>NC_046662.1:54915336-54919242 GCF_010883055.1 Belonocnema kinseyi | reverse complement strand
TAAAAATTTGTCATAAGAACAACCGCAGGATTTCGTCGGGAGCGGGTGCTAATCTGAAAATTTGCACCTGCTCCCAGCGAAATCGCGGTAAAATTTCAGCCACAACCACGTCTCACAACCGTGAGATAGCTGGTTACAGTCTGTAAAGGAATCAATACGACGATCCAGTAAAAGCCTCGTGCACCCTAAGAACACGGAGCGACCCAAGGACAACCGCCTTCTGCATTTTTCCCGCAAGTGTTCTAGCATATTGTTGACACGCAGGGACGCTTTTTAGGCCATTAGCAAGTGAAAGCTTGGCACCTCCAAGAGGGCTGATGACAAGGACGATCAGTTTAACAAAATATTCCGGGTACAATCGTTGCAACTCCCTTACAAGGTCTCGATACCTCTCTTTCTTTTCATTCTCCTTGGCTATGATGTTTTTGTCAGCTGGTGCCGAAAATTGGATAACGAACATGGTTCGCTTCTCGAAGTCAAGAAGAACCACGTCAGGCCTCGAGTGAGCAACAGAAACAATTGTCGAGAATATAAAGTTCAAGTATATGCGGCACTTCCCATTCTCGACAATTGACTCAATTTCCCTAGGAGCATTTAGAGGAGCGATATAAAGGTGAATGCCGTAGGAGTGACAGGGATGGTAATAAAGTACTCTTAGTGCCGCATTGTGCCTTTGAATGTAGGTCGTTCCCGCGTGAGTTAGACAACTAGATAGTATGTGAGCTAAATGCTCGGGGTGTGCATGGCACGCCCTGCAGCTATCATCGGAAATGTCTTGGCTCAAAATGTGGCGACGGTATGTTAAGGTGGAAATGGCACCGTCTTAGCATGCAAAAATAAAACCCTCTGTACCAGACTTCAATCCGGGCGATTTAAGGAAAGCAAACGTTAGCTCACAAGACATTGACTGATCCTTCGCGTTTCTGTGGAAGATACCGTGCATCCTCTTATCGAGGAGCTGTTTACGAAAGTTTTTCTCTTTTCCTTTCTTAATCTGAGCTTTCAGGAGTGAGTACTCGAGATAGATAAGATTTGATGCATTTTGCTCACCCCTAATACTGAAGTCAAGTCCGAGTGTTTCAGCAGCCTCCTCGGCTGCTTTGTACAGAAATGCTCCTTTGCTCACTTCTTCGTGATTCCTGGCCATTTCAAGAAGAGGGTCTCTTCCATTTGCAACTCTATGTGCTGTACCCAGAATAATCCTGTTGTGAAGACATTCAAGACTCAATATTCCGCGACCCCCTTGACGGCGTGAGATGTACAGTCGCGGAACAGAAGACTTAAGATGCATGCTTTTGTTCATGTGCATAACCTTTCTTGTCCCGATATCAAGAGATCTGAGCTCGTTCTTCATCCATGGAACTACTCCAAATGAATAGAGTAGTACCGGGACGGCATGCATGTTCGTTGCAGATACTTTGTTCCTCGCTGACAGTTCGGAAGACCAAATCTGTCGGATGAGAGGTTTGTATCTGCTTCGGAGAGTATCCTTTATGCATGTCACATCCTCAATGCGGCTCTGTGGCACGCCCAGGTATGTATAAGTCTCTCCAGCACAAAGGTGTCACATGGCGCTTATATCAACGAGCTCAGGATCCTCAGGGATGCCATTAAGTTTTCCTCGCTTCAAATAAACCTTGGCGCATTTGTTTAACCCAAATTCCATTCCAATTTCCTTAGTATATCGTTCGCCAATCCCCAGAGCTAGATGCAGTTGCTCTCTGTTTTTGGCATAGATCTTAAGATCGTCCATGTAAAATACATGAGTGACCTTGTACTTTCGACCTGCAGTTTTGCCGCATAAGTACCCATCGGAATGGCGCAGTGCTAGAGATAGTAGCAATAATGTAAGGCAAAAGAGGAGTGGGCTCATGGTGTCGCCCTGAAAGACACCTCTCTGAAACGTGACCTTGTTAGTTGTCACACTATTTTTCAGATAAGATAGTAAATCTGGTTTTCCAAAGTGGCATCAATCTCTCTATGCACCCTACTATTTGCGGATGAAACTTTAAGATTTCCAAAAGACAGATGATAAATCTATCGGATGTCGAATCGAAAGTTTTCCGATAATCAATCTAGGCCATCGATAGGTCACGCTGGTAGGTTGCTGCATCTTTGCAGACACATCTGTCGATGAGCAGGTTCTCCCGACATCCGGCTAGGCCTTTCTTTGAGCCTCGTTGTTTATACATTTCTTGCCAAACAGGTTCAATTGCCCGAAAAATCCTATCATTTAGGATAGCTGTGAATATCTTATAAAGCGTGTTCAGAAAAGTTATTGGCCTGTAGTTCTTCGGGTCAGCTAAGTTGCCTATTTTTGGCAGGAGCATTGTGCGCCCTTCCACCAAATACTCTGGAATCGGCTCTTCCGACTTCAAATATGAGGTGAAAATACGGGCCAAATGCTGATGGGTTGAAGAAAACTTCTTCCACCAGAAGGTTTTGATACAATCTGGTCTCGGTGCGGAATAGTTCTTCATCCCTCTTAATATATTTTTGTACCTCCTCGGTAGTGATGGGTGGGCATTCTTTATCAGGTGTTATGAGAACAACACATAACTCCTTGAAGCTATTTATATTTTCTGAGTCTTCGTCCAGTCTATGCTAAACTTCGTAGACTTTTCTCCAAAATACTTCGACCTCCTCTGGTTTGGGTAGGTGTTCGACAGTAACTGGAGGGTTTTGGAAGAGTCGAGATAGGTCAGAGAGAAACTGTTGATTTACTCTGACCCACCTCTTCCTCCGCTCTAGACTACTCTTAGCGTCAGAAAGTATCCGTATTCTCTCAACAATAGGCTGCCTGATGGTCAGCAGCTTTGACTTGTTAAGTGTGTGATAACGGGTCCGGAGTTCGCGCGCGAACTTTCGAACCTTGGCGGTAAAATTCCTGCCAGATGTGATGTAGTCAATCACACATTGAATGCGGGACGTCTACTGTCTTGCCCAGCCTATCTTTATGGCAAGTTCATGCATTCGTCTTTTGGTCTTATGATCAGCCGTTGGTTTTGTTTTACGGTTCACGTTGGCCAAAGCTCTCGCTGCATTATACACACAATAGTTGATAGCCCAGAGGTCGGATTCACCGGTAAAATGTCCACGGAGCTCGTCATCCATTTCACTTAGATCTTTAGGCTTGAGAGAAACCTTAGTGTTGATGTTTCTCCGGGTCGTAAAGCATCGCTCTTCATCTATTGGATGCCTGTCCGCGGTTGGTCTTAGTGTTGCCTCTTTTTCTTTTTTGCCGGCTTGTTCTACCTGTGGTAGAGTAGGCGTTCCGCTTACATAGCCCCTTTTACGGAGTAGTTCAGCATGGTTTTGCAGACGTTGCTGCGAAAAGTGCGATACCTCTGGGTGTTTCTTGCACCACAGAGCATGCAGCCGTGCCATGTAACCTTGTTCACGGGCCACACTCGCATCGTAGCATTCTAGCAAGTCGTGATTCAGTTGCTCCGTCCACCCAAAGGTTGCGAGATCCCGCCGATCCATCGCATTGAATCCATTTTCATTGGCTCCCCCAGCTGTAGATTGGTCGGCATTGTTGGCCGACCCATTGTCGGGAGCCCTGCGCGTTCTGTTGTTTTGAACCGCACTTACTACAACTGTGTTTGGTGTTGTCATTGTTGTTCCCACGAGAAGCTAGGGAAAGGGGTTCGTCCATCCTTGTAGAGCCCCGTATGCAAGGATAAGGCTGTGTACTCTGAGAGGTTGCCCGGTATCCCAGAGTCACCGTTCTAGACACCTCTCCCAGGTGCCATTCAGCTTTCGGCACGGTTTTCACACCTCCGCTTGTGGGTTAATTCCTTTGGGACCACCCCTGGACAATTGTCCGTGACTGCCTATTTATTTTTGTAACCATATTCAGCAGAAACCCTTGGTACAGGGACCCTCTATCCGCAACCCGAAGAC
>NC_046662.1:54874148-54915236 GCF_010883055.1 Belonocnema kinseyi | reverse complement strand
TCTTTTATATTATTTAAAAAAATTAGATTTTAAGATCAAATTTAAATAATTCTTCCTGTAACATTGAATAAACCAATTTGAAATTTATTTAAATTATATTTAATTCTAAGTTTGCAAATTTAAATTCAGAATTTATTTAGCTACAATATGAAATAGTGAATGAATTTTGATTAGATAAAATTAAATGAAAAATACGATATTATTTTATTTTAATCTAAAAATACTAAATTTTTCAGCATTAAATCATTAACAGAATTAAACCATGAATATAATAAATTTATTTATCTGCAATTTAGCTTATAATGACTTTAATTTTAAAAAAAATGTAACTAAAATTTATATAATAATATTATTAAACTGGATGATTTCGCAATATATCTATTAATGTAATAATCGTTCATATTATTTAAAAGAATGAAATTTTAAGATAAACTTAAAATAATTATTACTTTTACATGGAACAAACCAATTCAAAATTTATTATTAAAAATAACAGCTGCTATTGAAAGTGAAAATCAAAAGACACAAAATGCAATAATTATCGGCGATTGATAAAAACAGAAATCTAGTTTTAAGATTCGATTAATTTTATACGTTTAAAACAGAGGTCAGCAATCGCCATAAAATACGTGATTAACTTGACCATTCTAAGATACAGCGCTCATGCGCTACTAATACAGGTTACGAGTTTTTATATATAGGATATGATATTCTTAGGCTGGTTTGAAAAAGAAGATAGGAGACTTTTTTTCAGGAAGCTGAGAACCAAAAACTGGGTTTAACTTTGTTTTTCGCAGAGTTAGTCTGAAGAATTATTGAGGATCTTTTTGAGGTAAACATTTTTTTTCTAAATCGTATAGTTTTGCTGGAAAATGAGATATTTAATTTTTTCAGAAGCATTTCTGTAATTTCTTCACATGCCTGAAATCAGTGTTCCAAAGGTCGATCCAAAATCTTTCTGTGAGCCGTACAATTACATTCAATTAATTATATTTTTAATTAAGCTTTATAAGAAGAAAATTACACATGTAGGTATTTACAAACATTTATTTCACACACTTACACAATTTTTAACTAAGAGCATACAGAAAACACATCCTTAATAAGGATTCCGTAACTTATGATGAATTACAATTTTACTAGTATTTAACAATAAAATCATAAATAACCATGGTCTTGGAAATTACAGGGAAAATTAAGAGTTATAAATTTATTTTTTGGTTTTACCGCTGCAGTTGAACACTTGAATCAATTCACATTGTGTAAGGTCTCACAAAGAAGTTCTCATGCATTCTTAAACATAAAAAAGAATCGTTTCTTGAAATAAATAGGATTTTTCATTTTTTCTTGATATGTGGGTTTCCGCATGAAAATAAACTTATGTAGTCAGGAGTTCTGTATAGGATGTCATATATTTGGATAACTTTCCAGTGTTTTGGGCCAAACACGAGTACCACAAGTACATGCCTTACATATTTTCTTTGGTCAAAACTATACACACTTTTGCTTGCTTTTGACAATTGAGGACAATGCAAATAGATTTAGTATAGACCCCGATATTACCCCTCGTTTGAACACCAAAATAATAATTTTGAAGTTGACTTTAGAAAACGCGAATTTCTCCTGAACAAGAACCGGTTATAAGGGCTTTTTTCATGCGAACACCCACATATTATTCAACAGAAACTAAGGTAGTCAATTCAAAAGTATAACACCAGGCATTCGGCACTCTCTCTTTGCGTGTATGAGGAATATATTATCGAAGAGTACGTCGAAATACTTTGTAATACTTTATAATATTTGGGTACAATTTTTAATACCTTTTTATGAGGATCTTCCGGATTCATTCCTTGGCCTACTTCGTGATCCAGATTTACCTTTTCATAGGCGAAGGAACCAGCCATCTGAGAAAGTGCAATAATGCACACTAAGAGAAAAACAGAAACTGTTCTCAGGAATGCCATGTTGAACGTTGAATGATTTTAAATTGTCATTCAGATGGCTTTATATACAGTCAAAATATTCGCTGGTTAGCTCATTGCCAGTCTTTTCTAACAACAATGACAATATTAATATAGCGTCCAATGTTTCCAGTGGAGTGGGGCCAAGGACTTTTTCGTTACTTAGTCTGAAAACTCAAGTACAAAACTTGTATTGTGTTTTATAATGCAGATTTTGTTATACATATATACGTTAATACACTGCCAAATAAAATGGAACATCTTTCTTCACCTTGTGTGTGATGAATCTTTGTTTTTAAGGAGATGTAAAGTCAAATAATTTAAGGGCATGTAATACTTAGAAAATTATCGATTTTCCCAGTGTTATTTTACCCCGACTTTTTTCCTACTAGAACGAAGATTTCGTTTTTAAAAAATTGGGAAATGATAGCAAACATGCTGACTAACGTCCCCAAACTCATCATTTGTGGAATAATTAGGAAAAAATTTATTTTATTATATTTGATTAATGTGTGTGTATTTTTAGGTTATGTGTGTTGCGATTCTCCCCAGCTTTACTTGCAAATTAAATAATATTTTTTGCAAAAAACTTGGGACAAACAAAAAAACATAATAACGGAATTAACCTTGTTTATAGACAATTAAAAAGTTCATTTCACCAATAATTTAAAAGAGTCAACCGACTATCCGGTACGGATAGACTTACATTGTCGGAATGGCAGGGAGTTGAAAACCAATCCTAACGTCAAAATTGTGCACATGCATGAAATTTTTATTTAGCAGAGTACAATTTGTTGCTATTATCCTAAAAAAAGAGTTCGGGGGTAACCGTCATACCATTTTATTGTATTTTCGTCTAGTTTTTGTTTTAATCGTACAAAATAAAATTAGAAATAAAAAAATGTAATTTTTGGCACACGGCAGAAGCTAAAAAAAAAGAATGGAATAAGTAGACAAAAGTTATCCATGAAAAAAACTTAAAATTTGATATCAAAAATTTGTTGACAGTATCCGTGATGTTTCTTAAAAACGTAAAAAAGAAAATTCACAAAAAATTTTTTTATTGAGTTTGAAGCCAAAAGTTGTTCACGCAAAAAAGAACTCCACAAGTTTGTTCTTAATTATTTTTTGATGGGACGCATATTTTTTGCTTTATTAGTAAAAAATGACATTCAATTTTTTTCAATTTTTAGAAAAACCATACAAGGTACAAAAACAATAATAGATAATCCTTGTGCACCCAAAAAAGAGATACAAATTTATGACAAATAATTTTTTTATGGAACCTTAAAACATTGACTAGTCTTAAAACATTAGCTCGTCTTAAAATCTTCCAGATTCTTCTTTTGACATATTTTGTAAACCTTAAAACTAATTTTTTGAATTAAAACCTAAATCATTACCAACTTTCTCAAGGTATCATATTGTTGGTACTGGTAATTTTCGTCTCCCTTAATGAATTTAAAAATTTGACAAATTCTAGTTCGGTAAAAAACTGTGAGAAATATAATTATTTCTCCTATATTAAAAAATCACTTAAAATTAGAATGTTCTCTTTTATAAATATTGCTTAGAATATTTAGAAATACATTGTACCATCTACTAAAATTACCTATATTTTAAATTTTGATTTACAAGATTGATGGTGGAATTATAGATTTTTGTGTTTTTTTAAATAATAATTCTAAAAAATTAAATTTTAAAAAACGACAGAAAAAAAGAATGGAAGGGATTTTGTAGGTGTTTTTCAAGTACATACATTTTTCAAATATATACCTAAATCATTTAAGATCTTCCCCAAAAGATTATTGACAAAAAAATTTATTTAAAATCTTTATTTAATAGTTGTAAATAATTCTGTATTTATAATTTTCCCCAACTCTATAATATGATTTAGAAAATTTGAGCGCTGTTGGTGTCAGTAAAAAAAATTAAAGTCACAGGTAACCAAAAATCACTTATTGTATTAGTGAAAAATATTTGCCAGTACCGGTGACAAATAATACAAAAAATATAAACAGTACTTTTTTTAGTTTCGAAATATTTTTCATAATTTCCAGGGAAAATTCGCACCATTTTAAATGTTATTTAGAATTTCAGAAATAATTAGAAATTTTAAAAATGTAGATTTTTAAAGATTTTGAGAACAAATTTAGAAGTGTTTTCAGAATGTTGAAACGCTACAAGATAACTGAACAATTTTAAAGATTCCTGAGAAAGTTAAAATATGTTTTAGTTTAAAAAATTAATTTTAAAAAAATATTTTAAAAGATTTTAAAATAAAATTCAGATTTTTTAATGTTTCGAACAAATAATGTGGGAAGCTTTTCAAGAATTGTGAACGACAAACCATAATTTTAATTTTTTAAGGTCTCTAGTACAATGATATTTTATTCAGAAAAAATTTAATTAACACTAATGTTTAAAAATGTTTCACATTTTAAAAAGTATCTTAAATTCACAAAAAATAAACCTAAAGATTTTTAGAACATTTTTTAGCTTTGAAAGCTTTCTAAAAAATTTAGAAAAAATGCCAATCATTTTTGGAACAAGGAAAATTGAACAAGCATTTAAAATTAGACAATATTTTAAAGAAAATAAAATCTAGAATTTGGAAGACTTCGAACACAAAATGATTTAATATTCTGAAAAATTAATTTTAAGAGTACATTTAAAAAGGTTTCGAAGCATTATGAAAGATTTTTCACATGGTTTAATTTTAGAACATTTTAAAAAAACTTTTGAAATAAATTTGAACTATTTTTACCTCTAGACGACCGGAAAGCCAATATATTGACTGACCCCCTAATCGAGACTTTGGCCATGATTAATCAATCATATAAGTGACCGTATGGGTCAATTTTCTGAGGTCGATTTTCCTCCCAAATTGCCAGCCCTCTCAAGATTAAAAAAAATATAGAAATTTTTCAAAAAATTAAGAAATGGTACAAAATATAAAAATATTTTTAAAAATTGAAAAAGAAGTTCACATTTCGAAAGATACGAACAAAGAATACAGAAGCTTTTTAAGTGTTATGAAAGATTTATAGATAATCGAAGCTTTCTTAAAAATCCTAAGAAATTAAAAAATAATTCTCTGTTCAAGAAAAATTTTGTATGAGAATATTTTAAAAGATTTGAAAACATTTTGAAAATATTTTTAAATTCTTTAAAAAGTATCAGTAAGATTTTAAGGCAATTTTGTTAAAGTTGAAAAATAAAAATTATAATTTTTATTCAATTAAAATTTAAACATTTCCCTTTAAATCTTCGAAAGCTCGTTGATCCCAAAGTATTCTTAAATATTCGAGAAAATATTTCGGTATTACATGAAATCTTAACTTAACTTACAATTTGCCAACTTGTCCATCAACTAAATATCTCGTTTTTATCAATTTAAAAACAGTAATTTACAAAAAATATAACATTACAAAATAAAAAAAATATTTTAATACAATAACGAATCAGACAAATCAAGTTTTGTATTTAAATGTTAACTTATGTAAGGGGGAGGAGGGTTGGCCCTTGATACATGTACATAATTTATAAAAATTTACCAATGAAACAACGGTGTCAAAGATTTAAACAAGAAAATTTCAAAGGGTTTTTCGAACAAATGAAAAATTGCTTAGAAAATAATCAGAGAATTTTTAAAATAAAGATTTGCAGTAACGCTGATTTAACATTCTTGTTAGTTATTTAATTGCCCCTTATTTATATTTATTTTTTTGCATTCGCTTTCTCCTGAAGACTATATTTTTAGTTTTCAATTTGATTATTTGTTTCAAAATTTAACAATTTTTATCCGATATCGGCTCAAGGTAAGGTCGGGAGCGAATTGGATTCTAATAATTCAGTTAATATTGGGGCAAAAAACGAGAAAAAGGAGAAGTTGCTTCAATCCAGGTAAAAGAATGAATTCTTTAAAAAAGGAAAACAATTTTAAACAAATGTTTACGAACAATCAAAAAAACATAAAAGATGAGTATGGTAACCAAGGCAAACGGTACAACTTATTCTGAAATTTTTAATAAAAAAATATATTCTTATTTATTCATTTCATTTATTTATTTTCAGTAATATTATTATTTAGTCATTGTCTATTGAACAAATACTAATTTTGTGAAAATGTGTGAATTTATTTAAGGCTTGCAATTATTAATTTAAAAAAAAACTATAGAAATAAAAAACATGAAAAATCGACAAGTTAAAAATAAGAACCAGATTGCCTAGAAGATTTAACTTTGCTTAAAACAATGAGATTGAATTTTTTTGAAACCTAAAAATAGGCTAAACAGGCAAAATGATTTGCTTCTGTCTATAAGATAAGTGAAACGTACATTCATTTTCCTTGTTTTTTATTTCCTAACATGAAAAGCGTGAACAATTTAAAATTCGAGAATAACCAATTTTATTAAACAAAAACGAATTTTTCAGAAAAATATTTCCTTTCTCAGCTTTAACCTTCAGATATATTTCAAATCAACTCTCATTAAAATTTAGGTATACAAATAAGTCTAACAATCTATTGCTGATAATAATTTTTTATAATAAGCAAATTTGAAAGACATGAGCAATTTTCACACTTCGCAGGAAAAAATCTTCTGCTTGGGAAAATTTTCCTTTCATTTTAAATGTAATAAAATAGAAAACCAGTTTCACCTAACTGCAGAATATTCTAATAATTCACATTTATAATTGTTACAAATAATTTAAATTAAAAAAAATGATCTTATTTTGCCGAAAAAAACGTTGTGTCAAATATGTATATAATTTGCTTATGAGACATAATAAACTAAAAAACAATTTTAAACTTAAAATTTATGTTACTATATACATTATGGAGTTTAGAAAAATAGAATAATTATAATCCTATTTCCTTTGCAGAAAACTTATTTCCATCTTGTTTATATAGAAATGGTGTACCAGACTTAAAAGACTTAAAAAAAAGACTTAAAAGAATTCTACTGAATTGTCAGTAGAGTAATTTCTATAAGTTAATGCCATACGTATAAGATGAGACTGAATTTTTCTAAGGGGAAAAATATTAAGATTTTCTTTTTCTAACTAAAATCATCTATAACAAAAATAAACCTTCAGTGTTGACAATATTTGGCAAGAAAGTACGTTTGATGGGCTATTTTGATACGCATAAGATGAAAAATAATTTCTTTCTGTTAAAAAGATCAAAAATTTCTATTGCTCAACATAAATCATTTACATGAGGTGATAACGAAATTTATTTTGCAAAAAACATATGAGAATTTTCTATTTTTTAATTAAGTTATTCATAACAAAACTACATATTATTATTTGTTTATGGCAATAATGAATAATACTTGTTCGCAATACTTTTTAATTTTGTGAATCCGTTCAGATAATTTGATACAAATCAGACATCAAATTATTTTTTTCTCGCAAACAAATCTTAATTTTTTTATTTTTAATATATTTTTTTTTAAAATAGTTTATAACAAATTTTCAGATCATTTTTGATTGCACCACTTCTTTTATTTCGTGTTCTTTGCCTCTCATATAGTCTTTTCAAAAATTTAATTTTTCTATTTTTAGCCTTCTTTTTTACGACTGAAAGAAAATGTACTCGTCCTATCTAAAAATTATCAGGAAAAAATCTGTAGATCCTTCTTGGGTGAAAAACTTTTGTTTATTCATTTTTCTTTTTTCGTATCTTCTGTCGCTTTAAAAAAAAAATTTTTTTTTTATTTTCAATGTAATTTTTTACTATTAAAACAAAATGTACAAGCCCCATAAAAAAATTATTCATTAAAAATTTGCTCGAGTTTTCACTCTTTTTTTCGAAGAGTAAAAGATTTCATTATTTTTTTTGTTAGCTTGTTCGATTCGTCCAAAAATTCGTTTTTGTGTTTTATTTTGCATAGATTAACTGCGAAACGATCATTTTAGTTATCAATTTTTTAAATTTAATATTATTTTATTCAACGAAAATTTAACTATTTTCTGTTTGGTTGAACATTATTCATCTTTTCTGTCAAAGATTTGTTTGATAGGAACTTATTATTTCTGGTCGAAAATTTATTTGTTTCTTTGAAAATGTAACTCTTCCATTTAAAATTGATGTTGTTTGATTAAAAACTTATTTCTTTAACTGAAAATTGAACTTTTTAATTTTTTGTTGTAAATGTATCCTTTTGACATGAAAATTTATCTGTTTTGTTCCAAATTTGTCTGTTTTTGGTAAAAAATTATTTTTTGTTATTGAAATTTCATTTATTTGGTTAAATATCACTTTTTTAAACGTGACAATTAATTATTTAGATTAAAAATGTAACTAAATTTTCTATTGAAAAGTGATCTCTTTTAGTTAAATTTCATCTATTTTTCGAAAATTTGTCTTTTTTGTGATAAAAACTTTTTTTTTAGTTGAAAATTCATGTTTTTTGCTACAAATTATTCCATTTATTGCAGAATATAAATCTTTTTAGTTCATATCTTATTTGTTTCTTTAAAAATTAAGTTATTCAAAAAGAAACTTAAGAATTCCATTTATTTGATTTTTCTGGATGGACATCAAATATGTTTGTTTGGAAAATGATCTTTTCAGTTCAAAATTGTACTATTTCCTTACAAATTTATTTTATTCGTTTGAAAACATCTTTTTCTAAATTACAATGAACTTGAATATTATTCATTGTTGAAAATTTATGTTTTTATTTAAAAAACATCTATTTTGTTAAAAATTTGACTTTTTTGGTAGAAAATTCATCTTATGATTGGAAAATGTACTCCTTGTTCGAAAATTTTGTTTTGATTAAACACGCATGATTTTAATTAAAAATTCATTAATTTGGTTAAAAATGTAACCAATTTAGTTAAAAATGGATTTTTTCACTAAAAGTATATTTATTCCATTTTAGCTAGAGAATTGTAAAAAATTTACCTTATGATTAAAATTCCTATTTTGATGTTGAAAAGTAAAAGTGATGTTTTTGTGTTGAAAATTAAATTTTTTGGTTCAAAGTTTGTCCTCTTGATTTGAAAATTTATCTGTTTTAAGAAAAATTTATATTTTTGGATAAAAATGCAACTTTTCCATTTAAAATCAATCTCCTTTTCTTGAGGATTCAACGTGAAATTCTGGTATTTGAATGTTAATCGTCAAGGAAAATGAGAAAATGATCAAGGAAAAATAAGGGAGTTTAGACAAAAACAATATATATCAGAATAAAATTATAATTTCAATAATAAACACATCACTTAAGAAAAGTTTTTTTTTTGGGAAAAAAGATTCAATTTTTTACTGGAAGGAATGAATTTTCAAACAAAACAAAAAAAAATACTTTTGAACAACATAGTTGAATTTTTAAGGCGAAATGATGAATTTTCAACAAAAAATTTACCGTTTTAAAACCAAAAAGACGAATTTTGAATAAAATAGTCAAATTGCCAACAAAAAAGTTAAGTTCAATTTTTTTATCTTTGAAACAAAATACTTTAATTTTTAACTAAAATTATAAATCTTCTACCTAAACAACTGAATTTTCAACAAAGTAGTTCAACTTTGAACAAAGTATTTAAATTTTTAACCAAAGGAGTTGAATTCCAAACAATAATGTAAATTTTCAATCAAATAGGTAAATAAATAAAAAAATATTAAAATTGTTAAAATTACAAAGCATCCTATATGAGGAAGCAAATAATTTAAAAATTAACATCTAATTCTCAATTTAAAAATAAAAAAAAAATAAAAAATTTCATTATCTTGTTGGAAATGCAAACTGTAAGGTTAAAAAGTTATCTATTTTATAAAAAATTCAACTGCTTTGTTAAAATATAATTTTTTAGTTAAAGTTTCATCTGTTTTGTTGAAAATTTAAATATTTTGATGAAAATTAATTTCAGATTTGTTTAAAAATAATTTTTTTAACCGACATATAAACTATTAAGTTTTTTGTTAAAAATTTATGATTTAAATAAAAAATTTCACTATTTGCTCACAAAATGTATCTCTAATCTTTCATGACAAAAGTTTATCTTCCTAGATAAAATGGTATCCTTTTGGTTTAAAAATGCAATTCTTTAGTTAAAATATCCACTGTTACATGCTCCGCAGAGAATTCATCTTTTTTTTGTAAATTGGATTATTTCTTATTTTACTTAAATTTAAAGAACGCTGTAAATTTATGTTTGTTAAATTCAAATAATTGCTTTTAATTAAATATTTTTGTTAGAAATACTAATGTTTTATAGAAAATTCAAGAACTTGAAAGAATTGCAATTTCTGTAGACAATTTGTCTTTTTGGATTTAAAAAATAATAATTTGATTGTAAATTCATGTATTTTGTGTAAAATTCTTCTTTTTAGTAGAAAATTAATATCCTTGCTTAAAAATTCAGCTTTTGAATTGAAAATTTAACAATTTTGTTGAAAAGTCGTCTTTTTCGGTAAAAAATTAATCTTGTTTGTTAAAAGTTCAACTTTTCCGATTTAAAAATTCATCTTTGATTAAAAGAAATCTTCCTTGAAATAAAGAATTTTATTCCAGATTGTGAAATTATATTTTTTTTAAACCAGAAATCATTGAATTTCTCAATTTATGAGATTTAAATACTTAAATTTTGATTTTTGGACGACTTTTAATTAAAAAATTTTTTATTGAAAAGTGTACTGAGCTGCCATTTTATAATCGTAAATTGCTAAGTCTTTAAAATAAGGCTTTTCGAATTGAAAAGGCGATTTAAAAAGTTTTAAATTTAAAAAAGTGCGACTTTAATTGTTTTTATTTACAGTTCAGTTTTGATTACATTGAATGAGAAAAAAATGTATTCGAAAGAACATGAAAAATATGTTGAAACTTCCAAATAGGCCAGATTACCTCGTTTTTTAATTAACATGAGGACCAATTACAAAAAAATGTTTTAGCTTTAATGTTTAAATAATATTACTAAATAAAAATTGATTTTAAAAATTCTTGAGAATCTTAAAAAAATGTATTCTTTTAAAATTCTTTAAAATTTTTAAAAAGCTTCTCCACTTCTTATTCAAATCTTCAAAAATCGACATTTCTTCAATTTTTTGAAATTTTTGAAAAGGTCTATGTTACGTGACTAAAATAATTGCAAATTATCCGTGCGGCACATTTATTTTTTAAAAAAATAAAAAATGTGATGTACTTTTGAACATTTTGATTTTGTTTTAACAGAGAAAACTAATTTTGTCGGTAGATAAGAAATTTTAATTGCATTGTTTACTGAATATCAAATATATTTTGAAACTATCCTGATATAATTTTTCAATTATACCCAACGTCAAAAAGATAGATCATACTCAACATTTGAAGAAAAAAATTTTAATTTTACAAATTTTGGTCAAAGTTTCTGGTACTATACGTAAAGAAGGGACTTGCAAAATATCCACGTGGGAATTTTGATTTCGATCAAAGTTAAGAAATCAATATGGTTTTCAAAATTTTCAAAATTTTTAAAAATTAGAAGAAACTATCTTTCTGATAGGTTACAAAATTTCAATCCAAATTTTTACGAGATATTAAATATACTTCTAAAGCATTGAAAAGTTAGGTAGAATTTCGAAATTGTCAATATTTGAAGCCTCGGCGAAGGTAACGTTGGATCAACAAAAATCAGTTTTTCTGTCATCATGTTTTCCTTTTATAAAATCAATGTTTACAGTATTGATACATTTTTTAACAAATAATGGCGTTTGATAGAAATATTTCGCCGAAAAAAATGTTAAGTCCGATTTTGTGTTTAACTACGCAAAACCGGACTTTTTCTAAAAGTCCTTTTAATGAGTTTTATATTATTTGACGACTAGACAAAAATTCTGAATTTTTGAGTTGCTTTAAAACATTTGAGGAAATTTCACAAGTTAGCAAGTTAATCATAAAGATTTTAAGGCGTTTCGTAAAATTTAAAAATAGTATCAGGAATTTCCAAGGACTTCTAGAGATTGCAGGATATTTCTTTTAAATTCCAGTAGGGATACAAGTATTTCCAGTAATTTCAACAATTTTACAAAAAATGATAACGGTTTTTCAAAATTTTGAAATTAACTGATATATTTTACACTTTTCTAAGTATTCAAAGTGTTTCAAATTATTTCGAAGTGTTCAAAACCTCATTCAATACTATTGCAAATTTTTCTTATTTCGCCAAAAAGGATATTTTTTTGGGTTACACTCGTTCCTACACAATTTTTTTCTATACAAAATATATTTTACACAGATATAATGGTCACATTTTCCTACACAAAACATTTTCAACACAAAATGTTTGCTACATAGAACTTAATACTGTTATATTTTTCCTACACAAAACTTTTTTTACGCAAAATGTTTCCTACATAGAATTTAATACTGTTATATTTTTTCTACACAGAATGTTTCCTACACATAATTTAATGCTGTTATATTATTCCTATACAACATTTTTTCTACACAGAATGTTTCCAACACAGCATTTAATATTCTTCTATAGTTTTTTTTCTTACACAAAATATTTTCTACACAAAATATTTCGTACACAGACCTTAATACTGTCATATTTTTTCTACACAAAACTTTTTGTACACAAAATGTTTCCTACACAGAATTTAATATTGTTTAATACTTTTATTTTTTCCCACACATAATATTTTCTACACAGAATATGTAGATGCTACACATAAATAAATAGTAATATTTAATTCACAAGATAGTCTACATAACATATTTAAAATATTACATAAAATATTCTTCACGACAAGTAGATCCTACACAAGATGAAATAATTACAAGTGTAAAACAATTTTCACACATAATATATTTTAAACTGTGTAGGAAAAATTTTACAATTAGTGCTGGTGTGTAGAATATGACTGTTTATCTTGACTCAGAACATTTGTATATAGCAGCTACAAGATTTAAATTAAATTTATAATGATTTCATCTTCTGTAGGATCTACATTTTGTAAAGAATTTTTTATGTACTGTTTTGAATGTCTTATGTAGAATATACTTTGAGCAGGAAAAATAATCGACGTTATGTTTTTATGTACAATGTTTAGAGACCATCTTGATAATAAAATATTATTAATTAATTCTGTGTAGAACATACATACATATTCTGTGTTGAAAATATTTCTGTAGGCAAAAATAAAAGTATTGAACAATATTCAATTCTGTGTCGGAAGTATTCTGTGTAGAAAACATTCAGTGTTTGAAAAATATAATAGTAATAAATTCTGCGTAGGAAACATTTTGTGTAGAAAATGTTTTGTGTAGGAAAAATATAACAGTCTCAAATTATGTATAGAAAATATTTTTTGTAGGCGGCAAAAAATAAAACTATCAAACAATATTGAATTCTGTATAGTAAATATTCTGCGTAGAAACAATTTTGTGTGGGAAAAATATAACAATATAAAATTCTGTGTAGGAAATATTTTGTGTAAAAAAAGTTTTGTGTAGGAAAAATGTGGTCAGTATATCTGTGTACAATATATTTTGTGTAGAATAAAATTGTGTAGGAACAGCGTTTTCTCCTTTTTTTGGTTTACACTAATAGTTGAGAATATGTATCGGGTGGCCGTACAAAATCTGGAATTCAAAGAAAAGTCAGGGATTTAAAAAAAATCACGCAAAAGTCTGGGAATTTCTGAAAAACTGTCAAGCACAAGACATTTGAATTTATTAAATTTCAATTAAAACGATAATTCGTGCTATAAAAAATTATTATATTTTGGATATTGATTTTTTAATTCATATATATACTATATATGCTGCTTTTTATTTGATGTAAAAATTATTTACTTTTTAGAAATTGATAATTATAGTTTAAATTCAGTTCTTTGATTAAAATTTTTTTTGTGCTTGAAAATTAATTTTTTAAACTGAAAATTTAACTATCTGATCAGATTCATGATTTCGGCTAATAATCCATGTTTCTAGTTAAATTTTCAACTACCATGTTTAAAATCAAATTAATTTATTAACTACAAATGTATACATTCCATTTTTGGTTGGGAAATTTTTTTTATTGAAGATTCCACTACTGTGTTAAAAGTTAATCCAGTTTCTGAATATTAATTTCTTTGATTAAAAGTTCATGTATTTGGTTGAAATTTGAACTATTTTGTTGAAAATTCGTTTATTTTCGCTTCAATTTAATCTTTTTTAATGTAACTTATTTGAATTTATTGTTTAAATTTAATTATTTTCAGTTTAATATTCATCTTTTTTAGTAGAAGTTTGATTTTCTAGGTTGAAATTTCCGTGTATTTTTTAACCAAAAAAAATTTTTTTTGGCTGGAACATTCATCTTCCAGCTTGAAAATTAATTTCTTCTTTTAGTCTTGGATTCATTATTGTGTTTGAGAATTTAACTAGTTTGCTAAAAATTCGTCTTTTTGTTCTAGAATTCCCCTTTTTGGTAGAAAATTATTTTTTTGGTTTAAAAATCGTCTTTTTAGTACATGTATGTATTTAATCTCTCCCTTTTATGGGTTTAAGGGCCTCCGCTCCCTGTACATATGTTTACAATTCCATCCTTATTCTAACTTAACTACTACTTATATTCTACTCTTTCGCATTACGTAGGATAAACAATAGCAACAGTAGTGACAATTATTCTTAACATGAACGAGCTTCAAGGGCTTCCGTTTCCTCTTACCATAAAAAATGCATTTTCCACGATATTGTAAACAATTTTCGCTTTTCACTGTCCCATTTCAGGATCACCCATTTGGCTCTGCCCTACTCCCTTGCTTTCCCTTAGTTCTTCCAATTTCTTCATCCACATCACCCCCTGTCCCCAACCATTCAAGATCCATCTTACACACTCATCTGCACTCAACTTCCCTCTTCCTCTCCTGTACATCTCTCTAATACATGTGCCCATAACTCCATTTCGTATCGACATACTCTGCATAAATTCTCCTCATAATTCATGCAATATCTGCATGCTCTCACTCCTTCTTCTATTCTGAACCGTACAACCCTACTCCACTTTTCTTCCTTTTTTATTTTTTGCAGATATTCTGGTTTCGTCAGCCCTTTGACCATCATATACCATCTATTGTACCTGGAATCTATAATCTTTGTCCATCACTCTTCTCTTTGTTTAACTAATAGCTCTAACTCTATTTCCTGCCACTCCATAACCACTTCTCGAATATTGCACACCCTTCTCATTTTTCTCCTTTCTTCCTCCAATTTTGAATTTCAAACATTACCCCTCGCTTCATTGTTCCGATTTTCGCTGAAAAATGCTTGTGCAATTCTACTTCCCTCTCCCCTTTTTAGTTTCTCTTTAAACCTCCAGGCTCTCTTAATTTATCTAATAACCATATTTTCTCTTGCCTAACTTTTCTTTTAACATATATCCTGGGCAACTCCAGGTAACCCCCATTACCCACCTGAGAGATCGCTCTTGCATGCTCTCTACTTTCCTATGTTCCTTCCATCCCCAGATCTCCACACCATAACACAAGACCGCCAACACCAACGCATCAAACAACCAGACCCTCATTCTCCAATCGTTTTTGAACCTTTTCTTTTCTATACCCCATACTTGGCCCATTATTTTACTCGCACATTCAATTATTTTCCTCACATGCAGCTCGTTTTCCCTTCTTCCTCAAACCAAAAACCTAGGTAACAGAAATCCTCCACAATTTCCACTTTTTGTCTGTGCATCTTCCAAACGTAATTTATTTTGCTCTTTCTACTTCTGATGCATACCACCTTTGTCTTATCTACGTTCACCGTCAGCTCTTTTGTTCCCATATACTTTGAAGATTCTCATCATTTAATTCCTCCCCTTCTCATTATCTGTTAATAGAACTACATCGTCCGCGTATGCTAAAGAGTATAGTTTGTTATTATCCAAAACCGTTCCTCCTTTCCCTTTCTCCTTTAGCTTCTCCTCTAAGTCTGCCAGTGGGATATTAAATAGTAACGGACTCAACGGGCACCCTTGCCTTAGACCTCGGTCTGTCCAGAAAACCTGCCCTTTTTTCTTTCCTATTTTCACCCTAATGCTGGTTTCAGTAAAGATTTCCTTCATCCTCTCCACCAACTTTTCCTCTACACCCCTCTCTTTCATTGCCTGCCATAGGACTTTTTTGTTTACTGAGTCAAACGCTGCTTTGAAATCTACAAACAAAGCGACTAGTTTGTTTCCTTTTCTTACTCTCTAAATTTCTTTTCACTAAATAGTTAAGTACGTAGATGTTGTCTATAGTTCCCATCGCTTTTCTAAATCCCGTCTGATTATGTGGGATACTTTCTTTTTGTTCTAGCTGACTCTCCAACCTTTTTCTTAAGATTTCTGCATATATTTTATAGCTGACTGACATGAAAATGATCCCTCTGCATTCCTCTACCTTCTTGCCTTCCCCTTTCTCGACAAGCGGTACCACTAGTCCCGTCGTCCACTCTTCCGGCCAACCTTCCCCTTTCCAGACCTTATTGCAGATCTTCCACATCCCATCCCTAATCTCTACTCCTCCAAACGTCATCGCTTCGTTCCCATCCCATCTTCTCCTGTCGCCTTGTTTCTTTTTAACCTATTTATTTCCTCATCCACTTCTTCTCTTGTTATCTTGTTTCCTTCCCCCATTTCCCCTTGAACTAACCTACACTTTTCCCCTTTGATCTTTTTTTGCTTTCCCTCTGCTTTCCCTCTCCATTTGCTCACACACTCTTTTATTCTCTCTTTATTCTCCCAGCATTCCTCGTCCCACCAGCCTCTCTTCCCCCCTATTCTTAATTTATTAGTACCCAGCTCATCCTTTACCTCTTCAATGGACCCCTTCAACCTTTTAATTAGCGAGTCTATTCCCTCCTCTTTTTCAAACCTAATCTTCTTCTTTTCCATCTTTTGTTTAAATTATTTTAATTTATCTATCCCTCAGACTCCCATTTTCGTGTTTCTTTCGCACCCTTTTTCCTTTCTCCCTCTGCCACGCTTACTGACGCCTCTTCTTAGTGCAACTGTGACCGGGAAACGCTCGGAGCCCATCTAATTCCCTACCTTCATACTCTCTATCATATGCCGCATTCTTCCTTCAGCTAAGATGTAGTCTATTACTGTTGCTCCCTTTCCTATGAATGTGTACTCCCCTTCTTCATCTCCTTTCATTTTGCCATTGCATATACACCATCCTGTTTCTCATATCATGTCTAGTAACTTCCTCCCCTCTCTGTGCGTCTCTCTATGTTTCGCGTTCCTTATATATGCCTCCTTTTCTTCATCCCATAACCCTCCCCCTTGTTCGCCAGTCCATGCATTTAAGTCCCCTCCTATTAAAACCAATTCTTCCTTCTTTTTCTCCATCCACCTCCTTATTACTCTCTAACCTTCCTCTTCCCCTCCTATTCTATATACACACACCACTGCTATTTCTACTTTCCCAATTATAATTTTTCTTATCATTGTTCCATCCTTTTCCACCATGTCCCCATTTTTTCTCCCTTTTTCTGATAATTCTTTTTTCACCCCTGACAGCATGCCGCCCATCCCTCTCCCTTTAACGTATTCTTTTCTTGCTTCTTGCATTGTCCACACATAACCTTTCGGTAACAGCTTCTTTATTCCCTTCCAGTACTTCTGATCTGCCCAAGTTTCACTCATCATAATCACATCCCACTTTTCTATCTCCATCCAAAACCCTTTATTCTTGTTCTTCAAACCTGACACATTCCAGAAAGCTATTTTCACGTTTCTCTCTTCCATTCCCTCTTCTTTCCTCTTCACTTTGTTTCCCTTCGCCGTTAGGAAACCCGTCTGATTTATTTCTAGATTCTTTTCCGTCTCCCTTCCCCCTACCTCCCTCAAGACTGTTTCCTTTTTTCCTTAATTCTTCTAATTCATCATCCCAGCACCATTCCTCCACATTTATCCATAACCTGTCTCTCCCTATACCCACCATATGTCTCTTTTTACTATCTACCCAAGCCCTCTGCTCTATTTACCATCTCCTTATACTCTCCCTCCATGTCAGATCTTCTTCAATTATTTCCCTTCTTTCTCTTAATAATTCTTTTCCCTCCATAATTTTATTTTTCTCCTCCTCACTCCCCACTTTTATTAGAAACATTTCTGTTTTTCTTTCCTTTGTCCCTGCTATTCTCCGGAATCCTTCTACCCTTACCTCCACTCTAGTATCTCGCGAAAGATTTTGTATTTCCACTTCTCCTGTTTCACTCTACACTTTTAATTCCTTAACTACAATGATATTTTTCCTCTTTGCATGTTCTTCCCCTTCTAATCTTCTTTCAATCTCACTGAGCCTTTTCTTCAATCTTTTATTCTAACTTCGGACGTTCTTTTCATTCCCTTTAACTATTTCCTAATTTTCTGTCTTCTCCCCCATATGCTCATTCCTAATTTCTAGACTGGATACCCGTTCTTCCGACTGTTTTATTTCTCTAGATCTCTGTTTGTCAACCTCTCTCTGTCTATTCTCAATGCTCCCTAGCTTACCCCAAACCTTGTCTTTTTCCTCCTTCTAACGTTTATCCCGTTCTTCCCATTTTTCTCTTACCTTTTTCACTTCCCCCCTTACATCGTTTCTCTGCCTATTCATATCCCCATTCATGTCATCTAATCTCTTTCTTGATTCCTCTCTAAACCCTTTAATGAGAGCTTCCAATTTTTCAAACATTCCCCCACCCCCCCTCTGGTATTTTCCGTTTAATGCTAACTCTCTTGTTATCCTGGTCCCTTTCTACCTCATCTTCGCCAGCCACTCTTTTCCTTTTTTCCTCCCCTTCACTGCTAGTCGCGCTTGCCTTTTTTTGCCATTCATCCAGACTTCTGTTCGAACCCGCGTTGCCAGCTTGTTAAGGCGAAGTAAATTTGAGGGCCTTCCGCGCTGCTTGCCCGTACCTGAATCCGCTTCCCTTCCCACCCGGGTCGACTTCTCGGCACTTTCATCACTGCTGCTATCACTGCGATCAACGTTACCCATCCCCCCACTTTCAATGCTTTCAGCAACGTCAGCTGTTGCTGCCACTACGGTTTTCTGCTCTACTCGATAGTCCAGTAACTGTTGCCCTCTGGCGCCAGTTTGTGGACTTCGCGTCGTCGGCATCCTACCTTACCCAAAGCTCCGTGACGTTTTCCGCCTTTATCACCTACCTCTTGCCCCCCTGACCAAGCAACTATTTTTCCACTCCTAACCTCAAAAACTCTTCACGCTCGAAATTTTCACTTTAAACCACTCACCTTCACCCTTCATACCTTTGCCTTCACTCACCCTTCTTCCTTTACGCTCGATCTACGCACTCTTTGCTTTTTCTGCATTCACTCACCCTTATTTCCTTCACCAAAGTCAAAAATACACCTATTTTGCTGAAAATTAATTATTTTATTAAAAGTTTATTATTATTTATTATGTCTTATTATTTCATTAAAGTTTTTATTTGATTAAAATTCTAATAAATCCTATATTCAAAATTCTAAAGCAATACCTCCCTATAAAAAATTCCAATATCAAAAAGAAAATAGTCTAAAGCAAATTTATGGATCTTTCTGAGGAGATCAGCTCTGCCTAACATTTTTTTCGTAATTAATATAGTTCTGCTGAAAAATAAAATAGTTAATCATTATTTAAAACCATTTTGTCCTTCCTTTACATGCCTTTAAACAGTATGCAAACTATTTAGTTAGTGAGATATAGTACTGCTATTTTATTGGCTGGTACCAAAATTTAATTAGTTAGAGTGACTATTCATTTAGTGCAAGTAACTAATTAAATGGTTGTCCCAACTAACAAAAGTAGCAGTACTATATCTAACAAACTGGATAGTTGACCCAACTATTTTTTTAGTGTATTCGTTCTAAGTTCGCTACTTCGGCAACCTCTTTCAGTCTTATAACTACTTTCAAATAATTATATTTTTCCTACAGCTTTATAAATAAAAAAATAAAAATTCAGATTTTTTAAATTTATTACTCAGGTGTACATAATTTATTACTGTTAAAATATAGGAAACACATCTTTAATAAATATTTCTTACCCTCTGATAAATTACAATTGTAATAGTAGTTGACAAATATAATAATAAACAATTATAGTCTTGAAAATTGCGTTTAAATCCAAGAGTTGTAAATTTAGTTTTTGGTTTTCCCGTTCCAGTTGAACATTTTAAACTGATTAAATTTGTCAAAGGTCTCTCGAAGAAGGTGTCATTTATTCTAAAACATAAAAAAGAATTGTTCTTTGAAATAAATTAGATGTTTACTTTTTTCTTGAAATGTGGGCGTCTAAACCAGAACCGGCCATAAGGACCATTTTTATGCGAACGCCCACATATTATTTAACAAAAACTTAGGATTTCAATTTGAAAATATAACACAAGGGACGGATCACTCTGCGTTTGTGTGTAGGAGGAATGTACAGGGTGTCCTAGACTCATGTGCTCCCACTTATATGGTTGTATACAAATTAAAAAAATAAATTGAAAACTGGTTTTCCATAAATGAGTTGAAGTTTTAGTTTTTGAGTTATAAAATATTCAAGCTGGGCCAATTTGCAACCCGGCATAAACAGTCCTGCGTTCAAGAGCGGAAGTCCAATTGAGCGTCCGGATTGGACAACGACCTTAGCGCATGGACTGAGTCAGCCTAGTCGGCAAAATAAGGATAAAAGCGCTGCTACGAGCCGAGTTAATTGGACAAATAACTTTGGAACTTCCGTCATGTCCAATCAACTTGGCCCGTAGCAACGAGTTATCCCCTCTCTTGCCCACTAGGCAGCCTGAGTCCACGCGCTAAGATCATTGTGCAATCCAGACAAACTTAAACAATTTTTTTAGGAAGTAATCCTTTCGGATTAAAAATTAGTCTTCTTGCATTGAAAATTAAATTTTTTTCGTACAAACCTATTTCTTGTTCAAAAATTGATCGTGAAAAGTGAACTGAAATCTTTCTTAACCGAAAATTCAAATATTTTTCTTCGAAAATTTATCTATTAGATTTAAAAATTCATCTTCTTTAGTAGAATTTTGCTTATGAAAATAACCACTCTTTTTGGTTAAAATGATTCTTCTTTGCTTGAGTATACAACCATGTTGTTTAAAAGATTTAGTTGAATTGTTTGATGTAATTTATGTTTTCAGAATAAAAATTCAACTATTATGTTAAAAGTTTAATTATTTTGTTGAAAATTCAAGTACTTTGTTAAAAAGTCATGTTTTATAGTAGAAAAGACACTTCTTTATTTTAAATAAATTAATAAATTTTAAAAAGTATTTTTTTTTACGATTTGTTATAGGGGAGATGTCTTAGAGAGGGCCTTTAATCCGATACGTAATTAAGTATGGCCCCTTTCTCACTACCGGAAGTACATCTATTTATACCGCCCTTCTGATTGATGCAGCCTAAATATTTTTTTAATCAGTAACTGCAACTTTAACTGATTTTTGGAAAAGGAATTCTGGATTTTATTTTTTTATTTTCATAGAACTAAATAAGTCCGGATAATATCTCAATACAATTTTTAATACCTTTTCATTATTGTGCTCTCTGTTCGATCCTCCGGGTACGATGCGTTCTAACTCAATTATATTTTCAGCAACGTCAGAACCGGAAATCTGAGAAAGTGCAATAATGTATACTAAGAGAAATAAAGTAACAGTTCTTAGAAATGCCATGTTGAACGTTGAATAGATTCGGAATGTCATTTGGCTATATATGGAGCCGAAATTTTCCGCCCGTCAGCAAATTGAATTTTTTTTGTTACTCACTATATAAACTCAAAAAAATAAATTTCATTCTGCTTTATAACCTAGTTTTTGTTACATATGTCTACTGTGACACACCAAAAAATAAAATGGAACATCTCATTGCCCTCGAATTACACAGGCACACGGGAAAAAAGGTCTTGCTCACCAGACGAGCTAAACATTTCTATACGTTTTTGGGGTCGCTGAACCCGAATCTGGGGTTAGTTTGACTCGGTCAGGTCGCATTTTGTTCCTAACCTAAAACAAATGATGAAAATTGGAACATTCATGGAAAGACCCAGAAAGCAAAGCGGTTATATGCTTTCAGGGTAGCTGAGTCCAAATTTAACAGTCATTTCACTCAGCGAGGTCGCATTCCATTAATAACCTTCAAAAAAATGAATTTAAACACCGAAAAAGAATGGCTAACAAGTTCTATGTACCGGGCGCTGAATACAAACAATTTATGTCGAGAAGAGTTTTCAGTGTTTTAATTTTTTTAGGTTATGAATGGAATGCAAACTTGCCGAGTCAAATTATCTTTAAATGTGGACTCAGCGATCCTGAAAGCATATAATCGCTTTCCTTTCTAGGTGTTTCCATAAATTTTCCAACTTTCATCATTTTTTTGAGGTTAGGTTAGGATTCGGTTTCAGCGATCTTAAAAACGTATAGAAATGTTTACCTCGTCCGGTGGACAAGACCTTTTTTCTTGTGCCTGCGTGCGATGTCCACTTTTTAAAATTTTTGAGCTATTATTATTTTTAGGGTTGGTAGGGGGTAAACTTTGTTTTTCAATAAATTTTTGCATGAAATTTATTTCATCAGCTGTTACAATTATTCATTGAAATAGCAACGTTCAATAAAGGTGAGAATTATATCACGCCATGTGTTTTTTTGCAATGCTATGCGTGAATAAATGTCAAATTCGTAATGCATATTTTATTTGGATAACCGAAGATCAATTTGAAAAATAACAATATTCAAAAATGTATGTGACCTTCAAAGTAACCAAAGGATTATTACACAATATCCAATAATTTGCGAATAACTCATCTAATTCCAGGTTTGTAATGCAACAGAGTGTAAATTATCATTCTGTTCGACTTTTTACAGAAGAATTTCATTATAAATAGTTTATTTGTAATTGTTTTGTAGACATGACGAACTATAATTCTAAGAAAACATGAATTTTTTTAATCTCATATTACCCCACGCTTAAAATTAATTTTTCGCATTAGCTAAAATACAATCATAATAGTATTAAAACTTGTACTGATCTATTCTTGATCATGCATTATTTTTGACCGATAAACTTATTTCGACATTTGACAACGTTTTTGTAGAATATACTATTGTTAAACCTTAAAACTTATTCTCTCAGTTTGACAGTTAAAGGGCATGGCGTACTATGATTTTAGGGCGACGATCTTTCTTCACCTTGCTTTTTACAGATTTTTGTTTTATGTGCATGTAAGATCCAATAAGCTAAATTCTAATAATCAAGGACGCGCAGTTTTTGTTTTAACTGCAAAACAGTTAAAAATGGAAAAATTAAAGTTTTTGAAAAACTACACAAGCTCAGAAAGAATAAATGAATAGAAAAAATTGACCCTAAAAAAGAACTAAAAATTCGATAATAAATATTTTTAGTTTTTAGCAAAACAAGATAAGTTATAAAAAACTTAATCGACAAAAGTTATTCACCCAGCCAAGATCAACAAATGTATTAGAAATGAGTTTTTAATATAGAACCTGCAGTTCTTGTTTCACCTAAAAAAATGAAAACATTTTTTTAATCTTTGGAGAAGCGACAAAAGTACGAAGAAAATTAATAACAAAAAAATGCAGACCAAAAAGAAACCGAAAATTTGTTTTAATTATTTGTTGATAGGACGCTTACTTTTTTTAACTGTAGAAAATAATATTAATTTAGTAACAGCATTATTTAGTTAAATTTTTGTACAAGATTTTCAACTAAAAATTATAAAATTTCAACAATAAATAGAATGCAATTTCTTTTTAGAACAATATGTTTGCAGCCAAATAAAATAAATTATTAACAAAATAGTTAAACTTTCAACTAAAACCATACATTTCCAACGAAAAAGATTAAAAATTTCAAACGAAAATATTAATAATCTGCCAACAATGAGTTATTTTCAACAAAACACATGAACAACAACTGAAGAAGACAAATGTTTAACCAACCATAGAATAATTCGATTTTCAGATACTGACATAATTTTTTTATAAAATTGCACAAAATAGTTCAACTTTAGAGAAAGAAAAAAGAGAATTTTTTAACTAAAATTTTCATTATATTCGAAAAGAAACATAAAATATGAGAACAAAACATAATTTTTGGATGGGCGACATACGCTAAAAAAAAGAGTTCAACAGAAGGTGTTCATACAAAAAAGAACTAAAAATTTTTTATTAATAAATAAAGTTGCTTTTCCAAAAAAGAGTGAGAACTCATCTAAATTTATTATGAATGCTTTTTTTATATGAATTGTAGTTTTGGTTTTAATCCTACAAAATTATATTAAAAATAAAAAATAATAATTTTGTCGAATAACGGCACAAGGTACGTAAGAAACTGAATAAACAAAAGTTGATCACTCAGAAAGTATACTAGATAACAGGAGCACATTTTTTTCAATTGTATTAGAAAAAAAAGCTTTTTGAAAAACGACATAAAAGACAAAATAATAAAAAGATAACAGTAGTGCAACAAAAAATGATGTTCAAATTTGTAGATGGTGAGGAGACTTAAGCGTGTGGAACATAGGGGTCAAACGGACCTCGCCCTGCATGCGTATGGATATGAATGAGAAGATCCCTATAAACAGGCTCTCATGAGTGATTTGAAAATGATTCCTATAAAAAGGCTCCCCTGGTATGCATTATTGTAGCATGATAGAAGGGTGAAACAGCCCAGCTATCACGGTCCTACTGAATGACCTGCCGCCCGCTCAGCGACCAAGAAACAGCCCTCTGTTGGTATGGTGGCCTGCAAAGGGGTATTCATTGAGTGTCTCGATCAATGAGACAACCGTCCCAAGCCATGGTTGTAGAGCCATCGGGCTCGTGGCACTTTGGCACCTGGGGCGTACGAAGGTGTCCTAACTGCCTCTCGGGGACATCAAACGACCTCCTCGAGTAATTAGTCTTACCCCTGCATGCGGGCCTCTGTATGGGCGGACCTTTTATTTCCCCAGCTTCTCGTGAAATCCAAAAAGGATCACGCAAATTTAACCTCAAAATAAGAAGGAGAAAGGGTGCTGGCGGGTGGGGGAAAAGGGTTGCGTCCTAATTCGTCTAAAATAACCCTTTTTTTTCATTTTTCTTTGCGGCAGGCCAAATTAAGGCGGCGGCTGTGCCCTGAGCTCTTCCGAGAGCTAAGGAATTGACGGTCCCTCTGAATAAGGCTATAGAAACGGGAGCGGCCAATCAGTCCCCCAATAAGAAGAAACGCCGATAACTGGCACTGAGGCTCAAAAGTAAGCAAGTCAATGACATCACTCTCTGTACCTGTAGTTTTAGAGACATCAAGAAGTGGCCCTAAACGGGCCAGAAATCCAAAAAAAGCAAGCTGGCCTCAGTTTTCCACAGAACTAAAAAGTGCACTGTCAAAGATGACCAAGTCATTTACAGACGTGGACAACCTGAAGACGGCTGCCAAGACTTTCACCGAAGCTATCATATTCACTTATAAAAGCAATTTTCGACCTTCAAGAGTCCGAATTGCTGGGGAGATACACTGATGGAATGAGAAACTCGAAGAGCTTCGCAGGGCAACCAGATAAAGGTTCAGACGTGCAAGTAATGGTAAACAGAAGAACTATGGACCTCATTTACGACAATGCGGGATGAATAAGCAAAGAATGAAATGAAAAAATGAAAAAAATTAAGAGGGATGAAGTGCAATACGTATGGCAAAGCATGAAACCTGGACTAACTTTTGCAGTGGCATCGAGAAAGTAGCAGAGGCGTCTAGACTGGATAAGCTGCTGTCTCGAAATCCAGATTCTATTCTCGGCAATCTGAAATTGTCCGGCGGGGCTAGCCCGGCGGCTAACCAACGAGATTGTTACACCAATCAGGATGAGGTGGGTCCTGAAGTCCTTCAGTCCTTACAAGTCTCCTAGTCCGAATGGTATGTATCCAGTCTTCTTACAGAGGGCTGGTGAGATCATCATAGGGCCGATTGTAAGACTTTTTAGGTCTTGTCTGACGTTGGGTTATGTTCCTGCCGCATGGAGGAGTGCAAGAGTAATTTTCGTTCCGAAAGCAGGCAGGATCGGGTATACTTTACTCAAGGATTTCCGTCCCATCAGCCTCACATCTTTTCTACTAAAAACAGTGGAAAGACTTGTAGACCACTTCACAAGCAACAACTCGCTTATAGGACTGATGACTCGAATGAAACGGCCCTAAGCAGAGCAGTGAAGCTAATCGAAGCACAAATGAAGCAGAAAGGCCTTAAGATTAAAAACTATATGGACATCGAAGGATCCTTAAACTACACCCCTGGAGAGGTGCTCAGGGCGGCTATGATTGCACACAGTGTGTCTATAGCAGTCGCGCAATGGAACTGCCACATGTCGGCTAACAGGAATCTAACTACGATACCCCCTTATGTGGAACCGTTTCCTTGGGATGTCCGCAGGGAGGTGTTTTATCACCCCTGCTGTGGTGCCTGGTAGTGAATGAACTGCTTGATCTGCTCACAGGTCAGGGCCACCACGTTATAGGCTATGCGGACCATATACTGGTTATCGTGCACGGCCAGCCTCTGGATGCGCTCTTCGGAGTAATGCAGCAAGCATTAAGAATAGTAGATTCATACTGTAATTCGACTGGACTATCAGGCAATCCGAGTAACACAGATGCAGTTGTATTCACAAGAAGGTATAAGTGGGGAACCACGATTACATTGAAACTGGCTGGATAACTGGAAATCAAAGGACGAACTAAATATCCGGGAGTCATTCTGGATAAGAAGCTTTCATGTAGATTTCATAGTAGATTCATACTGTAATTCGACTGGACTATCAGGCAATCCGAGTAAGACAGATGCAGTTGTATTCACCAGAAGGTATAAGTGGGGAACCACGATTACATTGAAACTGGCTGGATAACTGGAAATCAAAGGACGAACTAAATATCCGGGAGTCATTCTGGATAAGAAGCTTTCATGCAACGAGCACCTGGAAAACAAGTGCAAGGAGCTAGTAGCAACTTCTTGGCTCTGTAGGAGAGCCATAGGGATAAACTTGGGCTTGAAACCGGAGACACTTATGTGGATCTACACAGCGATCCTGTAAACCAGACTAACCTATGCGGCGGTGGTCTGGCGGAGCAGGGTCGAACTGTCTACTGTGAAGTCTCGACTGGAAATAATCAGTGACTGATTCTGATAGGCATCATTGGTACCTCGAAGTCGACACTCGCGATGGCTCTGGGGGCACTTATAGGTTCAGAGCCCCTCTATCTTACCATTAAGGCCGTGGCTGGGAAGGCGACCTAAAGATTAAATATAGTAAACGATAGCAGAATCTCGACAGTAGTGCGGATACCAATCGACAATGCGAAGAGGCCAACACTGATCATGCACAGGGCCAAAATTTCCACTCATCGTTATCTCTTCGAGAATAAGTACCGAGTTAGCCTATCACACGTGATGCACACGTGCTAAGTGATTGAGACAACTAGTATACAGATTGCTCCAGGAACAAGGAGAATGCAGGTACTGTTGTATATCGTAGAAGGAATGGAATGGGCTTCACAGTTGCGATGGGGTCCTACACCACAGTTCTACAATCTGAGATTATGGCCATGCTCCAGTTTGCCTTCAAGGCAAAGGAGTATGGCAATGAAAAAAAACATTCGTATCTGCTCAGACAGCAGGGCTGCTATCATGGCCCTGGATGGATCAACAACCACGTAGCTACTAGTATGGGACTGCTTTGAGGTACTGAATAAGCTAGCGACAGACAACGGCGTTACTCTGCTTTGGATCCCTGATCACAGCGGTATCAAGGTCATTGATATATCGGACAGGCTAGCTAAGCTAGCAGTTTAGAAAATTTACTGGGCCTGAGCCAGTTGCAGCCATTACCCAGTGGGCACAAAGTTTGGCGACGTCTTTACGACGTCGTTACGACATCTTTACGACAACTTTACGACATCCTTTGTCCTTGTCGTTAAGGTATCTTTACGATTTCGTTAATAAGTCGTATGATCTGACGATGGCTTTACGATATCGCAAAGACATCGAAACGAAATGGACATAGGATGTCGTAAAGATGTCGTAAAAATGTCGTAAAGATGTCTTAACGATGTCGTAAAGACGTTACCAAATTTTGTGCCCACTGGGTTACCAGCAGGTTACTCACTGAAAATATTAACAGTTGGTTGACCGAGGAACATCAGAAAGAGTGAGGTTTGCTCTCTGACAGTTGTTGCATCAATGAGTCTGTAATATCAGCCAACACAATAGCTCCGGTCCTCTCGCTATGGAGAGGGCTATGGGTTTACGATTAAGGCTTATAAGAGGACGCAACGGGATCACCAAAGCGTCAGGGGCTATTACAGTCTCAACTCAGAACGATAATAATAATAATTATTATTATTATTATTTTAGGCTCAGTTGGTTAGATTGCATTATAAAAATGCGTCCGTGACTGATGATATGTACCGGGACAGCCCCGTGCAAAAATGATCAAATAAAAATCCATCTCTAACCAAAAATGCCTTCGACATGTTGGGCAGTATTAGCCTGTGACAACATTTCAACACAGAAATGTTTTTTATTGTTGTAGAAATATTTTTAGGTAAAAAAAATTTTTTATTTGCGAGGAAAAATATTTTGCTGTCTAATTTGTATCAAAGTATCTCAACAGATTCATAAAAATAAAGAATATGGTTAAAAATTATTGCTTATAATTGATATGCATAATTCATAATATGTAGTTTTGTTATAAATAACCTAATTCAACAAATAGAAAATTCTCATGTTTTTTCAGAAAAAATATCTTTCTCACCTTATATATATATCGTAATAGTTTATTAAACTTATTATACTACAAAATATTGTTTAATGTTAACATTTTTTCATGTTTTAAATAATTTATGTTGAAAATTACAAATTTTTATATATTTCTAAAAAATTCTTTTTCATATAATACGTATTAAAATAGCTCATCAAAGTTATTTTCTTACAAAATGTTGTAAACACTTGACTTTTATCTTTGTTATAGATCATTTAAGTTACAAATTATTGTTTAAACTGAAAAAATTAATTTAATGCAAAATTTAAGTGAACAAACAGGACTTGCTAAAATTCAGATTTTTTTAGATTATTTTATGTCTTATAAGCTGTTTCTATATAAAAATCATTAAGAATATTTTCTTTGAAAAAAATTGTGAGTTTTTATTAGAAGTTGCACCGTTTGTATTTGACTTCATGCTTATTTTGTATTCTTTTTATTTTTTTTAAACAATCATTCAGAACTTGTTTCCTCTTTCAAAGAATTCATATTTTTGTTACTGTTTTAAATAAACTTCCCTTTTCACCCCTTTTCTCGTTTTTTTTTGCTTGACTATGAACTGAATTAATATAATCCAATAAAAAAATCCAAATATTTTCAGTTGGAAGTCAATTATGTTTAATTGAAAATTGTATTACCAGTTTTCGGTACGGAATTCATCTCGCAAAACACTTTAGTTTTCGGTTAAAAATGCTTGCATATATTTTCTAGAAAATCTGTCATTTTTAGCAGAAAATTATTCTTCTTGCTTTATAATTTATCTTTTTGGTCGAAACTTAATAACACAATTCTAAATTGATAATTCAAGTATTTTGTTTGAAATTTCGTTGTTTTTGGTTGAATTTAACTTTTTTTAAAGTTAAGATCATTTTTCTTTAAAATATCAAGTATTACCTTCACCGTTGAGACTTAATTTTTTTATCGACCTTAATTCAAATAAAAAAATCCGCCTGCATAGCGGGCACATTCTCATAGCGCGTTGCGCGCGGAGCTCGCTTCGCTCACAAGTTTGAGCGCGCCTAGGGCGCGCGACTGTTGGTTTTCACACTTTGAGCTCGATAATGTATTTACCTCGCGCTCCACGCTCGGTCTTTGTATATTCCTTAAACTTGTGCACAGATTTATTTTAACTAAAGATCAAACATTGACAAAAGTAATTTGGTGATAGTGACTTCTTTTTGGTTAAAGCTCCTTTGGCTTTAACGAATACATTCTCATTACGTATCTCGTGCTTCGCACTCTAATTTTTATTTCAACTTGTATATCATTTCCATAAATGTATATTATTACACATAACATGCATTGATATTAAAACAGACGCAGTTTCATTGTCTCTTTATAAACAGTGCGCATTCTTTGAAAAAGTTTGTTATTAAACATTTTACTGAAACTTCTGCCAGTTTTTCGAAAACTGAATGTACTCATTTCCAATTTTATTTTTACAATTTAAACGTAGAACGTACGGTCTGCACATCACCCTTACCTTTTTTTAACATCTAAATTAAATCCCTACCTCAGTGACTCACAAAAATTCGGTTAACGAAAGTTTTTGTGGCGAGGGGGGCGGGGGGGATTAGTTTCAACCAAGAGTCATAGCTGCTTAGTGTTTTATGCTGAGAAGTTCAGCCAACCTGTAGCAGCGTTGTGTTAGATGGGAGTTCATATCTCATTTTCAGATTCCCGGCCCACAGTGGGAAAAAAATGACATTTTTGGTTCAAAATAATGTACAGCCCACAAATATTAAGCGATTTAAACAACAAAAATTTGAAAAAAAGCTGTTAAGATTTCTAAGAGAGTTGTCTAGCCTGATTTTTCAATTAGGTTATTAATTTTTCATAAATTAACAAATATGACGATAAAATTTCCATTTTATGTACTTGACGTCCAGAGTGCACGTCAATAAAAGGAAAAGTGTTAAAATCGCCTAAGTTTCATAAACTAATATTAGCTAGAGACTTTCCAATATTATATATTGAACAGAACAACAAATTTTTGTATAAATAAATTATTTGTTGAAAAAATGTTTTCTATGAATTTCTATAATCATACGTTTTTTCTAGTTATATTGGAAAAAATTTTAATGGAAATTATATGATATTAAACAAAATTTCTCTTAAGATTATAATTCTTTATATTATAAGCAAAATTTATGAACAAATGCAGTAATCAGGCATTTTTCGATATAAAAATTCGTTTCTTCGATGTAAATTTTTTTAAATTCTGAACTTTATGATATTTACAGCAAAATTTATAATTTGTTTCTTGATCTTATGAATTTTCAAACAAATTTAATAAACAAATGCATTATTCGGGCATTTGTCGGCAGAAAAATTAGGGTTTTTCAATGCCAGTCTTTTCAGATGGGAACTTGATGGAAATTTCAGCAACATTCATGATAAGATGATAAATTTTTTTATTTCTTTAAACAAATTTGACGAACAAATTCATTAATCAGGCATTCGTCTACAGAAAAATTCTTTTTTTTTCTGTGTCAACAAGTCTAATTAAGATATCGGAAAAAATAAATTTTCCATAGACAGATGCTCGAATAATGCATTTGTTTATTAAATATGTGTTTAAAAAAATATAAAGTTTATCAGAAAATTAGGAATTTCGCTGAAATCATCACGAACTTCCCAATCAAACAAACTGAAATGAAAAAAAAACGAATTTTTCCGTCCAAAGATGTCCGAATAATGCATTTTTTTGTTAAATTTGTTTTCAAAAATCATAAAATTTGTCAGCTCATCATGATTGTTGCCAAGTTTATTATGAAGATCCCAATTGAAAGTAGGATATCAAAACAAAAAATAATTTTTCCGTCGACAGATGTCCCAATAATGCATTTGTTTATTAAATTTGTTTTAGAAAATTCATAAAATTGATTTAGAAAATCATGAATTTTGCTGAGATTGTTATGAAGATCCCAGATAAAATTATCATAAATTTCCTAATTGAAAAAAAAATTACATAGAAAAAAAAACGAATTTTTTGTGTATTGTCTAATATCGAAATCGGTGAAGATTTGTGGGCTATACGTTATTCTGAACCAAACAAGTCAACAAGTTAACTTTTTTAATTTTCATATAAAATGGCTAGCTAACGAACCACAAATCTAATACTTTCTCTAATGAGAACGTAAAAAAATCTAGAAGTACTTCAACTTTTATTTACACAGTTTAATTTTTCATTACAAAATATCAGTTTCAAAAAAATATATAGTTAATTTTGAATCACATAAATAAATTTTCAACTAAAAATAGGAAACTTCGACAAAAAGGTGACTCAAGAAAAATTTTCAAACAAAATAGATAAATCCACAAGCAAAGAAGCCGAATTTTTAATCAAACGGTTGCATTTTTATCCAAGAAATATGAAATTTCTACTAAAACAGATGAATTTTTAAATCATAAAGACAACTTTAAGAACAAATTTTACTTTTCATCATAAAAAGATTTTAGTTCACTTTTCAAAATAAAAATATGAATTTTAAGCAAAAAGTACATTTTCTACGAAGATACTATAGTTGAGATTTCTACTCAATAAAATAAATTTTTGACAAAAAATTTACATTTTCAACCAAACAGATGAATTTTCAGCTGAAAAGATAAAATGTTTGCAAAAAATTCCCAAAAAAATACAATGGGTCAATTTCTAGTTTATAAGATTAATTTTGATTAAAATAGTCTGATTTTGAACCAAATAATTGAAATGTTAACCAAAAAAGATTAATACTCCACAAAAACAGAATAACTTATGAGGAAGTACATGAATTTTCACCGAATATTTTAATGCTTAATGGAATTTTCCACTAAAAAGTTTAATTTTATACCAAACAGGACAGATTTTCAAAAAATAGTTGAATTCCCAATTAAAAAAGATGAATTTTCAACAAATAATATAATAAGGTAGTTTTTAAATAGAGGAATAAGCATTCAAGCAATTAATATAATTTTTTAAAGAAATGGTTTAGTTTTTAAACAAAAATGTTAATTTTCTACCCAAACTAAAGAATTTTTAACCGCTAATCTTTGAAGTTTAATCGAAAAAAGTGAATTAGTCTTCACAGAAGACCAAATCTCAAAAAAATATAGAAATTTTCAAGTAAATGGTAAACTTTTCGACTAGAAATGATTGATGTTCAAACAATCATGATTATCTAAATAAAAATTTAGATAATTATTTTCGGATAAAAAACTAATTTTCACACCAAAGCAATGCATTTTTTACCAAAAATGTTAATATTCTTGCTAAGAAAGATTAATTTTCAACAAGATACATGGATTTTCAACTGAAGAAAATAAATGTTCAACTGAAAATAGAATATTTTAATATTTACCATTAAAAAAAATCTATAATCATGTTACTACTCACTTTTGTATAGGATACGGGTTTTTTGTTTTATTCTTAAAAAAAAAAAAACATTAAAAGTAAAAGATTCCATTTTTGTACGAGCTACACAAGCTAGGAAAAAAATTAGCTTTTTATGCAATACATAGTTTTTGTTTTAATTATAAAAATAAGATGACAATTTTTAAATTACATTTTTGGAAAAACCACACAATCTAGGAATGAAATGGATAGACAAAAATTGCTATTTCAAAAAATAGTGAAAGTTTTCGACTGAATAAGATTGATGTTCGAACAAACAGGATATGGCTAAATTTTTGAGTTACATAAATATTTCTAAAAAAAAATTAATTTTTATACCAATGCAATGAATTTTTAACCGAAAAGAATACATTTCTAACCAAAAAAAAATTAATTTTTAACAAAATTCATGAATTTTCAACTGAAGAAGATAAATATTCAACTGAAAATAGAATAGTTAAATTTTAGGTAATAGAATTTTTTTAATTTAACAAAATACTAAAATTAAAAAAAAGACAGAAGATTTACCATATAAAATTATCAATATGCAGTAAAACTATACAAAAGAAGATAAAACACTAATCAAAAAAGAGTGAAAACTCATAAAAATTTGGAATAAATAATTATTTTATAGGACTTTTGCTTTTTGTTAATATAATGAAAAGTTAGATTGAAAATGAAAATAAATAAATAAAATTTGTTGACAAACAGTACATGGTACGAAAAAAACTGAATAGACAAAAGCTCTTCACTAAAAAGGGATCAATAGATGTGTTATTAAAAATTTGTGGGTAGGCCGAGTAAATTTTCTTTTAATAATTTATTTTAATCGTTCATGTTATAAAAGTATATATTAAAAATAAGAAAAATTAAGATTCGTTTGAGAGTTAAAATATTTTTCTATCTGATTTGCATGAAGGTATTTCGACAGAATCGCTGAAAATATTGTTAACAAGTATCATTTATCATTTTTATATATGTAGATGTGTTATAAATACAAATAAATAAGCAAAAGGAATAATAGGAATTTTATCAAATAATTTTTTATTTATTTATTTTATTTATATCTGTCAGATGTAATAATTAATTAATTAATTTATTTAAATTGTTTAAAAATTGTTATATATTCTTTCTATTGGAAAACTTTTTATTCTCGAATTTTCAATTGTTTACGCTTTTAAAATTAGAAAATAAAAAAAAAGACGGTGAATGTGCACTTTACCTGTCTTATATGTACAGAAACAAATCATTCAGCGTATTTAGCCCATTTTCAAGCTTCAAGAAATCGCAATCTCATTGTTTTGGAAAAAGTTAAATATGTGCTCTTTTTCTTAACTTGTAGATTTCTTATGTTTTTTATTTTTATAGCCTTTTTTAAAATGAATATTTACAGCCTTATATAAATTAATATATTTTCAAAAAATATTATTTATTCAATAAATAATTACTAATTAATAATATTTAATTAAATACATAAATAAGAATATTTTATTTTAAAACAAAATTGAAAGTTTTCATAATATCTTATTCCGTTTTGCTTGGTTTTTGTTCGTATTGTTTGTGTTTTTTGATTGTTTCAAAAAAATTTTTTTTATTTTTCCTTTTTTTAAGAATTCATCTTTTTCCTATTGTTTTGAAGAAACCCTACTATTTTCCCTTATCTTGTTTTTTTTTTTTACTTTAATACTGTCTGAATTAGTACCCAATACCAAAATACAAATATTTTTCTCAAGAAGTTAATCATATTTAATTGGAAATTTTCCTATCATATTTATTGTACGGAATTCCTCTCAGAAAAGCTCTTCAGTTTGATTGAAAATTCGTGAATACGTTTTCTTGAAAAACTGTATTTTTTGGCAGAAAATTAATATTTTCGGGTGGAAATTCATCTTTTTGGTTAAAACTTCGACCACTTAGTTAAATGTTAAACACTTTTTAAAAAAAAATTTGGAAAATTGGATTTGTTTTCGTAAAACTTGAGCTATTTTATTGAAAAATCTTATATCTTCTGCCAAAATAATTTGGTAGCTGAAAAATTAATTACAAAATTTTTATTTAAAAATTCAAGTATTTTGTTTCAAAATGCGTTGTTTTTGTTGAATTTAATTGTTTACGATATAAGCTAAAATAATTCTTAATTAAAAAATCAACTATTACATTCATCATTAAGAATTAATTTTTTTATTGACCTTCATGCAAAAAAGTAGATTTTCCAGAAGTTCTTAAACTTTCAAGCAAAGAAAAAAAAAATGCTCATCAAGCCTTTGTATTTTAATTTACAAAATATAACATTTGTACTGACATAAGAATTTTTTAATCAAAAAGACAAATATACAAAAAAAATTTATTTTCTTCCAAAAAAGATTTGACTTTTTAACATGCAAATATGATTTTTAAACAAAAAGTAAATTTTCTACGAAATAGTTGAATTTTGAAACCAAAAACGATGAATTTTGAACAAAACAGATTTATTTTTATATTAAAAGGACAAATTTAAAAAAAAAAGATTGAATCTTTATTAAAAAAGATTTCAGGTGATTTTCAGTACCGAAATATGAATTTTAAGCAAAAAGTAAATTTTCTACAAAAATAGTTGAACTTTCAACCATAAAGGGTCGTGCTTTAACAAAATTTTTGAAATTTCAAGCAACTAATGAAATTGATAAATTAAAAGAAAATCTTCAGGAGGACGCTAATTACAAAAAAAGTATATACAAGGCAATTCGATTACTAAAAATAATACTATATCAGGGTTACCGCAAATCTTTATCAAAAAAATTCTCTAATTCTTCCCTAACCAATTTTTCATTTTCCTTGGCCATTAATATTCACAGACGTGTCCACTTGGATAAAGCTTTCGAAATTAAGCGTTTTCGCATATGATAACGACAACGAGTAATCTTATAAATAACCAAATAATTTTCAAACTCTTTACGTTCTAAATACGCTACTTTGGCAACCTATTTCTATTAGTCTTATGACTACTTTCAAATAATTATATTTTTATTAAGGCTTTATAAATAAAAAGTTAAAACTGTAGGTATTTTTTTGTTCAATTTTATTACTCACGTGTACATTATTTATTGCTATTAACATATAGAAAATACATCCTTAAAAAGTATTCCTTCCTCTGTTTAATTGAAATTATACTATTAGTTGACAATAAAATAATAAAGAATCATAGTCTTGAAAAGCAGAATGAGAAATAAGAATTGTACATTTATTTTGTTGTTGTCCCGTTGCAGCCAAACATTTTCAATTGATTCAAATTGCGAAAGGTCTCTTGAAGAAGGTTTTATTCATTCTAAAACATACAAAAATTTTATTTATACTAAATTTAATTTTTTCTTTACATGGAGGCGTCTAAACTTGAACCGGCCATATGTAGACGCCCACACATTATTTAACAACAACTAAAGTTTTAAATTTAAAATTATAAGACAAGGGCTGGATCACTCTCCGTTTGCATGTACGCGGAATATATTGTCGAAAAGTACCTCGAAATTTTTGGAAACACTCGATAATATCTTGGCACAATGTTTAATACTACCAATTGCTAATTGTGATCTTTATTTGATCCGCCAGGTACGATGCGTTTTTCCTCAAATATATTTCCAGCGACGCCAGAACCGGCCATCTGAGAAAGTGCAATAATGGACACTAAGAGGAAGACAGTAACAGTTCTTAGAAATACCATGTTGAACGTTGAATGATTTTAACATGTATTTCATATGGCTTTATATAGGATGTCCCACCATCTCTGTTCTAGCGGGAAACCGTAAATAGAAAACAAAAAAATAAGACTAAAAGTCAAATGCAAGAATGTTCTGCGGTGCTTTGTTTATCAACTTCAGAGCAACAAAATTCCGTGCAGTGTCTGCAGAGCGTGGGCTTTTCGGCCCCCACCACTCTCCCGTCTGGGAGCGACGCAATCAAACGTAGCGTGTCGATGAGTCGGCTCTGTTAAATGCTGCGAAGCCCAGTCTCGTGTAAAGCCGAAAATGCACGAGCAAGAACCCGAGCTCTCCCGAGTTAAATTCTGCGAAGAGGAACCCGGGCTCTCCTGACCTCAAGAATGACGATCTAGCTGCTCCTCCAATTTATTTAGGTTTTGAAATCCCGAGTTACCTTAGAACCATTAGACTTATTGCGAAGAGGCAAATATAATTGACTTTATGTAAATAGATATAGGAGACAAGACTTCTGGGTGTAAAATGTTTAAAATTTAGTGCTGCATGCCTTAGTCATATTTTTAGTAAACAATGGATTTTTAACAAATAAAAAACAAATTTTTGACAAAATAGTTAAATTTTCAACCGAAGAAATTACTTTTAAAAATATATTTTTTTACTTAAACATTGTAGTTTCTACTGAAGTTTGCAGTTCAAAAAATTAATTTTTAAACCCAAATGAATGCGAATTTTCAAAAAAATAATTAATTTTTATCTAAAACAAATGAATTTTTCAGGAAGAATAATGCACCAACAAAGATGAAAAATTTATAACTAAAATGAAAATTTTTCAAGAAGAAAAAGTGTCAACAAAATTGTTCAATCTTCATCTATAGAAACGAATGTTAAACTAAAAAAAAAAGTATTTGATCAAAAATGGACTGGTTAAATTTTCAGAGAAAAAATGGAATTTTCAACAAAATAAATTAATTTCCAACTAAAATTATAATGTTTCAACGAAAAATTGAATAGATAAATTTTCAGTTGAAAAATAATTGTCAACCCCAAAAAATCAATGTTTCAACAAAATATTTAAATTTCCCAACCAAAAATTTAATTTGAAAACAAATAATTTAATTTTCAAACCAATAACTTTCTACCAAAAACAGAAATTCGAAATTTTCGAAATCAATTTTAAAACAACAAAATTTTTTGTTTACAAAATAGATTAATTTTCATCGAAAAACGGTTACATTATCAGTTTAAAAAATCAATTTAGAACCAACAATTTTTCAGTAAAATAGTTTAATTTCCAAAAAAATAGATGAACTTTGAATCATTTCATACCAAAACAAAATAAGTTTCATCAAGAAATGCATTTTCATCCAAAGAAATGAATTCTTGATTAGGATAGATGAATTTTTAAACAAGAAGAATAATTTTCTACCAAAAAAGAAGAATTTTTGACTGAGAAAGATCAATTTCCTGCCAAAAAAATTCAACCAAAAATGATATAGTTAAATTTTTAGTATTAGAAAATGTTTTTGCAAAACCAACAAAAAAATCGAATTTTCAACAGAACAGTTAAATTATCAACCAAAATAGTTATTTTAAAAAAATTTTAATTTTAAAATAGTTTAATTTTCGATGGAAGAAATGAATTTTCAAATGAAAAATGTTTTTAAAAAAATACACACAATCGAATTTACAACAGAATAGTTCAATTTTTAAAGGTATAGTAAGATTTTCATTTTAAAAATTATTTTTCAACCATAAATTGAATGGAATTAATTCTGAGAGAAAATTAAAAAAGAGATCACAATTCTTTAAATTTTTCCATAATTTTGTAAAATTTGCTTTTGAATTTTAGTAAGTTTACGAGATATTCAAAAATTTTGAAAAGAGCAAAAAATAATTAAAACTTGCAAAAGAATCAGGAAAACTTTGAATAATTCTTAAAAGTTAAAAGACTAGAAGGTCTGAAAATATTAGAAAAAAGAATTATTCTTCTAATAATCGTTTGAAAATTTTTAATATTTTTTATTCACAAAACTGTATTTAAAAAAAAAATCAAAAAGATTTTGTAACACATCAAACGATTTTCTAAAATTTAAATAAAGAGCGTAGAAGATTTTAAAGCAAAATGTTTCAATTTGGTAAGATTAAAAAGTTTTAAAAAACGCAAATAATCCAGTAAATCCAAGAAATATTTAGAAGATTGGAAGAGATTCAAATCTTATTTTAAACTTAAATTTTTTAGAAATGTAGATTTCCAATGATTAAAAAAAAACTTTATAAGCTTTAAGGGAATGCCGAAAGACTTCAAGGAGATAAAATAATTTTTCTTAAAATTCTTGTGAAAAATTGAGAAGATTATATAAGTCAAGTTTCTTACATCTAGAATTCTTTTTTAAAATTTAAAAAAAATGTAATAAGTTAAAAATATTTTTTTGGAATTTATTTTTTTTTAAACGTATCAGAAATATTTAAAAACTTCAAAAAATTGCTCAAAATTGATCAATTATTCGTTGATATCTTATAAACTTCTAAATGCCCTAAACATTTTTTTAAAAAGACTCGAATTTTTCTAATATTTTTTTTAAATCCAATCAAATAAAAAAATTTAGAGTCCTCTAGGTTCTTTTTTTATATATCTCTTTTCATGCTATATTAGGCTATAATCACAATTTTGAAGATTATAAGAGAAAAAGCCAAAAAGTTATTAACTTGACCTCATTCAAAAGATTAATCATTTGACAAAAATATTGTAAAATTTTCCTTTCAATGTAGTGTGGAAAGGAATTTCATTAAAAAATATGTGGAAAAAGAGAAATATCTATTTCTTCAACTTCAACTACAATTGGAAAGGCGATTATTCATAGTATTTTACTAACTAATGGATATATTTTTATAATTTTATTCCTGAAATCTATTCCCTAAGGTCAAACATGGTACACAAATTTCGTAAAATTTAAAAAACACCAAGTATTTATAGGAATTTTTAAAATAAAAATCAACGTATGTCATAATAAAATTTTGTCAATATTTATAAAAGTATTATTATAATTATTAATTAAGAAAATTAATGTACAGAGAGTACAATTTTTATTTGAAATTGTACGACGGTTTTTTGTACCATGTTTCACCCTCGGCCAGAATCAAGGAAAAATAATCTAAAAATACGTTCATTAGTTATTAAAATGCTACAAAGACTTACCTTTACAATTTTTTTCTGTTTTTATAATCATGAGATATTTCTTCATAAAATAAATTTGGTTGGACTTATTTTACATCTATTTACAATCAATTTCCAATTACAATTATTTTACAATTAAAATAAAATTTTAAAAGCTAAATTTTGTAATCTTGTGATAAGTATTTTAAGCTGTAAAAGTTTTTGTAAAGATTTCATATACAATAAAATAAGTATTATCAGTTTCTTTATAAATTTATATGTAAATAATTATTATAAGATTCTTAAGAAAATAAAAAAATTTTTTTTCAAATATATCAGATGTGTCAGAAAAGATCCTAGGAGATTTTAAAAATATTTTATTTTTATTTTAAAGGATTTTAAAATATATTAGGAAAATTTCTTATATATTTCAAAAATTTTGAATTCTTCAAGATATTGATAACTCTCTCGAGTTTTTATCAAAAATTTTAAAAAATCATTCAAAATGTAGAAAAAAATGTCCGTATAATCTTCTAAATTTTCCCAATCATTTTAAGAAACTATTATTATTCTCCTGAAACCTTTCGAGATTCTTTTAAAGTTCCTAAAGTTCATCTTGGGTTTTTAAAACACTTATAAAGTTTAAATTTTTTGAATCTTATCAAGTCTACTAAATACTTCCTGAATTCACTTGATTATTTACTTTTTTTCAACTTTTTAATCTTATCAAATTGGATGCAATTTGCTTTAAAATCTTGTAAACTCTTCTTTTAAATTTTAGGAAATCGTTTGATGTGTTTGAAAATTTGCGTGAATTTTTTTAAAGTGCATTTTTTAAACAAAAAGTTATTTAAAACTTTCACACGATTATTAGAAAAATAATTCTGTTTTTCTAGTATTGTCAGACCAACCAATCTCTAATCTTTAAAAATTATTTAAATTTTTCGTGGTTTTTCTTTAATTCTGCAAAGTTTTAAAAAAAATGTCTTTAAAGTTTTTCAGATGCTTTGAGAATATTTGAAATCTTTTGCAATGTTATAAAATGTTTAAAATTAATCTTTTCAAATTAATTGTTGGAAATAAAAAATCATGTTAATTATTCCTTTAAAAATCTTTACAAGTTATAATTATTTTGGAATTGT
>NC_046662.1:54869207-54874048 GCF_010883055.1 Belonocnema kinseyi | reverse complement strand
TTGGTTACCGCTAGCACCAAATTTTTTTATATTATAATATATTATATTGTATCATCGAGAAGATTTTAATTTAAAGTTATTTTTAATATTAAGAAATAATTGTGTTTTTACAGTTTGCTATCACACCAAAATTTGTCAAATTTTCACTGTCGGTACCGGTAATAAAAAATTACCAGTATTAACAATGACATATTTTGAGAAAATTTGGCATTTATTTAGGTTTTAATTTGAAAGATTAGTTTTAAGGGTTTTAAAAATATTTGAAAAAGGGAATATGCTGGTAGCTCTTTTCTGGGAGAATAACTTTTGCTTACTTCTTTTCTTAGTTTTTGTCATTTGTAAACAATTCTTTTTAACTTTATTTTTCACGATTAAAACAAAAAATACGCAACCTATTGAAAAATAATTTAGAACAAAGTATTAGGATTTATTATTGCATCAGCAACTTTTTGTTATTAATTTTTGCAGTGCCTATGTCACTTTCCAAATATTAAAAAAATGTTTTTAAGATTATTTTTTAAGATCGAACAAAAACTGCGCCTTATATATCCAAAAATCATTTATAACAAATTTGTTGAACTTCTCCGTTAAAATAAATTTAGTCGATTAATTTTTTCGTAGCTTATGTTCTTTTTGTAAAAAAAAATAAATTTTAAAGTAAATTTGCACTTTTACAATTCAAACAAAAACTACTCGCTATTTTCAAAAATATTTATTATCCAATTTGAATTTTTTTATGGAGAACTTTTGCCTGATTGCCACAAAAACTACGCCTACTATAAAAAAATTAAATATAAAATTTGTAACTCTTTTTCTTGTGCACAATCTTGGTATATTAATTTATTTTTTCTTAGTTTCTGTCATTTATCAAAATTTATTCTGCTGCTTTTTGATTTAAAAAATTATCTTTTTAGAAGAAGTATTGCATCGCATTTAGATCAAAATGCAACAGTTTTGTCGAAAACTCAACTATTTCCTAGAAAATTTACGCTTTATTTGAAATTCGAATTTTTGTGTTGAAAAAACAACTGAAATATTTTTGTATGAAATTTTTAATATTTTAAAAAAATTTACCTGTTTGATTTGAAAATGGACCTGTTTTAGTAGAATTTTTATTTTACTTGGACAAAAATGCAACTGTTTGGTTGAAAATACAACAATCTTGTTAAAAAGTCATAATTTTTGGGCAAAAATGCAACTATTCAGCAGAAAATTAACTTATTGTTTACAATTTTTATTTTCTTGTTCAAAAGTGAACTGAAATTTTCTTTGGATGAAAATTTACCTTTATTTTTTAAAGTTTTTTTTTAATTCATCTGTTTCAGAAGAAATTACATCTTTCTTAAATAAAAATGCAACTGCTCGTTTCAACATTCAACTCCTTTTTTAGAGAATTATGTTTTGATTTTAAAATTCACCTGCTTTAACAGAAATTACATCTTTCTTGGATAAAAATACAAATTTCTCGTTGAAACTTCAACAATTTTTTAAAAAACCATATTTTCTTATTGAAAGTTCTGTTGTTTTGTTGAAAATTTAACTATTTCGTAGAAAAATTACTGGTCAAAAAGTCATACTTTTTGTTTGAAAATTCGACTGTTTAGTTGAAAAAATAACTATTTTATAGAAAATGTACTTTTTATTCTGAACTAATTTTTTTAGTTCAAGAATAAATTGAAATCTTTTCTGAATGAAAGTTCAACTTTAAAAAAGACTCTTGTCTCTGTTTTAGCAAAAATTTCATTTTTCTTGGATGAAAGTGCTACTATTCAGTAGAGAATTAAACTATTTCATTAAAAATTCAACCTTTTTGGTTGAAAAAACTGGTCTTTTTTAATTGGAAATTTAGTTCCTTTTGTAGAAATTTAGTTTTGGTTGAAAATTCATAGTTTGATCTTGAAAAATTAACTGGAATGTTTTTCGGATGAAAATTCAACAATTTTTTTTAAAATTAGTTTTTTTTTAATTTGAGATTAAAATTCATCTGTTCTGAGCGTTCTTAACAATTTTGTTAAGAAAACATCCTTTTTGGTTAAAAATTAGTGTTTTGGACTGAAAATTAAATTTTCTTCGTAGAAACTTATTTCTTGTTTAGAAATTGATAGTTTGATCGTGAAAAGTAAACGAAAATCTTTCTTAACAGAAAATTAAAATATTTTACTTTGAAAATTTATCTTTTTGATTTAAAAATTGATCTTCTTTAGTAGAATTTTTAAAAATATCAATCGCCACTTTTTGGTTAAAAATGATTCTTCTTTGCTTGAGTATGCAGCTATTTTGTTTAAAAGATTTGGTTAAATTGTTTGCTACGAAATCATGTTAAAAGTTCAATTCTTTTGTTGAAAATTGATTTTTTTTCAAATTTTAAATTTAACTACTTGGGGAAAAGTTAAACTAGTCAAGTTGACTGAAAACGTATTTTTCTATTTTTTTAAGATTTATCTTTTTTTCATTTTTGTTGCGTAAAAATGCAGCAATTTCGTAGAAAATTAATTTTTTGCTAAAAAATACAATTTATGCAGAGAAAACTCGTCAATCGGTTTTAAGGTTCAACAATTCAAATAAATTTTTCTTTCTTTCTTGCGGGAAAAATATTTTTTTGCTAAAAATTTGTCTTTTTGATTTAAAAATTTCGCTTTTGCTTTATACAAATTATGACACTTTTTTGTTGGGATTTTATCTTTTTAGGATGAAAATTCAACTATTATGTTAAAAATTTAATTATTTTGTTGAAAATTCAAGTAATTGGTTGAAAAGCCATCTTTTATAGTAGAAAAGACACTTTTTTGTTTGAAATCAATTTATAAATTAAAAAAATATGAATCTAACTAAAATTACATTAATTTAATTTGTCTTGGACATCTTAAACGAATTTTAATTAATTTTTATCCTTAAAAACTCATGGAGAGCTATTTACATTTATTTTAAATGATTTAATATACGAGAAAGCTAAAAAAATTGATTAAAAATCTTCAAGATTATTTTTTTTGTGAATTTAGGAAACTTTTTAAGATGTTCGCGCTCGGCTATTTATTCTTTGCATTTGAAATGCTTGAAAAAAACTTTATCAAAAAGATCTCATTTAGATGGCAGTATATATATGCGTCTTCATATTCTGAATTCTCTACTTAATTAAGTATAGTCAAATATTAAGTTTCTCAAAGCTCTGTAGGCTTTGAGGTGCACATTCTCACCGTGACACTCGCGCTGCGCGCTCGATTTCCGACAGAGATTTTTAAACAGGTTTTGTTGGATTTCTTTCCTCGTAACTTTCGTCGTTTTTTCCCATATTTTTTTTATTTTATTTTTTTTTCAACGTTATTTTTCACGAATAAAACAAAAATTACGCGTCCTATCAAGAAGTGATTCTTAACGAAATTGTAGATCTTTTTTGGGATAACCAAATATATCAATATCGAGTAATTGCAAAAAAATATTAAGAAGAATTGAAGAAATTGAAATCGAGTCTTAAACTTAAATTCTGTTAGAAACTTAGATTTCTAAAGAATTCAAACATAAACTTTAGAAACTTTATAGGAATTCCGAAAGATTTCAAGGAGGTAAAACTATTTGTCTTAAAATTCCTGGGAAAAATTAAAAAGATTATGAGTCAATTTTTTCACATTTTGAATTAAGGAATATAATTCTTATTAGGTCTTCTTGTACAATTTTGTTACACAATTTTTTAAATTATATGTTGTTTTATAAATCTACATTCAAATTTGAGTAAGTTTAAGAGATATTCAGACATTTTGAAAGGATTCAAATATAATTAAAACTTGTGAAGATTTATCAAGAATTTAGGAAGTTTTCACGAAAACGAAAAAAATGATTTTAGGTTCCTAGAAATAAATAAAATAATTTTTTATTTCGAAAGATTAATTATAGGAGATTATTATAAAGCATTTAAAAACATTAAAAATGACGTCAACAATTGTCAAAGTTTCTGAAAAAATTTTAAGGCAATTTTTTTTTAATTTTGCAAAATAAAAAAAAATGAGGAAAAATTTGAATAATTTTTAAAGATTAGAAGACCTGACAAGATTAAAAAAAAAGAATTATTTTTCTAATTATTGTGTGAAATTTTTTAATGATTTTTTATCTTGAAAAATGTGCTTTAAAAGAAAATTAATGAAGATTTTTAAACACTTCAAACAAATTCCTAAAATTTCGAAAAAGAGTGTGAAAGGTTTTAAAATCAACATTTTTTAATTCGATAAGATTAAAAAAGAATTTAAACTTCTGAGGAGTTTTAGAAACGTAGGATAAACTGATTTAAAAAACCTAAAAATTCTTGTAGAAGAATAAGAAAAGTGCGTCTGGAAATTGTGTACAATTATCAGTCTTTAAAATTAAAATAATATTTTTTTTAAATTACTTTCAACACATTTCTTTTCAAGCAGAATCCCCGATTTTAATCGCAAGAGGTTCAATTATTTCCAATCAGAATTAGTAATTACATAAATTTTTAAAATTAAAAAAAGGTAACTTGGAATAAGTTGAATGAGATTTAAAAAAAGTTTATTTTAATTACACATACAATTTGTTAATTTATTTCTAAAATTTTGCAAACATTAAAAATTGTAGTATTTAAATACACTTAACATTTAAGAATTTTATATTAAATTTTGATAAGATATAATAGATATGTATGAAAAATGAAAAAATAATAATAAAAGTCGATAAACGAAGGACTTTCAGATAATGAAAGATCATGAAAGAAACTCCTTGGGAAAAAATGTAAATAATTGTTTTGGAATGAATTCTAACAGAAAATTGAAAAAAGATTACACAAAATTTTTTATTATTTCCTAAAATGTCTAAAAAGTACGTAAAATATT
>NC_046662.1:54841540-54869107 GCF_010883055.1 Belonocnema kinseyi | reverse complement strand
TTTTGGTTACCGCTAGCACCAAATTTTTTTATATTATAATATATTATATTGTATGTTTTTGAATATTTTCCACAATTTTATAAAATATTTGAATCATTTTAAAAGATATTTAGAATTTTGGAAATCATTTCAAAAATAATTTAAAATCTTAAGAAAATGTGGATATATACAATATATATTATATGTTATATTTCCCGAAATCATTATTGATAATAAAAATATAATTGTAAATATTTGTGAATATCGGTAAATAAATTGGTTCCTAACGTTTTGTTGTCACTTTCGGTATCTGTGAAAAAGCATTTCCGAATACCGGTAATCAAAAATACGAAGAATATGAATAACGATACATTTTTAAATATTTTTCAACAATTTTAGGAAAGAATTTTACAAATAATTTCAAATTTTAAAAACTGTATATTTTAAAGATTTTGAACAACAAAATTTCATTTGGAAAAATTAATTATAAGACAATATGCAAAAATATTTCAAACCATTTCAAAACATTTGTTAAATTCTCAAAGAAGAGTCTAGGAGATTTTAAAGCCATTTTTAAAATTTTTAAATATTTTGAAACATTTTTAGAAAAAAGTCGAATAATTTAATGAGATATTTAGAAGCCTTGAAAACATTTCAAAAAAATATTTAAAAACGATTTCAAACAATTAAAAACAAAATCTATATTTTTGAAAATTTAGAACTAGAAATGTAGAACAATTTCAAGAATTTCTAAGGATAAAAAAGATTAAAATTTATTTTAGGATTTCTAGGAAAAACTAAATGATTTTTTATTTTAAGACATGAAGTTTGAGAAAGTATTTAAAAAGATTTCAAAAATTTTTTAAAGTTTTCTAAATTCACAAAGAAATAATCTTGAAGATTTTTAAGAAATTTTTTTAGCTTTCTCCTTTAAAATAAGTGGGCATATTTTAAAATCATAAAACAAGCTCCTAAAACCTTTGAATTTTAAAAGAAATACAACGACTTTGCTTCCATAAAACACGTCTTTTAACAAAATACTGGAATTTTCAACAAAGTAATTAAATGAAACTAGTGTAATTGATATTTATAGCAAGGGAAATGAAATTTCATTAAAAAAAAGGAAATTAAAAAAGACGAGTTTTCAATTGATACAAATTTTTCAAACATAAAAGAAAAGATGATCACCTAAATTGTTGAACCTTCAAACCAAGAAATGAATTTTCTGTACAGAAATTTAATTTTCAACCAACAAATGTTAATTTTGCGCAAAAAAAGTAATTATCAACAAAATAATTAATTTCTTAATCAAAGAAATAAAACATCATTTAAAAAAATTCAAGAATTATTTTATCTCTTACGCACGCAGTTAAATTTTTTATTAAAAAATATGGATTTTTAATAAAATAGTCAAAAAAAGTTTCTAACTCTTCAAAAATTTATTTTTAATCCAGCAGTTGTATGTTTATTCAAATAATATTAAATTTCCAATGAAACTGATTGATTTTTGAATAAAAAAGACAAACAAAAGTTGAATTTTCATTAATAAAAGGTTTCAGTTTACTTTTTGAAACCAAAATATGAATTTTAATCAAAAGTAAATTTTCTACAATTCTCTAGCAAAAATGAAATAGCTATGTTTTTAGTACAAAATTGATTTTGAACAAAAAAATAGTTTTAAACAAAATTGGTTACATTTATGACCAAATAAATTAACATTCAAATAATATCATCCATGTTAAATAACAAAACTTTCAAACAAACAATTGAATTTTCAACTCACAAGATGAATTTTCTACAAAAAAAGAGACAAATTTTCGACAAAATAGATCATTTAAAACTAAAACTGATAAGTTTTTAAACAATAAATAGAATTTAATTTCATTTTTAATTGGAAAAATATGCTTTTAACCAAATAAAATAAATTTTTAACGAAATGGTTGAATTTTCAACCAAACAGATGAATTTTCAAACGTAAGGATTAAATGTCTATAAAAAAAATTCGACAAAAATGGAATAGTTAATTTTCTACAAAAAAGACAAATTTGTATAAAATATATAAATTTTTAATTAAAAAAGGTCAATCTTCAACAAAAAATAGAATAAAGTAATATTCAGTTAGAGAAATAATTTTTCAACCAAGTAAAATAAATTTTTAATTAAATAGTTCAATTTTCAACCAAGCACATGAATTATCAACCAAAGGGAATCACTCTCTATAAAAAACAATTTCGACAAAAATTTTGTTGCAATTTTTGTTTAAAAAATTACTTTCCGAACAAATAAACGAATTTTTAAACCCAGAAATTAGATGTTTATCAAAAATAAAAACAAGTTATGAACAAAATAGATGAATTTCCAATTAATAAAGATAAATTTACAGCAAAAAATAAAATAGCTTATTTTTCAGTTAAAAAAATAGCTTTTAAGAAAATAAGATAATTTTTCAAGGAAGTTTAAAAATTTTTAAGCAAACAATTGAATTTTCTACCAAAAAGATGAAGTGCCTATGAACTAAATTTCTAGAACAAATTTAGTTAGATTTTTTTTAAACATTATTTTTAAACACAAAAAAATTAATTTTAACCAAAACAATAAATTTGGAAACAAAAAGATTATATTCCTACGAAAAATGAATAATTTTTAACAAAATACATACATTTTCTATCAAGCATGCTAATATTTAATCAATTTTTAAGCCTTTAATAGTTGAATTTTTAACGAAAAAAGTTAATTAGTCACCACAAAAGGCAAAGTTTTAACAAACTACAGAAATTTTCAAAAAAATAGTTGAATATTCAACTAAAGAAGATAAATTTTTAACCAAACATAGAATAATTAAATTGTTGGTTAATGCAATTTTTGTTAATTTAATAAAATGGTTAAATTTGAATGAAACATAAGATTGTAAATCTAAAATGATCATTTTGCAGTGAAGGTATGCAAAAGACGCATTTTTTGTTTCATTCGTAAAAGACAACATTATAAGTAAAAGAAAGATAATTTTTGGATGAAAGATAGAAGCTTTAAAAAAATGAACAGTAGTTTGTTCACCCAAAAAGTGCTACAAATTTTTTATTAATAATTTTTTTAAGGTCATGGATTATTTTCTAATAGGATTTGTGGTTTTTGTTTTCATCGTGAAAAATTACCTTAAAAATAAAAAAATTAAAATTGTTGCAAAACCGTACAGAGAAAGAAGAAAACTGAAATAACGTTTTTCACTAACAAAAGGTCTACAGATTTGTTACTAATTATTTTTAGATAGGACGAGTACATTTTCTTTTAATGGTAAAAATAAGATTAAAAATCAGAAAATCAAATTTTTTGCAAAGCGACATTAGAGACAAAAAAATGAATAAATATGGTATTATAAAAAAGTTTGAATTATTTATAACAAATATAAATAGTTATTATTTATAGCATTATTTTAATCATTTTATAATTATTAATTAGAAATCATATTATAATATTTATAATTATTTTATAGTATACAAAATATAAGATAAATTTTCCAAGAAAAGAGGAAGTAAATTTTATATTCTTTATCTTTAATTATTTATTACAAATCTAAATCTTAGGTGATAACAAATTTCTACAAGGCACATGATTTCCTTTTTGTACAAAAAGTATGTTGATTTAAATTATATCTGGCGGTTCAATCTGAGAAAGGATATATTTTTTTCTAAAAAATGCACATTTTCACATTTGTTTAAAAAAAATAATAAACGAAAAACTGTTTTAAAAATCGTAATATCGTTTTTTGCGCCTATTAGGAATCTAATTCTCTTTTGTTTAAAAATATATATCTCTCTAAAACGAATAAACATAATGAGTTAAATACATGTTGGTCCATCGAAAAAATAAATGAAAGTAGATATAATTTATTTTATTTATATCTGTCTGATATTACTTTTTTTATTTATTTAACTCGTCGTTTTAAAATGGTTATATTTTGTTGTAACTAGAAAAATTTTTACTCTCAAATTTTAAAATGTTTACGCGTTTAATATTAGGAAATAAAAAACAAATAATGGCAACGTGCGTTTTATCTGTCTTATTTGTATAGAAACCAATCAATTTGTGTGTCTCATTGTTTTTAACAAAGGTAAATGTGTTGAGCAACCTGTTTTTATTTTTTTTAACTTGTTGATTTCTCATGTTTTTTTCATTTCTATAGCCTTCTTAATTTTAATATACACAGTCTTTAATAAATTCACATATTTTCACAAAATAAGTATTTACTCAATAGGCATTTAATGAATAATAATATTTATTCAAATAAAGAAATGAAAGAAATAATTAAGAATATTTTCTTTTAAGAAATTGAAAGTTTTCATAACAAGTTGTACGGTTTGTCTTGGCCTTCATAGTAAAACACTTTACTATCTGGTTAAATATTCATGGATATTTTTTGTTGGAAATTTTTCATTTTTGGCAGAAAATTAATATTCTTGCTTAATAATTTATCTTTCTGGTCGAAACTTTAGCCTTCTGATTGAATTTTGAATACTTTTGTTAACAAATTTTTTTTTAATTTATTTTTTTGTTGAAACTTCACCTATTTTATTGAAAAATCGTTTCTTTTCCTTCGAAATTAATTTTTGTACCTGAAAAATTAATCACACATTTTTCAGTTGAAAATTTAAGTATTTTATTTAAAAATTATTTATTTTTGGTTCAGTTTAACTGTTTCCAATTTGAATTAAAATATTTTTTTTTTCAATATCAACTGTTACATTTATAGTTGATAATTAGTTTTTTTTATTGAACTTCATTCCACAAACAAATTTAGAAAGTACTACAACTTTTATTTATGCAGTTGAATTTTCAATTCAAAAATATCAATTTTAAACAAAATATAGTTAAACTTTCAACCAAAGAAATAAATTTTTATCCAATAAATATGAAATTTCTACTAAAACAGATAAATTTTGAAATCATACATTTTCTGCGATATAGTCGAATTTTCAAACTAAACGGATGAGCTTTCAACAAAATTATAAAATTTTCTACCAAAAACTTGCATTTTTATCCAAGAAAAATACAAATTTTACTAAAACAGATACATTTTTAAATTTACAGGACAAATTTTCATAAAAATAATAGGATTTTCATCCAAAAAAGATTTCACTTGACTTTTCAAAATAAAAGATGCATTTTAAGCAATAAGAACATTTTCTACGAAAAGAGTTTGAGTTTTCAACCCAAAAACGTAAAAAAATTGATTTCCAAACAAGAAACTAATGTTATATCAAATTACTTATATTTTGAAACAGAGTAAATTTAATTAAAAATCGTTCATGTTTATTAAAAATTTTTTTTTTCAAAGAAACAGTTAAAATTTTAACCCAGAAGATAAATTTTTGAACAAAAAAAGATAAACTTTCAATAATAAACAAAGTGAAATTTCATTTTTAGTTAAAAAAAAATGTTTTAAACCAAATAAAATAAATTGTTGACGAAATAATTCAATTTTCGACCAAACAGATGAATTTCCAACCGAGAAGATAAAATGTGTTTAAAAAATCGCAAAAAAATAGAACGTGTAAATTTTTAGTTAATAAAATTAATTTTAATTTAAAAAATCTGATTTTCAACCAAAGAAATAAAGTTTTAACCAAAAAGATTAATATTCTATAAAAAAAAAGAATTATTTCGAAAAAAATACATGCATTTTCAACCAAATATTTTAATTTTTAATGGAAGTTTCAACTAAGGAGGTTAATTTTATACCAAAAAAAATCAATTTTCAACAAACAATAGATTAGTGTAATTTTCAGTTAGAGGAATAAGTATTGAATCAAATAAAATAAATTTTCAGTGAAATAGTTGAATTTCCAACTAAACAAATGAATTTTTTACCAAAAAGATTAAGTACCTATAAAACAAATTTCGAAAAATAATGAGCATAAATTTTTAATTGAAAAAAATAATTTTATATAAAAAAACATCTTATTTTTAATCAAAACAATCAATTTTTAACAAAAAATATTAATTTTCTACCAAAAATAAATACTTTACAAAAAAATGCATGAATTTACAACCAAATATTTTAACTTTTAATGAAATTTTAAACCCTTAATAGTTGAATTATTGACGGCAAAAGTGAATAGTCACCACAAAAGACAAAGTTTTAACAAAATATAGAAATTTAAAAAAAAATAGTAAAATTTCCGAATGAAGAAGATTGCTGTTCAAACAAACATGATATAGCTAATTTTTTAGTTAGGTAATTATTTTTAAATAAAAAAACTAATTTTCATGGGAAAACAATTATTAATTTTGAATAAAAAAGATTAAATATCTAACTAAAAACAAAAATAATTTTTAACAAAATACATGAATTTTCAACTGAAGAAGATAAATGTCCAACCGAACATAGAATAATAATTATTCTATGTTCAGTTGGACATTTATCTATTAAATTTGAGTTAATAAAAAAATTATAAAGAAATTTAACAACATAGTTAAATTCTGTAGTAAAAAAAGAGAAGATTTTCAAACTAAAATGATTATTTGTCAAACTATGAAAAATACGAAGAAAACATGCATCAACAAAAATTATGCATCTAAAAAATATATATAATTTTCTCATAATTCACTTTTTTATATCATGCGTATTTTTTGTTTTATTCGTAAGAAAATTAACATTGAAAAAAATAACCAAAGATGATCTACAAATTGGTTATAAATTCTTGTTATAAAAATATTTGTGCAAAGTAAGAAAAATTAACATTTGTTTGCGCGGAAAAATATTTTGTTGTCTATTTTTTATCAAAGTTTCCTAACGGATTAACTAAAATAAAAAATATTTATGACAATTCTTATTTATCATTGTTATAAATAAATCATAGTCTTTAGCTTTTTTTATTTATAACTGAATTTCACAAATGTTAAATTTACATCTTTTTTAAAGAAAGAAATTCTTTTTCATTTAATATCGAAAAAAGTATCTTATCAAAGAAAAATATTTCTTAAGCGGTTAAAAATAATGAGTCGAATTCATGTTGGTCCTTTAATAAAACAAATAAACGTAGATTTAATTTATTTCTTTAATATCTTCCAGATATAATAATTTGTTTATTTATTCAACTCGTTTTAAAATTTGTATATAGTCTAGTTATTAAGAAATTTGTTTTTCTTGAATTTAAAATTGTTTACCCTTTTAATATTAGGAAATACAATACAAGGAAGGTGAATTTGCGTCTTACCTGTCTTTTATGCAGATAAACAATCATTGTCTGTGTTTATCTTATTTTTAAGTTTCAAAAAAGTGCAATCTCATTATTGTATAAAAAGTTAAATCTGTTGAGCAATCTGGTTCTTTTTTTTTTTTTGCCGATTTCTCATGTCTTTTATTTCTATAGCCTTTTTTTAAATCAATATTTACAGCCTTAATTGAATTCATATATTTTTAAATAATTATTATTTAGTCAATAGGAAATTACTGAATAATAATATTTATTAAAATAAATAAATAAGAATATTTTCTTTAATAAAATGGAAACTTTTCATATTCTGTTGCACCGTATGTCTTCGTTTTCATGCTTATTTTTATTTTTGTTGTTTTAAACAAATCTTTCAAAATTTGTTTCCTTTTATAAAGAATTCATATTTTTTCGCCATTTTAAAGAAACTTTCCCTTTTCCTCGTTTCTTAAAATTAAATATGAACTAAGTTAATAAAATCCAATAAAAAGATCCCAATACTTTTCGTTAAAAGTAAATTACTTTTAATTGGAAATTTTACTATCACATTTTTCGTTTTGAATTCATCTCGTAAAGAACGCTGCTATTTTATTGAAAATTCATGTTCATATTTTGTTGAAAATTTTTTCTTTTTTTGACATAAAATTGATCTTCTTAGTTAAAAATTAATCATTTTGGTTGAAACTTCAAACAAATTTGTCAAATGTTGAACATTTTTTTCGAAATTTGATTTTTTTCGTGAAACAAGAACTATTTTATTGAAAAATCAGTTTTCTTCTTCCAAATTAAGTTTGGTAGCTAAGAAATTAGTTACAAAATTTTTAGTCAAGAAAATGAAAGAAGTTTTGAATATTCATGGAAAAACTTTAAATGATTGCTTTTTAATGAATTCTAAGAGATAATCGATAAAGGATCACAAAACTTTTTTATTTATTTCTAAACATCTGAAAAATAGTGTAAAACATTTTGCAGCATAATTTTGTAATTATGCCTTATTTCATAATTAAAAAAAAAATCGAGTAAGTTTAAGAGATTTTCAGAAGTTTTAAAATGATGTGAAAATAATGAAGACTTCCACAGATTTCTTAATAGATTTTAAAGATTTTACGAAAATGGATTTTTGTTAGTTTCCTACAAAAAATTAAATCTAAGCGATTCTTTAATAATATTTAAAAACACTGAAAAAGATTTTAAAAATTATTAAAGAAGAATCTCAACGATTTTAAGGCATTTTTTTATTGTTCAGAATTAAAAATTCGAAATGCTAGAAGATCTACCAAGATTGAACAAAAGAATTTTCTTAATGTTGGTATGAAAACTTTTAAAAAAATTTTATTTTGAAGAATGAACTTCAAGCGAAAATTAAAAAAGGTTTTTAAATATATCAAATGGCTTACTAGCATTAAAAACAAATGTAGAAGATTTTAAGGAAAAATATTGCAATTTAATAAGATTATAAATTAAAAATTAAAAAATCAAGTGAATTCTAAAAATATCTATTAAAATAAAATGATAAAAATAATTTTAAACTTTAAAATATTTTTAAACATTTAAGGAATAAGCTTTAGGAGTTTTAAAAGAATTTCAAAAAATTTCAAAAGAATAAGAAATTTTTTAAGTTTCTGAATAAATTTAGAACATTAACAGGCCATTTTTTACATTTTGAATGATTTTTCAACATTTTGGGAAAAATTCGAGTCAGTTAAAAATATTTTCAGGAATTTTAGACATTTGGACCGTGGAAAATCTGGCATTCCTGGAAAAACATCCAATGACAATAAATTTGAAATTTTGTATATTTAATTCAAATTTTAATTTTTGTTATGAAAAAATTATTATATTATAAACAATGTGCAGAATTCCTGAAAATAAAGCCAAGAATCCTCCGAACATTCATTGTTTGGATAAATAGAAAACACATTGCGTCAATTGCGCTGTTATCAAGTTAAATTCTAATGCTTGACACTCTCAATTTTACTGGGGCGAAATAAAAAGTACTTGAAAATTCAAGAGAAAAGCTATTCAATTCTCTAGGAAAATTACCCATTGTCTCACATTTGGTACCTTTATCTTTTTTACGACTTTTAATCACAATTTATAATTTCTCTTGCTCAGTGAAGAATCCACAAACTCGTGGCCAAGAGAAATTTTCTAAAGGAAAGAAATTACTCGGAGAAACCACAATTTGTTAAACATTTATCGTTTTCGTTGAAAATTCAGTTCTCTGGTAGAAAATTCTTTTTTTGTTTGAAAATTAATTTTTTTAACAGAAAATTTAAGTATTTGGATTGGAAATATATCATTTTGTTTAAAATTTAATCTCGTTGGTTAAATTTTCAACTAGTTTGATGAAAAGTATTAAATTTTTGAACTAAAAATCTCAAAATTCTATTTTTGTTGGAAATTCATTTATTTTTATTCAAAATTTCAAGAAAACTTTTGCAAAGGTTGAACCAGTTTGTAAATATTCATTTTTTTTTGTAAAAATTCATCTATTTGATTTAAAATTGAACTATTTTGTTGAAAATTCATTCTCTTTTTATTTAAACTTAATTTTTTGTATAAAAATGTAACTTATTTGAATTTTTTTCAACAATTAATGATTTTCAGTAGATTATTCATCTTTTTTGGTAAAAGATTGATCCTCTAGGTAAAAGTTTCTTCTTTTTGGTTAAAAATGCAACATTTTCTATCAATATTTATATTTTCGGATTAAAAATTCGGAAAAGTCACAAAAAGCTCGTCTCTTCATTTGAAAGTATAAAAATTTGGATACACTTTTCTTTCTGTCTTAAAACTAAAATCTCTATTTGTTACAAACTTGTCCTTTTGACTAAGAAATTTATTTTCTGGTTCGCAAGTTAAAAATTATTATTTTTTATTAGTGTATTCATTATTTTAGTTGAAAATTTAACTGTATTGTTCAAAATTCGTCTTTTTTATTTCATCTTATTATTATAAAAACTCAACTATTTGGTAAAAATGGCAACTATTTTGTTGAAAATTCTACTTTTGGGTTGCAAATTTAACTATTTCGGTGAAAATTTTCTGTTAATTAAAATATCGATATTTTGGAATTAAGATTCAATTGATTTTTGTTAAAATTGATTATTTTTTGGTTAAAAGTTCAACTGTTTTCTGGAAAATTTGTCATAAATATGTCGTGTCAAAATCACATGATTTACAAATGGAACCCAAAACCTGATTGGTTGTGACACTGCATGACTTTTAGTGATTATTTTAGTCTCTTTATCTATAAATATAAATAAGGACAATTCCTTTATCATTGCAATATTCAGTTCCAAATAGCGCTTTGTTAAATAGTGCGAAATCTAAACAAAATTTTAGTTAAACGGGGTCTAGATACGCATGAATCAAAAATAAATTTACATTTATTAAATATCGAATTTGCTTAATAGAATTAATTAATTTTTTAATAAGGATTTCAGGCAAAAGGTGGTTAAGAAATTTAATTTAATTAATAACAAAAAAGGACTACTGAGGAAAAAGAAAATGCATAAGTCCAAGGAAATTTACAAGATGCCGAAAAACCGAAATTTAACACGAAAATTAAATTAACTTAACATGACATTTCGTCAGGTTTTCCAAGAGTAGCTATTATCGACAAGCCTTCATATAATTAAGGGGATTAAAAAATTGAACCAATAGTTTTTATCGACTGAAATGGGAAAAACAAGGAAAGAGTCTTAAACAATTTAGAGAAAAACAATAAAAACTATTTGTGGATAACATTATACAATCACAGCACAGAATATACCATATCACAGGAAACAATAATCAAAGAAAGGATAATTTAGTCAAGGAAATAATCTAGTAATTTCGTGTGCCAAAAACTACAAGACACAAATTGAATATAGGACACACGAAATAAAGTCCAATTTACATTCAAGAATTTTTAAAGATATTAGAACAATGCGTTCTGAATTAATCCACACAAACAACGGAACTTACAATACAAATAGTTTATGGACGACACAATTGGATGTTACTCCGCAAATTGGAGGACGAAAAGTGCCTCGTTATCTCCCTCACAGCAATAGCATATACCGGAATATCCCATTTGATCCCATTTATCTCCCGGGTTGTCCCAAGGATATCCCAAGCATAACCCACCGCATATTCTGCAAGACGGAAATTTGGATATCCCAGGGATAACCCCGGGATATCCAGGGTAACCCTGGGACGTTAATGGGATATTCGAATGTCCCATGTAGGAAATAAATTAATTTTCTATATCCTATTTGGGACATTTAAATATCCCGTAAACGTCTCAGGGTTGCTCTGGATATCGTAGGGTTATCCCTGGGATTACAAATTTCCGCCTTGCGGGATATCCGACGGGTTATCTCTGGGATATCCTTGGGACAACCTGAGAGATAAATGGGATATTCCGGTACATCCTGTTGCTTTGAGGATGAACGTTCTTTTTTACCATCACGAAGACATGAGTTCAGATTCGGGAGTAAACAATCCTTCAATTGTCGTTCAATGGGAGTGTGATTGATACAAAAGAAGGACAAGGAATGTGACAAGAGGTAATTAAAATTAACAATCTGTCCAACCAAAATGTTCTCTTCTGACATTGATGATTAAAATCGTTTAATATCGTACACAAGATGTTGAATTATTGTCCCATACATCCTCTCCGAATTATTTAAACAACCAACCCGGCTACTAGGATTTTATAGAACCATACAAATTAAATCTCTAATACCGCAAATGTTGTCCGTGATGACCCGGGCCTGAGCCGAAGCGGTCCCACTCGCGTTTCCGGGTATCGACAATAAACTTTCTAAAAATAGAAGCTTTTTACTTTAACTTCATGATAGACAAGTTGAAGAAGGGATGATCAATAATCAGCAGTAATCCCAACAGCATCACAGAAAAAACGAAAGCTAAAGTTTACATCGATTCCAGGTGAACGATTCACTGCAACAAAGATTAACCTTGCCAGATAAACTTTACATGAATCGAAGATAATAATTTTCAGTTTTTAACATTACCTGGATAATCGTTCGTCTTATGATCGCTCCAATCTTATTAGTGTTGTAGCGAGAATTACGATACCAGCGCTATCTATCGTCGTTTAACTTAATTAAATTGGAGAGAACTGGGGATTCCCATATTTCAGTTGGGTATCAAATAAGTTATAATTCCGCTACAATAGTTTAATTTATTTCGGAGAAGATATATCAGTAAGAACAGATTTTTTTTCGTATTTTCTGTTTGCTGATTCTCCATGTCTCACCGAAATTTGCTCACTTCGTGTTGAGACAGTAGATGAGATCAAAATTATTCTCCTAACCTCAGTAAAACTTTTGCCGAAATATGTTTAATTTTTAATCGTTTGCAAGTCTTGCCTACAAAGAATTCTAATTTTTTTTCTTTTGTGTTGTTTTGAATCTTGTGTCCCGATTTATAGCTCGAATTCACTCATACTTTACGTTTTCCCGTTGCTGCTAAGGATGTCGTAGAAGGCGACAGTTTTTATTCCATCGTAGGATAAACTTTCGCCAAATAGCATGTAAACTTTACAGCGGGAAATTTTACGTGCAACAAAATTTAATTTCAGTTTTTTCTGTGTTGCTGGAACTTTAGCTGAAATCTGTTTAATTTTTAACCGTTGCAAGTCTTTCCTGCAACAAATTTTAACTTTTGTTTTTTCTGTGTTGTTTTAAATCTGATGTTAGTCACTTTCTAAGGCGATTCGGTTTTTAATCTTATCTTTGAAAAAGAACGAAAAAATTTTGACCAGTAGTGTACTTGATATGTTTTTACCGTAAATGAAAAATTTTTTATTTTAATAACATTTTTCACTTATAAAATAAAAACTATGCGTCTTGATAACCAAACAGTCTGAAGCAAACTTGTGGATCTTTTTGAGGTGAACAACTCTGCTTAACATTTTTTTCAAAATCGTATCATTTTGCTGGATAATAAATTATTTTATTATTTCGAAAGCATTTTTGTTCTTTCTGTGCATGCTTCAAATTAGTGTAAGAGATTCCACTGATCACTACGGAAACGACAACGACAATACGATCAATCCTATGAATATCCTATTTATTTTCAAACTATTCGTTTTAAGTCCGCTACTTCACTGAAGTTTTTCTATCAATTTTATCATTACTATTAAATAATAATATCCTTAATAAAGCTTTATGAAGGAAACAATCAACCTGAAGGTATTTTTTATTTATAACTCATATTTACACCATTTTGACTATCAACATATAGAAAATACATCGATTATAAGTATTCCTTAACCTCTGCTAAATTACAATTGTAGCAGTAGTTGGCAGGAAAATGATAAACAATCATGGTCTTGAAAAGATAGTGAGGAACAAGAGTTGTAATTTCGTTTGCTGGATGTCCCGTTGCAGATTCACATTGTGAATTGATTCAAATTGTGAAGGGTCTTACGAAGAAGGTGTCAATGATTCTAAAACACAAAAAAGAATTGATCTTTAAAATTAATTATATTGTTCATTATTTCTTAATATGCGGACATATTACGTACGTGCCTAAGCAACTCCTTGTTTACACTGCTTTCACAAAAAAATTATTGACCTTTTCTGCATCAAAGTTGTGCTGTTATAGTTATAAGATATTATTATTCAATTTCCCATAAGGTTTTTTCACAAAAAGTCCGTCTTTTTATTATAAGTAATTTTATTAGATCGTACAATGTATGCAAAAATTTAATATAAAAGGTATGTAAGAGAACATTCCAATTTTAAATTATAATTTAATATCGAGAAATATTATTATAATAAGATGCTTTGAGGAAATTTTTAATGATTCACGGTTTTATTCAAAAGATCATTACGAGTTCTATAAAAAATTAGTAAGAATACATTTATATCTCTTTTTAGGGATGATAAATTTATCTATCAATTTTCGTACCTTGTGTCGTTTTTCCAAAAATTTCAAATAATTTTTAATGTTATTTTTAATGATTGAGAAAAACTGCGTATCCTATCAAAAAATGATAATTGACTAATTTTGAAAATCTTTATTGGCTGAACATCTTTCGCCTAATAATTTTTTGCCTAACTTATGCTGTTTTAAAAAAATAATTTCTGTTTACCTATAAATTGCCCGTGTTCCGGTGATCGAACGCTGTGTTAATTTATTGGAGCAAAACTGTCAACCCGGAGGTTCAGTGAATGAACAGCAGGTGACGGAGACCTGGATGTTGTTTCGTTACATATAGATAAGTTTGTTTCATTTAATGTGAGTATAAATATCAAAGCTATAAATATAAATATGAATATAAACTATAAATAGTTATAGTTTAAATGTATATTTTTTGGTTAGAACATCAAAACATACGCACGAACTAAATTAAAGATAAGGCAGCTTTGAGGTTAGAAATTTAATGCTTTTTTTGCATTTAGAAAACGTTGTTTAACTATAAAAAGATTAATTCGTGCTAGGTACTACTGCGTACTAGTCAATATATATTTATAAATGCTTAAAAAAATTCCATTTTTACAACACTGTGATTTATATTTGTATTTGCTAATTTAACCTAAAGCAACATTGTAAGGTGTTGTGTTACAAATGCTATGTGTCCTAAAAATCTCAGTTTTCTATTGTAGTCACTAGATAAGAGTTATCTGTTTTTAAACGAAAAGTTGTTTTTTCGTAAGGTCAAGAGAACTGACAGAAATGTTTTAAAAATACATATTGCAATAAAAAATGAGGAGAAGTAAACCTAGTTCTGTGTTCAACTTTTCTATTCCCTCCTTTCTTTATATCTAAATGTCTTGTGGTTTTTATTGAAGTAATATATTTAATAAATTTCGCAACGCTTTCTAATATTTAACATTATTTAATTGCTCATTTTGTAATGTACCTATGTAATTTTATACCTAAATCATAATTCTAACTTGTAGTGATTATAATGTTTATTCACTGGTGCTCTACTGTTCATTCATTGGCTCACAGTGTTCATTCACTGGTGTTTTCGTTAATTTTTCACTATTTAATTATTTTTTATAAAGCTATTTGTTAAAAACAAAATTTATTTATTGGATTATGTTATTTGAAACCTTAAGAACCTATTTTCAAAAGTTTTGCAAGAATAATCAATTATTATAACGTGAAATGGACTAGTTGTAATCAGTGATTTCCTTAAGTGTTCATTCACTGGGTCACTCACCCTATACCCACTCAATTTTTCTTTTGAGAAATGAGTATAGTGGAAATATAGATTCAGTATATGCTTTAGTATCATCTCTTACTCAAACCAGAAAATAATCATTATCAATCAAAATATATAAAAGTACTTGAAAATACTTAATAACATTTCGCTAAAATTTTTAATACCTTTTTAGGATTGTGGGTCTTATTAGATCCTCCGGGTACGAGGCGATTTTTCCCAACATTACCTCCAGCGGCGTGAGAAAAGGCGATCTGAGAAAGTGCAATAATGCACACTAGAAGAAAGAAAGTGACAATTCTTAGGGATGCCATTTTGAAGATTGAATTATTTAAAGATGCCTTTCATATGGCTTTATATATAGTCGAAATTTACCCCCATTAGCTGGTTTGCTTATTCCCGCGGATATATGACAACAATGACTATCGGAAAATGTTCCCAAAATTGCGTAATTAAAAATAGGGGCTTCGAATTGTTTGGTTACTCAATCTATTAACTCTAGCACATCCATTTTATTGTGCTTCATAACGCAATTTTTGTTACATATCTATATATGGTTACACATCACCAAATAAAATCGATCTTATTACTTCACCTTGTTTATGATGATTTTTTTTTTATTAGCATGTTAAATGTAATAAGTTAAGGGCTAATAATCAAAGATGCGCAGTTTTTATTTTGTCGTAAAACATAAAATTAAAAAACTAACCTCACAAATAATATTTAAACAAAATTAAAAATCTTTTCAACCAAAAAATAGAAAATTTGAAACAGAAATTATTTTTTTAAAACAGCATAAGTTAGGCAAAAAATTATTAGGCGAAAGATGTTCAGCCAATAAAGATTTTCAAAATTAGTCAATTATCATTTTTTGATAGGATACGCAGTTTTTCTCAATCATTAAAAATAACATTAAAAATTATTTGAAATTTTTGGAAAAACGACACAAGGTACGAAAATTGATAGATAAATTTATTATCCCTAAAAAGAGATATAAATGTATTCTTACTAATTTTTTATAGAACCCGTAATGATCTTTTGAATAAAACCGTGAATCATTAAAAATTTCCTCTTACATACCTTTCTCTTACATACCTTTTATATTAAATTTTTGCATACATTGTACGATCTAATAATATTACTTATATTTTCAATTTGGCTCATAAAATTGATGTTGGAATTAAAGAGTTTTGTACATTTTTGTTGATAATAACTTAAAAAATTAAATTAAAAGAGACGCGAGAAAAAAAAGCAGGAAGAGTTTTTGCAGGTCATTTTTACTTTTGAAGAATTCTATAAATAAATTTTAATATTAGGCGATCAAGAAAAATTGATATCTTGATTTATTCTGTATTTAATTTCTTTATTTTTATATCTATTTAATCTTATTATAAACGTTTATTCAATATTGGTAAGTAATTCTGTTCTGAAGATTTTGCCCTCACCCTTTAATATAAGTTTCAAAATTAAACATAATACTCTTTGTTTCATTTTGAAATATTCTTCCACAATTTTAAAAAAAATTTTGATTATTTTGAAAGATCTGTAGAATTTTGAAAAAAATTTCAAAAATAATTTAAAATTGGCAGAAATTGTAATTATATACATTATATATAAAATTTTTCCAAAAACAGTAATATAAAATTTAATTGTGAATGTTTTTTTTTTAATATTGCCAAATACTATTGATCTTAACATTTTGTTGACACTTTCGGTATCGGTGAGAAAAGTTTTCCCGCACTGGTAACTGGAAACACCAAAGATATAAGCCATACATAGTTTTAGAAGAGTTTTAGGAATTTTGAAAGGCCACAAGATAACTGAAATTTGTATGGATTTCTAGGAAAAATAAAATAATTTTTTAATTTAAAAATTAAATGTTAAGAGACTGTTCAGAAAGATTTCGCAATTTTTCAAACAATTTTTTCATTTTAAAAGAAGAGCCTGGAAGGATTTCAAGCCATTTTTGATTTTCGGAAGATATTAATTTTAATAATTCTTAAGGATAAACGATGATGGAAACTTTGTTTAAACTTCTAAGAAAATTAGAATGATTTTGTATTTAAAAGCAAATTAATTTGAAAAGCAATAAAAATTTGAGAATACTTTTTAAAAAATTAATTGAAAGTGAAAGTTTTAGAAGTTTTCGAACAAAATATTCCAAGCTTTTCTGTCGGGGTATACCATTATGGCGATGATACCGAGGCTTTTACAAAATTTGGACTTCCTCTTACTGCTCATCCCCCCAAGAAAAATGATATTTTTTCTTGGTTAGACGAATGTTTGGGCTGAGCGTCATATCTACTTCATTGAAACGTCTAATAGTCCTCTCCATCAAATACAAGTGCTCCTCAAAGGTTTCAGCGACGACGATTACATCGTCCAGATAGGCAAGCACGTGCGGCCTCATATTCGCAGTGATGGCCTTGTCCATCAACCGTTAAAAGGTTACTGGAACCAGAGTGAAACCAAACGACATATGTTTAATTTGATGCAGCCCTTTTCATGATTAAGTAAAAGCCGTGATAGGCTTACGAGCTTCACTTAGAGCGATTTGGTGGTAAGCCTTGTTTAAATGTAGGGATGAGTTGTATCGAGCGACATTCAAGTGGTCAAGGTTTTCCGCCCTAATTGGAATCAGATACGCATCTTTCTTCGACACCTCATTAACCCGTTGAAAATCAATAAACAGATGGTAATTATCATCCGTCTTACAGCCTATTACCACCGGGCAGCATCCCGTGCTATTTGAGGGCTCAATAGAGTCCTGCTCAATTAACAAAATCGCTTTTTTGATCAGCTCATCACACACTTTAGGTGGCATAGGATGGTTCCTCTGCCGAATCAAAGGGCTCCTTTTCGTGTTGATCATATTTAGCTTGTATTATACCCTTCAAAACTGGTCCCACATAACTTTTTCCGCTTTACCCAGCCAACAATAACTGCGTATCATACAAAAGAAAAATAAAACCGAGCATTTAGGTTAAATCCATGCCTAGTACGCAAGTATTAGTTAGCACAGACATGATTTTAAAATTGATAGAATGGATTGTAGTACCCTCTATCTCTATACTAGCATTGGGTCTCGAGTTGTTACCAATCCCTGATAGACGATTATTTCCAGTTTTAGAAGAATTTTTATTGCGTAGCCCGTTCCTCCCCTGAATATCTGAGAGTTTCTCAAATGTGGATATGATTTAGAATGAGAGAGCGATTCCGAAGAATGAGTGGTAAGTTGAGTTCCCAAATTCAATTGAGCGAGTAAGAGTGGGAGGTCCACGTGTCTACTTTAAAAGTTGAAGCTAATTGCTTGAAGTTCACTTCAATTTGAGTTTCCGAAGATAACTTTTGCGAAAGTTCAAGGTAAGTTTCAGAAGGTAACTTCCGAGAGAATTTAGGTTTGGGTGCAAAAAATGATTTTTGACTGAATTCAGGTCAAATGGTTGAATTTGAGAGGGTTAGATTAGGTGTATCATTAATAGGAGAAATAAGGGTCTGCCTTAGAATGAAAGGAGTGACTTCGAACCTGAGACGGCCCTCCATTAGTGGTTTCGCTGACAGTGAACTGAAACACAAGTCCGCTCGATCTGACCGGGTTTGTCACAATTCTGGCAAAACTTGGCTTATCTTGTTTGACAATTTCTCCAGCCTTGTGCAGAGCCACCACGATTATAAAAAGGTGGTTCTGCCTTTGGTTGAACCCTCCGCCCTAAAAGTGAACTCCCTCCAGCGTAATAAGCCTTAGTTGAGGCCTGCACCACACTCATTTCCCCATGATTCTCGCCTTTATTGGTATTCGGACTGGGTTTATCAGTCTTACTTCTATATTGACTAACATTACCCATGTTAGGCACATCAGGTGAAAAGATCTTGACGCCTAATTTATCGACCAACTTTATCAACGCACTCACCAAAGACTAAGAAGAGGAGTTGGCATTGCTCGATGTGATGCTACTAGTATGCTACTGGTATGCCACCTGCGAGAGAAAGTTTAGTATTTTTAGCATAAGCCAATTTAGGGAAGAATGGATCTCAAGAACCAAGAGGTAAACGCCCTTCGTTATCTAAGTTCGCTATTCTTTTCACTTGTAATGCAAGCAGCGTTAACTGATTATAGTCAGAAAACTCGAAGCAGCGAATAGAACTTTGAAGATCAGGTCTGAGATTACGACATGTTCGGTTCATCTGTTCTTTCATATCAATTGGATGCTGAAACTCAAGTAATGGACCCTGCAAGCATGTCAGAAAATCAGCGGTCCTTTCTTCATGTCCCTTATCGCGAGTGGCGACTTGTTCTCCAAGGCGCAACTGATAATTCATATCTCCGTACATCATGAGAAACGCCGCTTTTAAATGCTACGATGTAAGCCTGGCATGACAATTACTGCGGAACCATTGCAAGGGTAATTTCTCTAGGATGAGTGGAATCCCTATCAACAATTCCTCATCCGTAAGGCCTGAGATCCAACGCCCCTCCTCTACTATCGTTTAAAAGTTTCCCGCACTAGTGTTATTGTCCTCATTGAACGTGAAACCCCAATTTTTTACAATAGAGTTTACGATTTTATGGTGGGCCCTAGTATAGGAGGACTGAGTAGAAGGGGGCTTAGCCCTTCTTTACTGATTGGAATGTATAAAAATGGTTGAAGACGATAGCAAAGTGGATAAAGGCATTTCAATGGCAGCCTGCTGTAACGATGGATTAACCATCCGTTACCCAGTCGTGAAGGGCGTAGAAGCCACTGAGATTTCCTCCAACCAGGGTAGGCCCCAGAAAAACTAAGGGTTATACTGTGGACCGGCGAAATATTATTTAGCCCTAAGCATGAATGAATAATGTTCCGTATTGGCTGGTTTCATATTGGCTTAAATCTTAAAGATGGCACGAACGGACTGCCCTCCAATTACCTATTTGGATTGGAAAGGGTGTGATGAATACCAGCTCGGGAAGTTGGACCGATACTGGCTACTTAGGACCATTGAGCCGTTGGCGACCAAAAGGGGACACGGCCGAATTCCGCCTGAGAAGTAGTGTCCTGAATGTCAATTTTAAAAAGCTTTCTGATTTCAATTTTAAAAAACTGATACTTGTAGAGAATTTTAAGGCGCATCTTTTTTTCTTTTTGCAAAAATTTATAGGTTTTGTAGTTTTTGAGATAATTGGTAAAAAGTGGATTTTTTGAAAACGAAAAATTCCAATCTTTTTTCACTTCAACTCGCGCTAATTTAGTCAATTTTTATCATTTCCCGATTTCTCCAATACAAGGTACGTGTTCAAGTCTTGTGAAACTATCTAAGAAAGAAAACCGAGAATATTGTAATAAACAAAAAAGTATTTTTTTTTTTTTGAGGCAATGCAAAGATCATAAATTTTAACCTTCAAGCGCCTCGTTTAGCGAACGAATTTTAAGCTACGGAAAGCTTTCAGTGAGAAAGTTGTTCATTAAGGTTCAAAGAAGTTTTCTGGAAATTTTTAGATCAATTGGATTATTAGTTCAAAAATGATTAATGTTTTAAAAACCAAGCGGTAATCTTGACGCTGCCCAAAAACGTGCCTGGCCGGTTACGTACCCGCTGCAGCGAACGACATGAAGGTCAAGTCAATCTTACCAAAACAAATGCTTAACTAAATGCGTAACTTTTTTTGTCATCTTCTATGAAATTCTACAAATAAAGCATAGAATCAGCGAAGTGATTGTTTCTTATAATAGTTGGGAAAGCATTTTTGTTGAGATTATTGAGATTTTTTGAGATATTTTTGAGAATATTAATTAAAAAGAAACAGATATCAAAATGAAAAAAGGTAGAAAAAGAACTAGTAATAAAGATTCGTGGATTAAAAATAAGAATAAATTTTCCAGAAATCAGGTACGATTGGAAACTGTCAATACAATTTATAAATAAATTTTATTCATAAATTTAATATTTTATGTCTTTTTTTATTCTTGATTTTTTAAATAAGTCTTTTACTGAACTATATATAATATGTAGATAGTCTAAAGTAATTATTTTAAATTTTTAATGACGAAGTTAATAGCATTATTTGTTATTTCTTTAAGGAAAAGAATACATTACAAAGTCTAAAACTAAAAAAGACGGTATTGCTAAAGATATTCTAATCCCAGAGAGATCTTTCAAACCTATTGAATCCTGCTGCGGAGAAAAATGTTACCAAAAGTTTTTAAATGTGCAACAAGAAAAAGTACATACAAATTTTTGGAATGTCGGGAAGTATAATGAGAAAATGTCTATCTCAGAGGATTGTTAAAATGCAAGGATCCTATCCAAACGAATGCAGGTGAAAAACTAGGACGGTTAATTCATTGGATATATTTATTTCCTACTGTCGAAGAAAATGTTCCGATTTGTAAGAAATTTCTTGTGCTTTTCTATGTTTGGGCAAAACAAGGGTTGAAAATGTTTAAAAAAAGATTTTAAGTAAGCAGCCTTTAAAAAATGGCTTTTTCTATTTAAAGTACATGTACATACTACGAACCAGAGTTACATGTTCCCTATTCTTGAGGGAATTGTAAAGAAGGGTGCTAACTCTGTTTGCAGTTTTATAAAATACGCGGTATTAAAAGAATTTGCTAAAGACAAGTTCAACAGCATAACGTTATTTTCAGACTCATGTCCGGGACAAAATAAAAACTACACAGGGTTTCATTTTTTGGTTTAATTGTCCATTTATTTGCAAAGCTAGATTACATATGTGTTTCCAGTTCGAGGCCATTCCTATTGCCAGTGCGATAGGAATTTTGGCACATATTCGCAAAAGCTGAAAAAATTAGAACGTATTGAAACTGAAGCAAAATGCGAAAGCCAAAAAATTTCCAAATCAGCAAGGCGTTCGTTTTGCATGTTTTTCCTAATGGAAAAGTGGATGTTTTTGAGAACTATGAGTTGCAAAATCCAACCACTTTTTTCTTTAAACCTACGCTTAAACTAGAAAATCTTTCGAAAAGTCCTCCGCCCCGAATTGGATTAAAAGCTGCCAAAATAAAGGATGTAAAAAATCTCTTCCAGTATTTAAGCGCTAAAGGAAAAGAATTTTTCGAATCATATTTTTTAAAAGTACAAACTCAGAATCCAGATGCCGAAGAAACTGAAGAGAGTGACGAAAATGACTAAAAGTATGTTCTAATAAAATATTGTTTGATTAATTTATTCTTGTTCAATAATATGCATAATATTATATGTCAAATGTTTAATAAATAAATTACTTTAATGATAATATCTGGAGTTACTGTTGTGCATTTGTTTTGGCAAGATTCACTTGACCTTCACATCGTTCGCTGCAGCGCGTACGTAGCCGGCCAGGCACGTTTTTGGGCAGCGTCAAGATTACCGCTTGGATTTTAAAACATTCATAATTTTTGAACTATTAATCCAATTGATCTAAAAATTTCCAGAAAACTTTTTTGAACCTTAATCAACAACTTTCTCACTGAAAGCTTTCCGTAGCTTAAAATTCGTTCGCTAAACGAGGCGCTTGAAGGTTAAAATTCATGATTTTTGCATTGCCTCAAAAAAAAATTAATAACTTTTTTGTTCATTACAATATTCTCGTTTTTCTTTCTTAAATAGTTTCAGAAGACTTGAACACGTACGTTGTATTGGAGAATTCAGGAAATGATGAAAATTGGCTAAATTAGCGCGAGTTGAAGTGAAAAAAGATTGGAATTTTTCGTTTTCAAAAAATCCACTTTTTACCAATTATCTCAAAAACTACAAAACCTATAAATTTTTGCAAGAGGAAAAAAAGATGCACCTTGAAATTATCTACAAGTATCAGTCTTTAAAATTGAAATTAGGAAGATTTTAAAAATTGACACTCAGGACAACACTTCTCAGGCTGAATCCGGCCGTATCCCCTTTTGGTCGCCAGCGGTTCAATTGTAGATTTTTATATTGCATACGAGAAGGTTTGGGGAGTCGTGGTACGTTCCGCTGTAACTCGCAATATGCGAGGACTCACGGACCCTACTAAAGCTCAACAGATTCGACGCCATGTAAGTGCTCGATGTCGTCACCGGCCGTGTATAATAGAAAACGGATGAAGTACAAATGACCGACGTATGAACGCTAGTAGCCCCGGAGGATAACGAAAGAGGATGTGATTCAAGGAGCCTAATGCTTTTCGTAATCCGGCGATTAGGACACTTCCGGTAAATAAATTATCCTTCTTAGGTACAGTACGGCCCGGACCCGTAGAACGTCCAAGGATCCCGATATATCCTCCCTCTCCCATCTAATTATCGTCTAATGTCATCCTCACACATTCACAACACAGAGTGTGGGATCTCGATATCATGTTCGTCCGAAATTTTCATTTAAAACTACAGGTGCAATGGAACAGAAAAATTAAAAATTTCACCCAAAAAAATCAAATATAATCAAATTCATTAATTCTAACAATTAAGGATCTTTAAGTCTATCATGCTCATTATTAAGAAAAAAATCCAACTTAATTTTTTATTATCCTAGCGGGATACTCAAATCTAGGTAATTTCATGTTTTAAAGTCTGAAGTAAACCTGGGTTGATTATTGCTCAGTATCCCCACGATAACTTCAATTGATCAATGGTTTGTTATTTAGGCTGTACTTACATTATCGCCGTGTTCCTGCAATTCAACCCTGGTGTTAATTATTTGTAAGTTATTTACATATCAAAAAGGATGAACAAACAATTTACACATGACCCATAATCATTATGGTTGCATTTAAATATAATTAAATTTGGAAAAAAGTGTGAACCATTCATCCCAATTAGCCGATTCTTAGTGGAGGCTGCATTAAGTTTATGTTATTCTTACATCAATGCAACCCTATCTTCCTTCTTACTGCTTATTCTTGACACGTCGAAAAAGATATACAAACAATAAGTGGCCGTTTGTATCTAATTAAAATTGATGGTGACGTTAAAGACTTGGAGGAATTCCGTTCCCAAACACAGTCGTCACTAAAATATGCGTGAAAAGAAAAATTTGCTTAGTCAGTTTTATTTTTACTATCTGACGTTCAATTCAATTTAATTTATTGTGAGTGCTTTTATGTTTCCTCTTAATATTATTTTTGAGACCTTAGTGGCTTAACTGATCAATTTCTGTCCTAGTTTTTTTTTTATTTTAATCCTTAACCCGCTAAATTTCAGTTATTAACTAGACTGACTATGATAAGCACATTAAAAAAGTCCAGTAGTTTGGTACAAAATTTTGTGGACCAATTAAACTTTAATGTCCAATCCAATACAATTCATCCAATTCATTAAAGTAAAACGTCAAAATCCTTGTATTAATTTTTCTCGTTATAATTTTTCCTTTCAAGCTACTACCGAGATTTTATTTTTTTTTTATTTACCTAACCTGACTTTTCCGTCAATTAGGCCCATACGTCGGGCGTCATTTATAAGCTCCTTTTTGTTTATTTGCCTCATATGATTCTTTATTTTTGATTTAATGTAATTTTTGGTTTATTGAACTTTTAAATCAGTCCACGAAAGTTCCTGAAGGGCGCCAAAGAATTTTTCATTCCAAACTAACAAAAAATGATAATTTTCAATATGACACGACACCGACTGCTCCGATAGATTGGGGAGTTAAGAATTGAGGCTAAAAGAGAGGTTAGGTACAGCAAAAAAAAAAAAAGGATCAATTCATTAGGAAATGCAATATATTTCCGATTTTTAATTTGGCATAGTTTAAGAAGAATGGGCTTTTGCCTAACTCAACACACTTGAGATAGCTCGATTGACACCATATTTCACCGACAATTTTTAAACCTAACAATTCCGGTGACCACTCGAGTACCCGAAAAGCTATCTCACATTTTAACTAAAATACTGCGCGAACAAAGTTTCATTCTGACTACAAAGAGGTATAGAGTCGCAGGATTGAAAAACTCAAGTGGTATTATTATAAAGTTTTAACATTGCATTTTTCTTTTCCAGTTTAATGTAAATACGTGGTATTTTTATATAAATCTATAAAACAAAAATTTCCATGAGAAATCACGAAATTGTGCGTATCAAAAAAAGTGTACGAAAATTCAAGATTTTTCTTGAAACAGAAAAGTCAAAAACACCAGTTTAAAGAATCTCTACCTTGTGCTAACACATTTCTCATTTTCGCTGGCTAACAAGATTAATTTTCTACTAAAAAAGACAACTATGTGAAATAACCCTTTTCGCAGATATGTGGTAACGGGACAGTGACCTTTTCCTTTTTAGAGCGGCTCCTTTTTCATAGCCTAATTTTTGACAAGGCGCCCAATTAGGATGATCCTTATTGGCTAAGTCAGCTAGAATGATTATGATACAAACAAATTACAAACGATTACAAGATTGATCTTCTAGGTTGAAATTTCCTCTTTTGGTTTCAAATTTAATATTTTTTAGTTAACCAATTTAACTATGTAAATCATTCATGAATTGATTCTTAATGTAAGTGATTTTTCAATATCTGAAAATAATTCTTTTCAGAACATTTTGTTGTCAAACTTATTATTTAATAAAAAAAATTAATTTTAAGGTTTAAAGATTTCAAAATATGTCGACAAAGAATTTGGAACCTATAACATTTTTTTAAGTTTTATTGACTTATATGGAAGATAAGACGTCAAAGAATGTGTAGTGTATGTCTGATACCATCGCTATAACTTTCCAATGCAATGCCACAAGATGAGGTCGAAACAGAAAAATCGAGAAATGCTTGAATTTTTAAATTTCCCACACCATATATTCTTTTCCTGAGGTTAAAAACATATCCTTAAGGATAAGACGACGAGGAATTACTCAATCGTTTTACGGGATTTTTCGAAAAGTTCCTCTCTTTTCTTTTAGACTAATCACTTTTAAAATTCAACAGTTAATCTTAATCATATTTGCGCCGTTCGTATTGAGATTTTCCGAGGTAGTTATCGCTTATAGTTTTACCGGAAAGTGGAAATTTTTTATTTTGACTCAAATTTTTTATGACTTAATAAAAACTATGCGTTTTATACAAAAATGGTTTCAAACAAATTTTTAGATCATTTTGAGATAACTAATTTGTATTTTAATAATTTATCTACCCTATCCGGTCAGAATTGTGCGTCCTCTTACAGAAACAAAATTAATAATAGGTTTGACTTTCTCTTGGCAAAATTTAGAATCAAAGATTTTTCGAAAACCGTTTTAAAACCTATTAAATTTGGCTTCTATTGGGCACTACTCAAAGTATTTTTAATACATAGGGGCCGCGATTGCTCGTGAAAAAAGCCGTCCCACATCACATGTTTTGACTAATTTTGCATTCTCGAATTCCATTCTCCGCATGCTTTATTGAACTGAAACGAGATAACTTAAAACTCAGCATAACTAAAGCCTGAGATCTTCTTTTTGAAATAAGATTGAGAACATAATAAAATATTTACTATTTTTTGAAATGCAGTAAAATTCTTCTATAGTGCCGATTTTGGGGCTGACGATGGGTGGGAACTAACTCATTATAGCTCGCTTCGCTTTTATTTGTTCACGTCTGAATGCTATAGAAGGGAGGGCTATTGAAGAATTTCACTGTATTTGGAAGAATCTTGAAGCATACCCAAAACGAAATCGGTCGGTCGAGTTCTGACCGCAGTCCTTTCTTTCTTACTTACTATATTACGTTTTTGGTCTCGTTGTAAAAAGGATATTCGAGACTTTATTTTAGGAAGTTAAGAATCGAAAATTGATTTTAACTTAATTTTTGGCAGAGTTATTGACTTTGAGGTCATCCTGTTTTCAATCTAATTTTTGAAATGAACGCAAAAACTTTGACCGGTAGTGTAGCTTGCATAGTTTTAACGGAGTTTTTTATTTTTATAGTATTCTTCACTAATGCAACCAAAACTGTGCGTCTTAACAAGCAAATAGTTTCAAGAACATTTGTAGATCTTTTTGAGGTAAACAACTCTGCTTAACATTTTTTTCAAAACTCTTATCCTCTTATTTGAAAATAAAATATTTTATTATGCCAAGAACATGTTTGATCTTTCTTTAAAGGGCTTATAACAGTGTGCCAAAGGCCAATCCATTTAAATAGGAATGTCAAAAGTTCGCGTTCTATTCATTCTAAGTCAGCTACTTCGGCAACATTTTTCTATTAGTCTTATAATTACTTTCAATTAATTATATACATAATTAAGCTTTGTAAAAGAAAACATAAACT
>NC_046662.1:54812905-54841440 GCF_010883055.1 Belonocnema kinseyi | reverse complement strand
TCACATTTACATAATTTTCAACAATTCAAATATAGAAAATACATCAATAATAAGTATTACTTAACCTCTGCTAAATTACAATTGCAGTAGTAGTTGACAGTAAAATAATAATAAACAATCATAGTCTCTCAAAGTACAGTGAGAAATAAGAGTTGTAAATTTATTTTTTATAGTCCTGCTGCAGTTCCACATTGTCAATTGATTTAAATTGTGAAGAGCCTTACGAGGAAGGTGTTAATGATGCTAAAACATAGAAAATAAATTAGTCTCTGAAATAAATAATATTGTTTATTTATTCTTAATATGTTAATAAAAAGAATAATTTTTAGCTACAAAACGAAGTTTAAACAATATTTCAGAATTCTTAACCAAAAAATTTAATTTTCAGCTAAAAAATATTAATTTCTAAGCAAAAAGAATAATTTGCCGCAAACAAAAAAATTTTAATAAGGTTTAAGAAATCTCAACCAAATATATAAATTTTCAAACAAAAAGGTTAACTTTGCAAGGACTAAACGAATTTTTTTTTAAATTCAAGAATTCTCAACCAAAATGTTTAATTTTCAATTAAAAACATGAATTTAAAAAAAATATATATTATTTACTACCAAACAGTTGACTTTTGAATTAAATTAAATAATTCTGAAAGTAAGCGTTGCATTTCTAAGTAAAAAAGATGAAGTTTTAAACAGTTCAATTTTAACAAAAAGTTGAATTTCACTTTAAAAAAGAGGATTTTCCATCAAAATTGGAATATTTGAATTTTCAGTTTCCAGAGTAACTTTTCAACAAAAAAAAAGGAATTTTGACCAAAACAGCTTAATTTCTAACCAAAAAGATGAACTTTTAACTAAAATTGTTAATCATCAGCCAAAGAATGGATTTTTAAGAAAGTAGTTCTGCTTTGAAAACAAGTTGTTAAATTTTTAAGCAAAAGATAAGTTGTTTGACAAAAATATTATTTTACTGTAAAACAAGCGAATTTTCAATAAAATTCAAGACCTCTGCCGAAAAGTTGAGCTATTAAGAAAGATAGAAAATTGTTTCAATTTTTAAGAAACTAGTTCAATTGTCAAACCTATTTTTTATATTTACGCGAAAATATGCATTTTTAAACAAAACAAAAATAAGTTTTTACTCAGAAAACGAACTTTCAACAAATTTCAAGAATTCTTAACCAAAAAGTTAAATTTTACCTAAAAAATATGAATTTTTAAACACATAGGTTCATTTACTACCAAAAAAAAAAATTTTTAATAAACTTTGAGAATTCCCAACCAAGTATAAAAATTTTGAAACAAAAATTCAATAAAATTACAGGATCCTCAACCAAAAAGATGAAATTTTCAATAAAATTGAAAAACTCTACCAAAAAGTTGAATTTTTAAGGAAGAGAAAAACTTTTTCAATTTTTAAGAAAGTAGTTCAACTTTAAAACCTGTTTTTTAAATATTGAACAAAAAACATTGATAATCCACGAAAAAAAAGTTTTTAACAACATTCAATAATTCTCGACCAAAAATGAATTTTTAAGCAAAAAGATTAATTTATCTATAAAAAGACGAATTTTTAATAAAATTCTAGAGTTTTGAACCAAGAAGTTAAATTTTTCAATAAAAAGCTAAATTTCATAAACAAAAATATTAATTTACTACAAAAAGACGGATTTTAATCAGATTCAAGAATTCTCAACCAAAAAATTTGAGTTTATTGTGAAACCTTTCCCCCTATAGTGGTTATGTAGTTTATGGACAATTTCATGCAGACGCTTACATATTATTTAACTAATGTAACTAAGGTTTTAAATTTAAAAGTATAGCACAAAGGATGGACCAATCTGCGTTTGCGTGTACGAGTATATTCTCGAATATTACGTCGAAGTACTTAAAAATACACTGAAACTGCGTTTATTTCCGCTCTCACTTATATCCTCTCGCGCTTACATCTCTGCCGCCAGTTTTAGGGTTAGGAAGTCGCCAGAAATCGCTAACCTCAAAAAATTGAATGTCTCCAGAAATCACCAGGTAGAAGTCGAAAATGCTGATAAATTTTCAGTAAAATAAGCTTATAACATATTTATGATATTTTGAATAGCGCACAGTAATAAAACGAGCTAGCATAACGTGAACACATCTGCAACACGTGCAGCTGATTGATGTTTACATAATCATCCGCTTATTCTGATTGCTTTAACTTCATGTTCTAACTGGACATTTTTAAGTCGTTCACGCTCGGTGTAATTGGCTCGCTTATCTAAAAGTCGCCAGACCGCCAAAAAGTCGCCTACACTCGATTTAAATCGCTATACTAGTCCCCAGTCGCCAGACCTGCAAAAATTGGTTGCCAGATAGAAAAGAATCGCCAGAATGGCGACAAATCGCCAAGTTTGGTAACACTGACCGCTGGTCATCCATCACCTCGCAGTACCACGTGGCAAACAAGCCAATCAGCGCGCAGCACGGCCATTTCCTTGCGCTGAGCAGCATTGGTGGTATCCTGTCCCAGGAGGATATAAGTGAATGTTTACGTTTCGGACGGCAGAAATAAATGCGGTTCCAGCGTAGTTGATAATTTCGCAGCAAAATTTTAAATACCTTTTTATTGTGAATCTTGCTCGATCCTCCGGGTACCTTGCGTTTGACTACACCACTATCTCCAGCAGCGACAGAACCAGCTATCTGAGAAAGTGCAATAATGCACACTAGGAGGAAGACAGTAACAATTCGTAGGAATGTCATGTTGAACGTGGAATTATTTCAAGATTTCTTCCATATGGCTTTATACCATATATAGTTGAAATTTACCCCCGTTAGCAGATTTTTTTATTCCCAGTGCTTCTTGACAACAATGACTATCGGAAAATGTTCCCCAAATAGTGCAATGGAATAGGGGCTAAGAATTTTTTGGTTACTCAGTCTATTAGCACAAGCACATGGGTTTTATTTTACTTTATAACGCAATTTTTGTTACACATGTATACGGTTACAGGCCACGAAATAAAATCGAACATATTTCTTCACCTTGTTTATGATGATTTTTTGTTTTTATGGGCATGTAAGATCTAATAAGTTAAGGTCTGATAACACAGGCCCACCAAGAAAAGTGGTATGCACGAAACAAGTGACTAGGCTACTTTTATAGACTTTTGAGCCGCTGAATCTGAATATGGCCTTAGAATTTCTTCTACACGTATCAGTTTTCCCCTAGATAAAAAAAGTAAGGAAAAGATTAGGGATTTTCTGGTCACACAGGCTATACACAGAATTGGTCTGCATGAGACAAGTAAATAGGCTACCCATATGAATTTTTTGAGCGGCTGAATCCAAATGTGTCCTCGGAATTTCCCCTACACAGTATGAGTTTTATCTTAGATGCAGAAAGTAGGAAAAAGTTCATGGATTTTTGCTCACACAGACCATACAAGAAATAATGTCTGCACGAGACTAGTGTCTAGGCTACCCTTATGGATTTTGAGCCGCTGAATCCAAATCTGGCCTCAGAATTCCACTCACACGTCTCAGTTTTCTCCTAGATTCAGAAAATGAGGAAACCCCTAGTGATAATTTTCTCGTTATTATATTACATATAATTCTCGTATACGCGAAAATAAACACATTGATGTTATATTCTTAAGTGCAACGACTTGTAGAGACTTAATTTGTACACAGAAGTTATTGAGCGTGTCTTCTATTTCCCCTAACTTGGGTAATTCTAGAAAAATTGAAGGTCTTTCTCATATTATATAGATTTACATGGAAAAATAACAAAAACCTAATATCCATTACAGTTTTGCGTGCGAAATCAGTCACTTGTTCCGTGCAGACAACTTTTTTTTTGTTGGGCCTTTATGACTAGAAGTTCCCTAGACTTTTCCCTACGTTTTGCATCCAGGGAGAAAATTTTAAAAGCCCGAAAAATTTAGTGGTCAAATTTAGATTAAATGCGCAAAACCGCAGAGGAAATAGCATTTTTGTTATTTTCTGCTATAGAAGTCGGTATAACGTGAGCAAGGCTTTCAATTTTCCTAGATTTATCCTAGATAGGGAAAACAGAAGGCACACTGGGAAAATTTTATGTATGAATTTGGTCTTCACCAGTCCCAAGACGTGAGAATATGACTCCAGTACGTTTATTTTTCCGTATACTGGTATTATCAAAATCATGTCCAGAATATCCCTAGGTTTTCCCCTATTTTATGCATCTAGGCAAAAACTGAGACGTGTAGAAGAAATTCTAAAGTCAGATTCGGATTCAGCGGCTCAAATTCCATAAGGGTAGCCTGTTTGCTTGTCTCGTGCAGGCAACTTTTCTTGTGGGCCTGTGTAATTAAAGACGCGTAGTTTTTACCTACTCGTAAAACATAAAATTAGAAATTCAAAAACTAAACTAATAGACAAAAGCTGTTAAGCAAAAAAATAGGTGAAAATTTGATATTAAACTTTTTTTAAAGTGCACGTAGTTTTTGTTTCAATCGTAAAAGAGAAAATTTGAAACTGAAATGATTTTTTTTAACGACATAAAATAGGCAATATATTGATAAATGAAGGGAGTCATACTTAAATAACGTAACGGATCACAGGCCTTCTCTAAGATCCCTCCTCTCCACCGTAACAAACCGTAACAAAATATTTTACCCCTGCCCCTCTCTTACTGTACGTAATTTTTACTTTTCAAAAATGTTTTGCAAGTGACTGCTAGTTGCATTATCCATTTTTATCTTGTAATACTTTTAAACATAGAATCTGTTATAAACGGAACAAAACAGTATTTTAGATACACTTAAAATTTTCAAATTTAATCATTTTTTGTCGTGCGTGCAAAGTGAATAAAAAAGTTTCTGAATTTCTACACGTTTGCATGCACTTTGTTGAACTATTCTCATGCAGTAAAGAATGCGGATGGTACGTTTTAATTCGATTTATTAAACCAATAAGGAATATTATTCAGAATTACATTAAATTGAGTGTGAAGCCTTTACATAAATGTTGTCTCTCTGAAGGATAACTGAGTTCTGGTAACTGACCCACGGTCGAAAGCGGCCGTCCCAGAGCTGTCCCGCTAAATTACAGTGTTGCCAACAGAAAAGGACATTTTGGGACGAAAGTGCGAAAGGTGACAACGTCGAAAGGTTCTAATGCCTTAGGTTATAAGCAGCTAAATAACGGAGTTACAGGAAAAGTTTATGACAGAAATAAGGTGTACGTGACTACAGACAATCCTTGCAGCTTAGAGATACAAATTCCTTGCCCTTGTAGTCAGTTCAATGCTGTCTTTAATTCTAAACAGAACAATTAATTTTGGAGGTTTTATTGTATCTTGATCCATTGGCAAGATACAGACCTTGATTATGGATCTTTTGATAATTGAGTCAGCCACACGAATAGACACAACTCGTGTTATATTATCCTTTCCCAGGTGTAGCTGAATAACTGGGCCGATGCGCCACTTCATGGGAGGTAGTTTGTCCTCCTTAACAACTACCATAGTACCTGGCGCTAAGGGACTCGATTTTGCATGAGACCACTTGATTCGTTGCTGCAATTGATTGAAGTATTCAAGTTGCCAGCGTTTCCAAAGGTGCTGTAGCATCTGTTGAAGATGCTCATATCTTGAGAGACGAGTACGTGGGACATAAATCAGATCTGCTTGTGGTAATGCAGATAAAGAGTCTCCAATAAGGAAGTGTCCAGCAGTTAAAGGGGTGAGGTCGTTTGTATCATTAAAGAGTGGAGAAAGTGGGCGTGAATTTAAACAGCATTCAACTTGTGTTAGAACCGTGTACATTTCTTCGTAAGTCAACCTAGTTTCCCCAATAACATGTGATAGATGTTTTTTAACTGATTTTACCGCCCCCTCCCATAACCCTCCAAAATGGAGTGCACGAGGTGGAATCATGTGCCACTGGATGTGTTCTTGCGATAAAAAATTATTGACAATTTCTTGGAATTTATTGTTATTCAAGAGCGCCGTTAATTCATTTAGATTTTTGCGAGCCCCTACAAAGTTAGTTCCGTTGTCTGAATGTATGAGTTGGCACTTGCCGCGACGGGATATAAAACGACGTAAACAGTTGAGAAACGCATCAGTGCTTAAATCATGAGCAAGTTCAATGTGAACTGCTTTGGTCACAAAACATACAAAAATACAAATGTTTTTGCAGGACAGGGGCCAATATCGGGTTCTCCAAAGACGCAATGACGGCCTGGCACTCTGCATGCATTAATTTTGTATGTTTTTCAGATATCACAGGATTAGTCAGTGGATTGTTCGTCGGAAAAATTATCGGGTGCTTCTGGTCAAATGGGATCGGAGCGTTCACTAGTCGACCGCCCATTCTGAGGACACCATTTTGATCCAAAAAGGGCTCAATGAACGCAATTTACCTTTATATGCGATTTCACTACATTTTTTAATTTCTCTAATTTCGGAGGCAAATTCCTTTATTTGTGTAAGTTTTAGAAGGCAAATTAAAGCTCCCGATATTTCCGTAGCCTTAAGACTGCCTATTTTCCGATTATTTTTATCAGAACTTACATTTCTACAAAATCGCAAGCAATACACTGTTACTTTAATCGTACGGTTTAATGTTGAGTAACGTTCTAGTAAATCAAAATCATGCAAAGTCGTTACAATAAGAACTTGTTCACACCTTCGTTCTTTAGAAATTGCCTTAGTAATTTCGTCATTTTCTTGTCGCGTAATAGGCCAATTATCCTGTGGTTGAAAGAGTCACGATGGCCTATTCCACCAAATGTTACAGGTCTGCAAGTCCTCCGGGTTGATACCTCGCGAGATAAGATCTGCTGGATTTTCCTTTGTAGGTACATGGCTCCAATTGCTGTTACTTAGCCTTTGGTTCTCACTTACACGATTTGCCACATATGTCTTCCATCAACTGGGAGTGGATTGAATCCACCCAAGAGTTACCATCGAGTCTGTCCAAAAATATTTGTCGTCGAAGTTCAATGACAGCGATGTTGAACACGATTCTGACTGTAGTGATAACGTGGATGTCCGTAAATACACACATGCACCGTATGCCACTTCTAAGGCATCGCAAAAACCCGTGGAGTGTGAACCGTGACGAATTGATCACAACACGCAAATCGAGGAACAGAAATTTCATTGAGCGATTTGAGTTTTGCACTAAAGTCCAGCCACATTGTATGTATGTCCTGTGGTAACGTCTCGTCCCATCCAAGTTTTAACTGCCATAATTTTTGCATTATTATTTTTGCTCGGATAATCGCCGGTCCAACCAAACCAAGAGGATCGAATATTTGCGCGATTTTTGATAAAATTGTCCTTTTTGTTACCCTTTCAGAATACGATTCTTTAACTGAGTATTTTAATTTATCCTCACGGGGTCCCAAATAAGCCCTAACTTTTTCGGGTCCTTATCCAGTTGTATTAATTTTTCGGTACTTGATTCGTTGTCCCTTGCCAATACTTGTTAGTTATTTGAGGCCCATTTTCTCAGCTCGAGTCCAACTGACGATAGCAATTCAACGAGTTCACGTTTCAGTTCTTTTACTTCCTGCAGAGTGCTCCCTCCTCTGAGGAGGTCATCTACATAGAAGTCTCGAATAATAACCTCGCTAGCGCTTGGATATTTCTCTTTATTGTCCTCGCCGATTTGTCGCAATGCGCGAGAAATGGAGCTGACGCGGTGCCGTACGTGAGAGTCATTAATTTAAAATGTTGTACTGGTGTTGAGGGGTCGGTTCTCCTCAGGATTCTCTGTAAATATTGCTGGTCCTCACGAATTCGTATCTGGCGATATATTTGTGTTTTGTCTGCCGATAAAACTATTGGATGTTGGCGAAAACGTAGAGTAATTGAGAACAGGTCGTTTTGAAACACGTAACCGATTCTTTGTACCTCGTTAAGGGACAGTCCTGATGAGGTCCTTGCTGATCCGTCAAAGACCATCCGAAGTTTTGTTGTCGTGCTGCTTTCCTTTGTAACGGCGTGGTGTGGCAAATAGTTGACTAATTTACCAGTTTCTATTTCTTCTTGAGATATCAGTTCCATGTGTCCTTGTCGTGCGTAGTCAGTCATAAATTCTACATATTTGTCCTTTAGATCACTATCCTTGTTCAATTTCCGTTCCATAGAAAGAAAACGCTTGTAAGCCATATTAAAAGACTCGTCGAGTTCATTGACCTCTTCTTTGAGGGGCATGGCTACAATGAATCGTCCCTGTGAGTCACGTTCTGTTGTTGCAACGAAGTTTTGTTCACAAATGTTAACCCTTAATTACATAATCCTCTATTTCCCAGAAGCGCTGGATCTCATTATGAAGCTGTTGATTAGTAATTAAGTTGCACTGCGCTCTCGCTTTTTGTGACAAAGGAGGCAATTTAATCTCACCAGCTACAATCCATCCCAGCTTTGTTTTTTGGATGGGCTAATCAGCCCGCAACTGGATCTGTCCAACGCATAACAGGTTCCAAAATAATCCTCCGCCAATTAGCAAATCTACCGAGCGAGAATTTGTGAATTTTGGATCAGCTAGAATTATTCCGTCCGGTATCTTGAAATCACTGTGACGAAGGGGTAGGTTCAGCATCTCGTCTGTAATCTCCGGTGTAATCAAATATGTAATTTTACTCGAATACCCAGTGCATCGCGAGTTTAGAATAATTTGAGCCTGATACTCAGGTTCTTGAGATGATTTAAACACTCCCGACACTATCACTTCAGATTTCGCGACCGGAAGCCTTAACCGATTATAAAAGTCCTAAGTCATTAAATTTACCTGACTACAGGAGTCTAGAAGAGCGCGGCACTCATGTTGATTACCGTATCGATCTTTCACGTACACGATCACGGTCCCTAGTAAGACATGTTTGTCGCTCTCACGTGTAGCATGAGCAACGAGAGTTGTTCTGTTAGAATGTTCATTGGATTCTGTCTCTATTTTAGGTACTTCTTCAACCCTTTCAGAATCATTTCTCTCGATATGGAGAATTGTATTGTGCCTATCCGGAAAATTCGCGCACGGTCCCGAATTATACTCTTTGTTTCTATGTCCTGGTTTTAAACAATTAAAACACACACGTAATCTAGCAACTTGTCCTATTCGAGCGTTCACAGGAAGTGTTAGCAATTTTTCACAGTTCGCTAAAGCGTGAAAATCATCGCACAATAAACACTTTTTCTTTGTTGTCGCATTAGAACTGAGACGTTCGTAATTTTTACCCGCATAATTTTTAGAGTTCATTTGTTTTTGTTGACTACCGTTAGTCTGAGGGCCTGGTTTCTAGACCGCAATTCTCTGCAGATACTTGCAATGACCTTCTAAAAATTGAGTCATTCGCGTAAACGTTAGCGTTTCCGTCGCTGACAGCATGCGTTTTTCCCACTCTTTCTTGGTCGCAAAATCTAACTTATTGGACAATAAATATGTTATTATCGTGTCCCAAGACTCTGTATTTTCACCGAGCGCATTTAATGCTAATAAGTCATTTTTCGCGTCATCAACTAGCTATCTCAGAGCCGAGCATGTAGCCTTTGTTAAAGTTGGCAATTCAATCAACGATTTTACATGAACATGGACTAGTGCCCGTGAATCTTCATAACGATCCGTTAAACTTTCCCAAGCAAGTTCGTAGTTTGCCTCCGAAACACCTAACGATTGAATCACTCTGGTCGCATCTTCTGTCAATGACGAACTTAAATAATAGAATCTTTAAATGTTCGAGAGTTCTGTTCGTTCGTGTACCAGTTTTAAATGAATCGCGAAATTTAACCCAATCTTTAAATGATCCATCAAATTTAGGAATTGTGAGTGTAGGGAGGTTAGCTACAAATGCTGTCATTGAGAGGAGATTACTAATATCAGCCGAGGCTGATTGCGGATTTTGAGATGACGATGCACTTGATGAGAGATTGGATGCGACTTGCGGTACAATTGATCGGCACTTTTCTACAAATTCTCTGATTTTTGACTCTGTCTCATAATAGATTTTTTCAAACTCTTCACGCTCTTCTAACTCACCATCCACTTCGCTTTCATCGACTAACATTTCGATCTCAGTCTGCACTAAATCGTAACTGTCATACAACGGTTCAAATTTCTCTAACTGTATAATCCACGTACCTATACCTAAATGTTGGTCGTACGCCGCGAAGGAATTTCGTACTCGCGATAATTTAGATTTGATCGGCGTTCGCTTTTTCTTCCACGCTGCTAAATCTGCCATTTCAAGTCGCGACGGTTAACACAAGTCAAACAAGGGAATTTATTTTCAAGGAATAACTAAAGGAAATTGGAGACTCACCGTTTGAAGAATGTAATATCCAAGTCACAGTTCACAGGTCACAAGAGTCACAAAGCTCACAAAAGTCACAAGGGCCACCAAAGTCACAATTTAGAGTGACGAAGGGCAAAATTGTCCAATCACACAGGTCACAAGTCACACATGTATAAAATTTGGGTCACAAAAGTCACAATAGTCACTAGTCACAATTATTGAGTCACAATGTCCATAAAATTTCGCACCAGTCCGCGAATCCTTAATCATACTTGTTCACAAATATCCGTTCTCAAAGGACCAATATCGCGCGTGCAAAGTAAATAAAAAAGTTTCTGAATTTCTACACGTTTGCATGCACTTTGTTAAACTATTCTCATGCAGTAAAGAATGCGGATGGTACGTTTTAATTCGATTTATTAAACCAATAAGGAATATTATTCAGAATTACATTAAATTGAGCGTGAAGCCTTTACATAAATGTTGTCTCTCTGAAGGATAACTGAGTTCTGATTACTGATCTACGGTCGAAAGCGGCCGTCCCAGAGCTGTCCCGCTAAATTACAGTGTTGCCAACAGAAAAGGACATTTTGGGACGAAAGTGCGAAAGGTGACAACGTCGAAAGGTTCTAATGCCTTAGGTTATAAGCAGCTAAATAACGGAGTTGCAGGGAAAGTTTATGACAGCAATAAGGTGTACGTGTCTACAGATAATCCTTGCAGCTTAGAGATACAAATTCCTTGCCCTTGTAGCTATAGTTTATCGGAATAAAAGAAATGCAACAGCCAGTCAAATCGTCAATTCTCGGAGCCCGAACATTTATCTTAAACAAAAAAATGCATTTTCTACTATAAAACATCATTTTTAACAAAATGCTTGAATTTGACACTAAAAATTAAATTTCAATCCAAGAAAATTATTTTTTTACCAGAATACGAGAAATTCTACTAAAAAAATCTTCAAAAAATGGAATAGTTAAATTTTTAACAAGACATATGCCATCAATGAAAAAAATTAATTTCTAACAATGTAGTTGGACTTTGCCTAATTAGTTGAATTTGCAAATAAAAAAAGAATAATTTTTTAAAGATTTAATGCTTGCACGATGATTCATTTTGATAAAAAGAAATATTTCGGGTTTACATGATTGGAACTCGAAATATCTTTTTTATCAATAATTTGTAACGTAATAGTTAAACTCTTAAACAAGGAGAAGAATGCTCAACTAAAAATATAAATCTTCAACAACAAAAATTATTTCTTAATAAACTGATTCAACCCGATCTTTTAAACAAAATATTGTTTAATAATAGAGGAAAGAAGAATCGCTCTTAACCAAAAGGTTTTATTTTCATTAAAAAAAATGTCTACTGCAACAGATAAATTTTTAAATAAAAAAATATTGACATTTAATGATCAAAATATGCATTTTTAAACAAAAAATAAGTTTTTACAACAAAAAATTGAATTTTACAAGAAAAAAAGACGAATTTTCAATAAAAGGATGACTTTTGAACAAAATTATGAAATCTCTACCAAATAGTTGCATTTTATTCCATAACAATAAAAATTTTCCTGAAGCAGATTAATTTCTATTCAACATTTTTTTTTAATAGCTGAATTTTCATTTGAAAAAACAAATTTCAGTTGCCTTTTCATGATGAAAATATGAATTTTGTAACAAAAAATAAGTTTCTACAAAAAAAAATGTAACGCAAAAAGACGATTTTTTAACAAAATAGTAGAATTCTCTGCCAAATAGTTTCATTTTTATCCAAAAAAGATTAAACTTGTACTAATACAGATGTAAAGTTCTCTTTTCACCACCAAAATATTAAATTGAAACAAACAGTACATTTTCTATGAAATAGTTCAATTTTCAACAAAACAGCAGAATTTTCAAATAAACAGTCACATTTTTTGCCAAGAAACATATAATTTCTGCTAAAGCAGGTGAATTTTTAAATACAAAAAATATAAAAATTTTCAGAAAAAAATATTTTTATCTAAATAAAATTTTAGTTGACCTATTAGCGACAAAATATTAATTTTCAGTAAAAGGTTAATGTTCTACTAAAAGAGTTGATTTTTTAACACAAAAAGACGAATTGAAAAAAAAAACAGTCAAATTTGCAACAAAAAATGATGTATTTATATTTATAAATTTTTAAACAAATTATAAAAAATCACTATGAGCTGTTACGTAATTTAATTATGGTACCAAAGATGTTCACTTAAAGAAGATTTAAAAATTTTTTAATAATCATTTTTCATGGAACGCGTAGTTATTGCTTTACACGTAAGAAATATCATTAAAAGAGATAACTTAAATTTTTTACAAACCACCCAAGCTAAGGAAAACAAATGTATAGACAAAAGTATTTTACTCAAAAGCGATCCAAAATTTTTTTTGATCATCGTATTTTAATATGAAGCGTTGTTTTTCTTTTAATCGTAACAAATCAAATAATTGAAAAAATCTTTGACATTTTTGGAAAAATGACACAAGGTACGAAAAATGATAGAGAACCCTTGTTCTCCCAAAAAAGAGATATAAATGTATTATCAATTATTTTTTATAAAACCCGTAGTCTTAAAATCCTCCCGATTTTCTTTTTGACGTATTTAAAAGAAAACCTTAAAACTTAAGACTAATTTTTTAAATTTAGGTAGTTATCGTGCCTAAAGTCAGATATATAAAAAAAGTTTTTTTAAGATTTTAAGAAACAAAATATTATAACGGACGTCATTCCAAAATAAAAAAAATATTTCTTATCAAAAATATTCACATTCACAACAAGAAAAACATTAATTTCAACCATGTTTTCTCAATTGAATGTTTTTTTTGGCCGTCGCTTCTTACCAATTTAAAAAAATGATGGCATTTTAATAAATCACGGCTTATTTTTTCAGGAAAACATTCTCTACAAATGTACTGTTTTAAATTTTAAAAATAACTGAAAAATCTTCAAATACAATTATTTGTGTAAATAAAGTTTTCTTTAAAAAGAATTTTTCCAACAACTTAAAGCCATAGAAGAAGCCATAGAAGAAGCCATAGAAGCAACTGCCAAATTTACTGTCAAAATTAGAAACAGTAGCGTTGTAGAAAATGTTTTCCCGGAATAAATAAGTGGTCACTTATTAAGCTGCAATCATTTTTTCAAAAGTTTGTAAGGGGCGATGATCAGAAAAAATTCAATTGCAAAAAATATGGTTCAAATTATCGTTTTTTTTCTTTTGTAAGTTTCAATAGTTTTGAAAAAAACAATGTTTTTTATTTGAAATGACATCAGTTATAATATTTTCATTCTTAAAATCATAGAAAACCCATTTTTTTGAATATCTGACTTTTAGCACGACCACTAACTTAAAACCTAAATGATTAAAAAATTTCCTAAATAATCTTATTTTCGATAATGGTTATTTTTTTGTGGTAACAAACTGCTAGAAACATAATTATTTCTTAATATTGAGATATCATTTACAAATTAAAATGTTCTCTTGTATTAATAATGTTTTAAAATATTTCGAAGTGCATTGTACCATCTAATGAAATTACTTATATTTTCAATTTTCATTAACAAAATTAATGGTGGAATTTTACATTTTCATATTTTTTTATAATAATTAGAAAAGGTGAGAGAAATAAAGGAGGAAGGGATATAATACTCTTTTTTCTATCTTTGAAATATTTTCCAGCAATTTTGGGTAAAAATTGAATCATTTTAAAATTTATCTATAATTTAGGAAAGAATTTCAGAAATAATAATAATTTTTAAAAAATGTAAATTTTTTAATATTTTGAATAAGAAATTTAGAAGCGTTTTAAGAATTTTTTAAGGCTGCAAGATAATTGTAATTTTTTATAGATTTAAATAAAATAATAAAACGATTTTTCAATGCAAAAACTTAATTTTAAAAAAATGTCTAGAAAGATTTTACTTAACCTTTCAAAACATTTTTAAAATTTAAAATTAGAGTCTGAAAGATTTTAAAGCCATTTATTTTATTTTTTCAAAATATTAAACATTTTGTAGGAAAATTTAGAATAATATGAAAAGACATTTAGAAGTTTTAGATGTGTTTAAAAAATGATTTAATAGTTGAAACAATGTCAAAGAACTAAAAGCAAAATGTAGATTTTTGAAGATTTCGAACAAAAAAATTAGAAGCTTTTTAAGAATTTTAAAGGATGAAAGGTAATTCAAATTTTTTTAAACTTCTAGGAAAAATAGAATAATTCTTTATTCAAAAAAAAATTAATTTTCATAGAGTATTTAAAAAGATTGCAAAACATTTTGAAAAGTGTATTAAATTCACATGAAATAAACTCAAAGATTTTAAAAAAATTTACTCACCTTCAAAAGCTTTTTACAATTTTAGGAAAAATTCCAATTATTTTTTGAACAAAATTGGAAAGGCAATTAAAATTTGAAAATATTTCAAAAAAATTAAAAGAAAGTGGAGATTTTGGAAGTTTTAAAACAAAAAATTAGAAGATTTTTCAAGCATATAAGATAATTGAAATTTTTTAAATTTCTAGGAAAACTAGAATTTTTTCAGTGTTGAAAGATAAATTTATAATTTTTATTTAAGTTTAATTAACACTAGCTTATTTTATTTCCTCAAAGATTCTTTAATATGTGTAACATTTTTATGAAAATTATTTTATTTAGGAAGTAGTAAAATCTGATGAAATCCTTTTAGAAATCAGTAGATTTATTTTGGAATATTAAGAAAATTCTTAAAATGTTTGAAGTCGAGCAAAATAATTGAAACTTCTTGAAATATCTTAAAAATGTTAAAATCCCTTAAAATCGTTTGAATTCCCCTGAATCTTTTTGAAATCTCTGAAGATTCCATATAGTATGGGATACGTTTTTCCGCTTAAATGCGAACCTAATTAATAGTACTCAATAAGAAAATACAAATATATTTTGTTTAAATTACTTTTTTTGTTGCTATATCTGCTATTATATTATAATAATTTTTTAAGGGCGAGTAACTTGAAATTCTGAATTGCTTACTATTTCATTGAAAATTTAATTATTTTTTGCACATTTCACTATTTTGTAAAAAATGGACCCTTCTTAAGTAATCTTTAACTTTTATTAAAAATGTAAGATTCTTTGCCAGCAGGAACTGAAATTGAAGGTAAAAATTAATAAGTTAATTTAGGATGCTGATTCATTTCAAAAATATTTCAAGTTAAAATTCGCCAACTTTTTACTTAAAATGCTTATTTTTTCAAATCATAAAATATTAAACCTTTGTTTGAAAATAAATCTACGATAAAAAAATAAAACATTATAGAATAATAAAATAACAATTATAAAATGCAATGACGAGTCAGGCCAATCGAATTTTTTATTTGAAATGGTAACTTACGGATTGGGGGGGGGGGGTTCATTCGTGTTCTCAATTTTTTGAAATTCGCCAATGATAATTTTAAACAAATATTATTCGTTTGTATTTTTTTTTGCATTTGCTTCCGCTTCAAGATAATCTTTTCAGCTACGAAGTTAATTTTTTATTTGAAAATTCAACTTTTTGTTTTTAAAACTCAACTATTTTATTAAAAATGTACATTTTGCTTTAAATTCATATTTTGGCTCTAAAAAGTCACTTGAAATCATTTTTGGATGAAAATCCCACTATTTTTAATCTTTTTTAATCAGAAAGATAAAAATTTTTTACTGGGTGAAATAAATTTTAAAAAAACTTTAACAACAGTGTTTCAATTAAAGCCAAAAGGAAGAATTTTCAAAAAACTACACGACTGCAACAAAATATTAAAATTTTCAATAGAATTTCCTACCAAAAAGATTCATTTTACACCAAAAAAAAACAAATTTTTAAACAAAAAATAGAATAGGGTTATTTTCAAGTTATGCAATGAGTTTTCAAGCAAATAAAATAAATTTAACTCTTTATAAAAAAAATTCAAAACAAAATTAATAAATAAATTTTTTACTTTCAAAAAAGTAATTTTTAACCAAATAAATAAATTTCGGAGTACACAAATTTATTTTCTACCCAAAAAGAACAACTTTGAACAAATTAGATGAATTCTCAATCAAAGAAGAGAAATGTACACCAAAGAATAAAATAGCTTAATTTTCAGTTGAACACATGGCCTTTTAAGCAAATAAAAGAAATTTCAACAAAATAGCTACGTTTTTAACCAAGCAAACGAATTTTCTACCAAAAAGATTAAATACCTATGGAAGGAATTTTGTCAATAAATTTAGTTGAAAGAATTAATTTTTATAAAACAACTTTGTGTCCACAAAAAATATTCATTTTCGACCAAAAATGAATAATTTATAATAAAATACATGAATTTTCAACCAAATATTTTAATATTTATTAAAATTTTCAACCTTTGATGGCGAAATTTTTGAACGAAAAAAGTGAATTTGTCACCACCGAATAATACAACTACTTTGTTTGAAATTTGTTGTCCAAGATTCCTATTTTTCGTCGAAAATTCATGTCTTTGGTTGAAAGCTCAACTATTTTATTAGAAACTGCTATTTTTTAATTAAAAATTTAACTGCGTATGTAAAACTTTAAGTGCTTCTTGAAAATTTATTTTTTTGAATAAGGCCAATAAAAAAAGTCAAGCAAGAACAAGAAAATTTCAAACAAAATATTTTAATTTTCAACTAAAAATTATGTGATTTACTTTTCACCTAAAAAAATTAATTTAAGTAGAAGAGAAACGATTTTTCAACAAAATATTTCAAGTTTCAACGAAAGAAATCGATTTTTATAGAAAAATCTTCTTTTAACAGAAGTATCCAATATTCAACCAGTTGTTTTAAGTTTCAACCGAAAAAATCAATTTTTAACCAAGAAGATAAATTTTTTATTTGAAAATGGCCAATTTTCAACAAAATCTATGCATGAATTCTCAACTAGATATTCTAACCAAAAATATTTTGAATTTTCTATTGGGTGCAAATGCGAGAATAAAAGATTTTTTAATAACTACAGTATATAACAGTTTTAAAAGGAGTTCAATAAATGATTATGTGTTATTTCGTATTTTGCGTAGTTTGACAGAAAAATGGTAATCGCAATTGAGAAATCTTTTCTTTTTTTTCATCAAAATTTAACTATTTTGTTAAATTCTTTTGGAAATTATTTTACTAACCGAAAGTTTCAATATTCTCTGTTTGGCTAAACAGAATTTATACTCTTCAGTCGAAAATTCAGTTATTTGGTTTAAAATTCATGTATTTTTTAAAAAGTTACTCTTGTTTTGGTGAAATTTTAATCTTTTCGGTTGAAAATTTATTGCTTTGGCTTGAAAAAATATTTTTCTGTTTAAAAAAATTTGTAACAAAAACTTTAATTATATCATGTTTGCTTTAACACGAGTTTTCTTTAGTTGAAAATTTTACTATTTGTATGGAAATTTCTGTATTTTTACTTTAAATGATTGTAAACCCTTTAAAAACTGGTTAAAATAACCTTAAAATCTCTTTGAATTATTTAGGGCTGATTTAGTACCCAAAAGCCAAAAAGTACTTTCCAAAAAAATCCGGTTATATTTTTACGTAGAAAAAAAATTATCTTTAAATTAAATATAGTTCAACATTCTTTTTGTTCAAATTATTTCAATTAAACGTCATTATTTGCTTAACAATTTGTCCATGCAGTAAATATTGATACTAGAACAGGGAAAAATAAATGCCAGAAAAACAGAGATTTGTTGATCCAACGTTACCTTGCCCGAGGCTTTAAATGTTTAGATTCTTTCGAAATATATTTGATTTCTCCTAAAAATTTGGATTGATATTTCTTAAAAACGTTTACATATTACGTTACATAATGTTATACATTTTTAGCACTAAAACTATAACATGAATTATAAAACATAAAAATGTTAAAAAACTAATTATTTTTTAAAGGTTTTTGAGCACTCTAATTTGAGTTGATATTAAATTTTAAAAATTGGGAACAAGAAAATAATTATTATCAGTTTGTTTTTGAATTTATATAATTTTTATACGATTCTGGAGGAAAATCAAAAAGATTTTTGATTATTTCAGATATGTTAGAAAAAATCCAGAAGATTTTAATTTTTTTAATTTTATAGGATCTTACAAAATAATAGGAAGAATCAAAGTATTTTTAACTGATATTTAGGAATTTTGGAAGATTTCAAGAAATCAAAAAATATTTCTTAAATGTTCGAATATATACCCAATTTTTTAATGTTTCAAAACTATTTAAAATTTCTTAAAGTCTTGAGAATTTTAAAAACCATTCAAAAGTTGAAAAAATTGTCTATTGATCTTCTAGATTTTTTCAGAAATTTAAAGAAAGATTGTTTATGCTCTTGAAATCTTTTAAAATTCTTTTAAAGCTCCTAAAATTTATATTTGAAATCTTTAAAAATCTACATTTCTAAAAATCTTTTAAAGTTTAAAATTCTTTTTGAGTTTCTTAAATCCTACTAAATATTTCTTGAATTTATTCGATCTTTTCATTTAAAAAAATATTTTCTAATTTGAAAAAATTGCAGCATTTTGCTTTAAAATCTTCTACACTCTTTCCCGAAATTGTATGAAATCGTTTGATATGTTTAAAACCCTTATTTATTTTCTTTTGAAGGTAATTCACCAAAATCAAAAATCATTTAATGGATTCATGATTAATTTCTAATTTATTTTGTAAATTGTGCAAGATTAACAAAATTGAGTTAAAATATTTCAGATTCTTCTTTGAAAATGTTTAAAATCGTTTCCAATATTTTTAAGTCTTTAAACTAATATCTGAATATTAACTTTTTTTTATAAAAAATTATTTAAATTTTTTTCAAGAATCTTAGAAAAAAATTCATTTTCGTGAAGCCTTAAAAAATTCTTTAAAACCCCTTTACAAGTTTTGATTATTTTTAAATAATTACAAAACTTCTGAATATCTCTTACACCAACTTAAATTTCTATTAAAATAATGTAGTATGGCACGATTTCAAAATTATGCTTTCAAATGTTTTACACACTTTTTAAAAAATGTTAGGAAAAAATTGTGCTCTTTCCTTAATTGTTTCTATGAATTCATTACAAAAGAAACATTCAAAGTTTTCCCACGAATTATAAGAACTTTTTTTCATTCTTTTAAAATTCTTTTAAAATAAAACCTAAACCATTTCAAAATTTCCTAGAAATTTTGAAAAAATGCAATGTCCTTAAATCTCTCATAATTATTAAAAATCTTGTAACTTTTATTTGAATTTTACAAATCAGTTTTTGCCCATAATTTAAGTTTTCTTATCTCTTTGAAAGAGTATGAAAGTTTACCAATTATAGAGTCGTAGCGAAATTTTAGAAACATAATTATTTTCCGTCATTAAACAATCATGTACCATTGAAATTTTCTCTTTTATCAATAAATCTTACAAACATTTAGAAATACGTTTCGGGGTGAAACAAAATTATTTATTTTGAAATTTTGATATACAAATTTGATGTTGTGGAAAATTCATAACTTATAAATTTTACGTAATCGGGTCAAAATACCCCCACACACAAACTTTGATTAAAATTTCTCATTCACCCAAAACAATAATTTTCTCTATTTAATGTTAAAAAGCTTGTAACTTTTTCTACTTATATCGAAATTGAAATTATCCTTATAATAATTTTGAATTATTTCTGTCACGTATCACACATTTCGGCAAGAATATCTAAGACTTGAAAAAAAATTATGTTTTAAATTTTGACATTGTTCCAAATATTTTATTTTTAAATATCTGATTAACGAACTTATCCTTCATTTTGGGACACCTACATAATTTTATGATTTTCGGATTCTGTGAGTGCGTAAATGTAAATATTCGGTAAAAACATTAGACATCGAAAAGTTGGACTATTTAAATTACACTCTCACGAAAGAGAATGTACAAATCTCGAAAAATTGTGACAATTTTTTAATTTTGAAAGATTTTTCACAAATTTTAGGAAAAAATATAATCATTTTGAAGAATATGCTGAAGCTTTTAAAAGTCTTAAAGAATAATTTAAAATTTTAAATGACTTAAAATAATTATTTTAGAAATAATGTAGGCATTTTGAAAAAATATCTGAAGTAATTTAAAAATATTTTACAGAATTAAAGATAAACTGTTTATTTTTTAAGATTTCCGAACAAAAAGTGCTAAAGTTTTTTTTAAGGAGTTTGAAAAATAATTAACATATTTTTTATTTTAAATTTTCACCAGTTCTCAATATTTTCTAGACTGAACGGAATTTTTCCTAAAAATTCTATTTTAACGAGAAAAGATACTGAATATTCAATAAACATTTTATATTTATTTCTTTAAAATAAATTAATAAGCTGAAAAATGAGAATTTTTGAGAATATTAGCTTACAGCTTTAACTTTCTCAATTTTATTTCTTCCAGAAATTATTATTTTTTTTGAAACTGCGTGAATAAAGTAAGTTTAAATCGACGAAGTTAGTAAATAATTTTTGTTTTTCCATTTAGAGGCAGTAGCTTGAAAATACCTTATGATTTTCAAGGCGATCTGGCCTATTTAGAATTTTTAGAATATTTTTCATGGTCATTGAACACATTTTTTCATTTAAAGTAATAAAAACTGAACTGAAACTAAAAGCACTCAAATTCAAACTATTTTGAATATAAAATTTTTTTAAATGTAGCTTCTGGCATTTTCAATTGAAATTTTTTTTATTCACAAGCTTAATAATTTACATTTTAAAATGAAAGCGTATTACTTTTCTCAATTCTATTATTTTAAATGCAATTCCTTTCAACTATCAAATTTTAAATATTTAAATTTCATAAATCGAGCACTTCAATTATTTCTAGTTAAAAAATATAAATTCATATTCAGAAATATGATTCTTTGATTCAAGGAACATTTCTTTAAATCAAATCAATTTCGATCAAAGATTCGAAGTTTCAGCAAAGGAATTATAGGCGAAAAATTTTAATGTTTATCCAAAAATATGATTTTTTAGACCAAAAAGATTAATTTTCAACAAAACAGTTTAATTTTCTTCCACATTTTTGAATTTCTTATAAAACAGAAGAATATTTACAAAAATTGTGCAATAGATCTTTGAATATTAATGGTCACGAAAAATGAAAAATTGGTTAGAAAAAATATAGAATTTTTAAAATGAAGATTTGTGGTAACCCTGATATAATATTCTTTTTAGAAATTCAATTGCCTTGTATTTATTTATTTTTTCATTTTCTTCGTCCCTAAGATAATATTTTTAGTCAAAAATCTTATTATTCTTTTGAAATTCAAAAATTTTGTTAAAACACTATCTTTTTGGCTTTTATATTCAATTATTTGTGTAGAAAATTTACTTTTTCCTTAAAATTCATATATTGGTACTGAAAAGTAACCTGACATTTTTTTTAGTGAGAATTCAACCTTTTTTTTAATTTATCCCTTGAATTTGAAAATTGTTTTTTTAAAAAGGACAAATTTTTTTCAAAATTTGTCCTTCTGATTTGAAAATTCATCTATTTTATCCAAAATTGTATGGATAAAAATGCAATTTTGCGGTTGCAAATTCAACTTTTTTGTTGAAAAGTCATCCTTTTTCTGTGAAAATACAACTAGATCCTAGAAACTTTTGGCTGAACGATTTTTTTGTCGAAGATTCCTCTTTTTAGATGAAAATTCATCTCTTTAGTTGAAAGTTTAACAATATATTTTAAAGATTTTTAACAAAATAGTTCAAATAATAAAGTTTTCACGAAATGAGTTTCGTACCAAAAATATGATAAAAAATTTTCAATACAAAAAAATTGATTTCTAACCACAAATATTTTGATTTTTTTATTGGGTACTATTAATTCCGTTTCTTCTTAAGTTTAACAAAAAACGTGAATAAAGGAAAGTTTTTTTTAAACAGAGGAAAAAATATGCATCTTTAAGGGCATGCGACACAGTGGGATTCCTACATTACCAACCTCTTTTTTCCATTGAACAAAATTTTTTTGTGAACCATAGAACTTTTTTGGTAAATGAAATATCGAACTCAAAATTTGAGGAGAGCATAAGAAGACATTACTCTACGTTTATGTACTGCATTTGAATCGGAATTTAAAAAAAAAATATTTCTGAAATTTTTTGCCAAATTTCGATTTAAATGCAGTACATAAACGTAGGATAATGTCTTCTAATGCTCTCCTGAAAATTTGAGTTCGATATTTGATTTACAAAAAAAGTTGTATGGTTCAAAAAAAAATTTTGTTCAATAGAAAAAAGATGTTGGTAATGTAGGAATTCCACTGTGTCACATGCCCTTAAAAGAGGGAAACAAATTTTAAAAGTATTTAAAAACAATAAGAAACACAACCAAAGTAAGCATGAAAAACCAGATACATGACACAAAATATTATGAAAACTTTTCATTTTTTTAATTTAAATATTCTTACTCATTCATTTCCTTAAATACTATTATTCAGTAATTATTTCTGGAATGAATACTAATATTCTGAAAATATTTGAATTTATTTTAATCTCTAAATATTAATTAGGAAAAAGTTCTATAGAAATGGAAAACATTAGAATTCGATGAGTTAGAAAAAGAACTAGATTGCTCAACAGATTTAAGTTTTTGGATAACAATTTGATTACAATTCTTTGAAACTTAAAAATGGACTAAACACGGAAATTTATCTGCTTCTTTGCATATGATACTAGTGAAACGCACATTTACCTTCCTTGTTTTTTTATTTCCTGATATTAAAAGCGCCAACAATTGAAAATTCTAGAATAAAAACTTTTTCAATAACAAAATTATATAACAATTTTTGAAATGTTGTATAAATTAATTAATTATTATACTGGACAGATATAAATAATATAAATCATATGTACATTAATTTATTTTCTCGATAGACCAACATGAATTTGATTTATTATGTTTCATCTCCTTAGAAAAAATTATTTAGAATTAAAGATCATTAAATTCCTGACAGTCGTAAGGAACTATATTATGCAAGTTTTACAATTTTTCAATTTAACCTTCCGTGTGGAAATAGCTCGGGTTAGCCCTGGTACAACAAGGTTTCTGGTCGGGGACTGATTGGGCTATGTTTGTTTTTTAAGAGCATAGCCGTGCGCTGGTCGGATACTCGCTAGGCAAAACTAATGCAAAACCCCAGTCGGGGGCTGACTGGGCCCTGATCGGACAAATCTTATGATCGAATGCTCAGACGGTAGCTGGCCGGGCGCCGATTGGCAATAATAAAATTGTTAAATTTTGTTTATAACTTAATTACTTTGTCTGCTTTCATTAAAAAATGGATGCGTATACCCGCATGGATGTTCCACGCGTGAAAATATATTGGGTGAATACCTTTTTGACACCACAAATTTTAAGGTTTCATTAGTTCAGACTTACAAACAATGCATTTTGTGACAAAAATTCGATCACACTTTTTTGAAATTCGAACTGTCTTTTAAAAAAAAAATTCTAAGTTCCATCTTTATGAAAAATTTCAAATTTTTAGAAAAAATTTACATTTTATATCAATCTTAAACGTTGTAAAGTAGTATAAAACACCTAAAAACCAAACCTTACACGAAAGTTTAGAAAATTTTATCATTAAGAACTTTTCAACATTCACGATTAAGTTTCTGAGATCCTTCATTAAAAATTTTAAATGTTCATAAAAAATTACATTTCCTGTCATTGTAAAAAGTTGTAAAATAGTCTAAAACGGAAAAAACGAAATAGCACGCGACGAAAAATTGTAATCGAATTAAAGTATTTATTTAGAAAGTATTTTATTGATATTCCTGTTAAAAGTTCGTGTATTTTATATTTACATAACGCCGCATAATAATTAATAATTTGAAAAATATAACTTAAAAATTGGTACTTTAACTTTTCTGAACTGTAGCTTATGAGGATGGCTTTTTTAGCGAGTTTCAACTTTAATATTTATTTTTTTAATCTTTTTTGTCTCAATGACTACGTGAAATAGTCAATGTTGTCTGTGTGCTGGGCGTGTGGAATTTCATATATTAATATGCTCCAATTCTACAGTAAAAAAGAATCAAATTGATCGCCTAATTCAATGACTAATGCTCTTTATACAATTGATACCCGAATCTTTAAAATCGAATGAAGCACCAATTGATCTTGTCCGGGCCACGGTCGGGCTCCCCGGCCAGCTCCCGGCCATGCTTTATGGCCGGGCGCTGGCCAGCGCAGCGTGACGATGCTGGTCGGATTCCAACCAGAAGCCCCGGCCACAGCCCGACTTGAAGTCGGGCTCCCCAGCTAGCTCCCGACTTAAAGCCAGGCTCTCCAGCCGTAGACTGGCCAGCCCCCGACTTAAATTTCCACCCGGGCTGATTTTGAACATATGTAAAAAAGGGATTTATTTCAAAAAATATTTTGTTTCTCACAGTTGACGACGCTCATATATCTTTGAAATTAATTTCAATTACAATTTGGGTATACCAATAAGACAAATAATTTATTGCTTAATAATATTTTATTATTATAAACAAATTTTTAAGACATGCGTTATTTTCATATTTGTCTTACCTTTCACGTGTATGAAAATAGCTTACTAATTTTACCTAACTGCAGAATCTTGTTAATAATTAAGATTTATATTTGTTGTGAATAATTTTAATAAAAAAAAAAAACAATATTTATCTTCTTGGGTGAAAAAATTGGCTGTGTCTAAAACGTATAAAACTTCCTTTTCAGACATAATAAACTTATAAATAATTTAATTTATGTTTCTTTATAATTAATGGAAGTTAATAAAATAGAATAATTATCGTCCCTTTTCCTAAAAAAAAACTCACTTCCATCTCATTTGTAACGAAATTACTTACCAGAAATAAAACAACTCAGGAAATTCTGAATTCTAGTAAGTTCTATTAGTTAACTTAAATTTTGCAGAACTTTTTTTTAAGTTTAAACAATATTTTTCAGCAAAGGAAGTTGGATAAGCTATTACGATACATATATGATGGGAAAGAAATTTTCTTCGGGGAAAAAGATGAGAATTTTTATTTTTTTACTTAAATTTTCTATATCAAAGATAAACTTTAAGGGTTAAAAATATTTTTCTATATTTTTTACACATAAATTATTATATATAGCAAAAAAAATGATAAATGTTGGCAGTATTTTTTAATAGAGAAGGTTAAATAAACTATTAAGGTACATGTGAGGTAAGAAAGAAATTTTTTCTTAAAAAAATGAGAATTTTCTATTTATTAAATTAAGTTATTTATAACGAAGCTACAAATTCTGATAGCACTTGTTAACATTTTTCGTTCTAGTAAAATTATTAAATTTGGTTGAACAACTTTTATCCCTTCATTTTTTTCTCTGCTGTCGTTTTTTCCAAAAATTTATTTCATATTTTTTATTTTATTGTTTACTACTAAAAGAAAATTTACTCGTTCTATCTAAAAATTATTAACAACAAATCTATTTCGCATAATTAAAAATTGTTTAGAATGTCAAGAGAATGAAAAAAAGGTTCATGGTAACATTTTGAATGATTGCTTAGTAATATATTCTAAGAAACAATTGGAAAAAGATTATAAAACATTTTTAATGTTTAACAGTTTTAATGTTAATGTTTGTAAAGATATCTTAAGAATTTTGTAAGTTTTGAAGGAAATCAAAATTTTATTTCAAGTTCCCAGGAAAAATAATTTTTTATATGAAAAATTAAGTATAGCAGAATCTGAAAGCTTTTAAAAACAGTTTTTTAAATTTTGCAGAAAAATGGTTTTAAACATATCAAAAGATTTCCTAAAATTTTGAAAAAATGTTTTAACAATTTTAAAGCTAAACGTTGTAATTTGATAAGATACAAAAATAAAAAAATCGAGTAAATTCAAGAAATGTTTAGTAGATTTTAAGAGATGTAAAAAGAATTTTAAAAGATTTTCAGAAATGTAGATCTTTAAAGATTTCAAAAATTATCCTTAGGAGATTTAAAAGAACTTCAAAATACTTCAAGAGAATAAAAAAATTTTCTTAAAATATCTGACGATATTTTGATGATCAACAGGCGATTTTTCATGTTTTAATTTTAACTAGATTAGAAACATTTAATACCTTGAAAACTTGTAGATTTTTAAAGATTTTAAACAAAAATTTAGAATATTTTCAACCATTTAAAAAGTTTCGGAAATAATTAAAAAATGTTATTAAGATTCCTTAAAATATTTAAAATAATTTTTATTCTGATAAATTAATCTCAAGGGAATATTTGAAATGATTTTAAAAGATTTCATAAACTGTAAAAATAATAACTTGGAGATTTTGAGGGAGTTTCTTTTAATTTCGCAGGATTTATTAAAAGTCTTAGGAAAAAATACGAATCATTTCAAGAGATATTTAGTAGATTTAAGAAAATTTATCAAATATTTAAGGATTTGTAAAGATTCTAAAAGATTTCCAAAAAAATATAGATTTTTAAAGATTTAAAAATTAAATTTGGTAGCTTTTCAGGTATTTGAAAAGGTTATGAAATACTACATTTTTTTAGGGTTCCAAGGAAAATTTAGTTATTTTTTAGTAAAACAAATATAGTTTTAGAACATGCTTTAAAAGATTTCAAAACAAAATTTGATGTATAAATAACAATTAAATAATTATTCATTTGCAATGACTCCAAATTATAATATTTTAACTTCTGATTTAAAAAGTGTTAGACAAGAAATTGTAATGTTTAAATTTTTTATATGTTTAACTTAAGTTTTTTAAAATGATATAATTTTAAAAGTGCATGAACACATTTATTTATTCTTCAATAAAGGAACCGAAGACGACTTAATCATAATAAAAAAAATAACATAATAAAAATTCTGGTTATAAATTTGGTTCTCCAGACAAACTTCAGTTCGGTACACAGCTTCGTTGAAAATTCAATAGTTTGTTAAAACTTTTAGTAGCTATTTCAGTTTCTTTATCTATGAACATGAAGATTACAAACTTTCTGAACCATCAATTTTGCTGGTCAAAATTTCCAAACAAGTTATTTCATTTAATTATAAAAATTATTTCTGAATGCTTCTGAACAATATACAGACCGTGTGGTGTAGATTTCATATCTTTGCTACAGTTTTTCACGGTCATCGGTAATTTTTTTCGAAATTCAAATATTAACACATGCCTCGGGGAACTTCAAAATCTCATTTAATTAACATAAGGAAATTTAGAATTTTCTAAAAAATGAACTCATGTTCTAATCACCCCCACTTGCTAGCAATTTCCGTCGTCTTTTTCATGCAAATAATCACTAACGGACAATTTAAATATTTAGCATGACTTTTGAAACCATTTTCTATTGTTCAAACAAATTTAAATTATTTAAACAATTATTTATTCTCCAGAAATGTTTTAAATAATCGTATTTTCTGATCAAACTGCAATATTTTGTCATTATTTGGACTATTACATTTTTCAAAAAGCATTATGTAATTGTTTAAACAATTCGTCAGTGTTTATTTTCAAAATTTCTGAACCTTGAGCCAGAGATGTCCACTTTTTTCAAATTGGTGTCCAATGCTAATTTTTGTTGAATAATTACAAAATTTTGATAGATTTCTTCTGATGTTGAACAAATTTCGATTTTTTTAAACAATTTTTATTTTTTCAAGCAGTTATTTTTCGATAACTAAAAAAATCAAATTAAATAGAAGACAAAAAATTAATAACAGCTTTAAAAGATTTTTTAGAAAAGTAATTATTTAAACAAATTATATTTACTTAAACAATTGAAAAGTGGTAAATGTATTCTTTCTATACACTATACAGTCAGAAATGTAATTGTATGTGTTCTATTTCATTTCATTTTTAAAGATATCGAAAAAAACTGCTTGAGAAATAAGGATTTCTAGAAAAATTTACTACTGCAACGAATGACAAAATATTGCATTTCAATCAGAAAATAAGATTGTTTTTTAGATTATGGGAAAATAAAAAATTGTTTAATTAATTTAAATTTGTTTAAAGAATTTAACATTTTTTAAAAAGTAATTGGGAATATTCAAATTTTCCATTAGTAATTATTTGTATGAAAGAGATTACCTAAATTGCTAAAAAGTAAGAATAATGCATAAAATTGTAGTTATTTTTATTTTTGAGTCATATTTGTGGCGCTACGGGGATGGTGGGGATGAACTGGAAATGAAAGTTATTAGTGATTGCACGTGTTAATATTCGAATTTCAAAGAAAAAAAATTGCTGATTTTCTTTTACCGGAAATGGAAAATGGGGGG
>NC_046662.1:54803164-54812895 GCF_010883055.1 Belonocnema kinseyi | reverse complement strand
GCTGTAGATATTTCTCATTTACTTATGGTTGCGGAAAAAAATCACAAATGACGAATTTCTTATTTTGGGATAGTAATGAGCATGCAGTTTGATAAATAAATTAAAAGTATTTTTTAAATCATTAATAAAAATTGTAAAATGCTTATGAATAATTTTTTTTAATACAAGATTATGCTAGTAATTTATTTAGATTAATTTTTAATTCCTTATTTCTCTCCACACCTCATTAAATATATTTTTTTGCAGAAACAGAATTTGCATAGAAAAGTTACTTATTTTTATAATGATAATTAAAGTTTTAGTTTATTATATATTATTTGCAAGCGTATTAAAAAACTCTAATGGCATAACCTTCAAAACTTTCTCACTTCTAGAATAAAAACTCCTAATTTTAAATTATATCTCAAATTATATCTCTAAATAACACAGTCCTTGAATTTATTTTTTATTAATCATGCGCAGGGTGGCGACTAAACCTGGAAACCGGGAAAGACCGGGAATTTAATTTTAAAAAACCAAGAATTTAGTATGGTTAAAAATGAATTTTCCCAACTGAAAATTTTAATGACTTTTTTTGGTTGAAAATTAATATTCTTTTGTTCAAAAGTCAACAATTTGTTAAAAAATTTGTTTTTATTCATTCAAAATTTAAATTCTACTATCTTTGGTTGAGAATCCACATATTTGGTTGAAAAACGATTTTTTTGGTACAAAATTATCTTTTTCCTTACAAGTTAATCCTCATGTTTAAAAATTCTTTTTTTTTAATTAAAAGTTCACGTATTACAGTTCAATGTTCATAATTTTAGTTGAAAATTTATCGGTTAGGTCGGAAGTAAAATTACTTGGCTGAAAGTTAAACTCTACTGAAAAAAAATTAAATTTTTCGGTTGAAATATGAGCTATTTGATCGAAAACTTGTTTCTCTATGGATAAAAAGGAATTTTTTGCCAACAATGTAACTATCTTGTTATAAATTTGTTTCTTTTCGGTTGAAAATGATTTTGTTTTATAAACTCAAAATGTTACTATTATTCCTGTTGAATATTCTATAATTTTAGATAAAAATTCAGCAGAATGAAAATACATGTTTTTGGTAGAAATTAATCTTCTTGGTTGAAAATTCATCTCGCTAACAAAAGTTAAATTATTCTAGTTACAATTTCAACATTTTAGTTGAAAATTTGGTTTAAAAGTCAACTCTGTTAGTTAAAAATTAAAAATGAAATTTTATTAGAAAATTCATTACTCTTTTCAAAATGGAAACATTTAAAAAAATTTTTTTGTGTGTAAAAAGCTATTTTTTTAGGAAAGCAATTTTTAACTGAAAATCTGACTTATTTCAATTCAATATTGACTTGAAAATTTATTTTTGACTAAAAATTTAATTAGTCAATTTTCCGATGAAAAATCATCTTTTTCAGTTTAAAATTAATATTTTTTGGTAGAAATTAATCTTCTTGGTTGAACATTCATCTCGCTGATCAAAAAATCAACTATTCTAGTTACAGATTCAACATTTAAGTTGAAAATTCATCTTTTTCCTCAAAAACTCAACTGTTTCAGTTCAAAATTTACAATTCCAGTTAGAAATTCATTACTTTCTTTAAAAATATAACCATTCTTTTTAAGTTAATTTTTTTTGTGTCGAAAGTTTTTTTTAGGAAAGTAATTTTTTTAACTAAAAATTTAACTTATTCCAAATAAATATTTCCTATTTTTAGTTGACAATTCAAGTCTTTGGTCAAAAATTCGATTCTTCTAGATACAGATTCAATATTTTGGCTGAAAATTCATCTTTTTCGTTTAAAAGTCAAATATTCTAGTTAAACATTTACAATTTTAGTTGAAAATTCATCACTTTGGTTGCAAATGTAACAACTTTTTCGAAGTTAGTTTTTTTTGGGGAAAGTTTTTTTTAGGAAAGTATTTTTTCAACTGAAAGTTTAACTTATTCCAGTTAAATATTCCATAGTTTTAGTTGAAAATTCATGTTTTGTTGAAAATTAATTTTTTCAGCTTAAAATTTAATTATTTATGGTTTGATGACAATTGATCTTTCTTTTTTATAATTAAACTATTTTATTGAAAATCCGTTTTTATTTTGTTGCTTGCGTTGAGCTGCATTTTCTACCAAGAAAAACGAATTTGTAACTAAAAATAAGGTAAATTTTATATTTTAAACCAAAAGTGAAATAGTACATTTCTTTAGTAAAAAATCTGTTTTCAACCGATAATGACTAATTTTCAACTAAATAATTAAATTTTAAACTAAAAAATATTAATTAAGAAAAAAAATCTCTACTAAATCTTCAAGAAAAAATATAAATTTTGTCAAAAAATTAACTTTCGACATAATACAATAATTTTTTTTTAAATATTTCTATTTTCATATATTTCATACAGTTCTAATATGTTTATATTTTTGTTTTATATTTAATCTTGGAAACTTTTTAAGCTGCGCTTGCGTCGCTCCGAAAACCCGATTAGTCACTATTAGCGCGCTGATTTTGAATTATAGAAATAGTCAGGTTTAAAAAATTATGATAAATAATTATTGAAAAATGCAACCAAAGTAATTTCTTAATTTTAAATTACAATTTTGGAGTAACAAATGAGAAAATAATGCGATTTTCATGCAGAAAAATTGTATTATTTCTGACTTCAGAAAAAAAAAGATTTTTTCTTTAATTTAGCATTTTAAATGTTTCAAAACTTTAACAAAAGAGGTAATAAGAAGTTTTAGTTTTCAGCAAAAAATAATAGTTCTAACAGTAGAAATATGATTTGATTTGATTAATAAATATTATTAACTGATTAATTATTTTCACAATGTTAAATTACATGAGGACTAAATTTTAATTTTTGTCAATTAAGTAAATAAATCGATTCTTTACTTTAAGGTGATGTAATTAAATATTGCCTTTAATTTGTATAATAAAAGTTTATTTATATTTAAAATACCTCTATTTCAGTTACATAATTTTTCAAATCAGTCTCTGAATACGATTGAAAAAATAATGTGAACACATGTTTTAATTTTTTCTGAAATTAGTTTAAAAGGTTATTATTAATTAAAATTTTCATAAAAATATAAAGTTAAATTCAATAGAATGTTTCAATGGAAACAATATTTGAGGTTTTTTATGTTTCAAACTGATCAATTAATTACTATTAGATACTCATCTTTTTTCACAATATTAAATTAAATAAGTATTTAATTTTATAATTATTTAATTTTGTCGAATGTTTTCGACGGTGTGAACTGATTATCAGAATTAAAATTTCAAAATAACATATGCATACGTTTTAATTTTTTCTAAAATTTGTATAAAACCTTATTATTGACTTAAGTTTTAAGTAACAAAATTGAAAGATTTTAGAAATATAAAGTAAAAATTATCAGAATATTTTGAAATGTACTGATAAATCCAAATATTAAGAAATAAAGGTTTGCATTAGAAAAATGTAAAGTAAAAATAATTTGATTGTACCAATGATAATAATCATTGATAGAAGAGAACATTTAAATTGTAAACAATCGTTCAATATTTCAAAACAATTTTTTTCTTAACATTTTGATACCATGCTATAATTCCTTAACTTTTTCACATTTTTAAAGACATAAATCAAATCAAATTATGGGAAAAACTTATTTTGAAAAATTTAAACAAACATTTAGAAGCTTCTTAATAATTTTGAAAGATTCTGAGATTACATTTTTTAAAAAGATTTGCGAGAAAATTTTAAGCAGTTAATATTTAATTTTGAAAGAATAATTTTAAGTTTTGAAGACTTCAAAATTTAAAACAAAAAATATGTATGGAAGACTTTAGGATAATTATTTAAATTTTTCAGGATTTAAACCAAATTTAGGTAGGGCATTCAGAGAATGAAAAATATATACTGAAGATTCATGGGAAAATTTCAAACGATTTTTTACGAATGAGTTCTCAGATTACATTGAAAAAGATTGCAAATCGTTTCAAATTATTTCATAAAATTTCAAAAGAGAGTTTCAAAGATTTTTAAACAAAATTTTCCCATAATATGTCATTTTAGAATAAATTGAAGTAAATTTAAGAGATATTTAGAAGTTTTGAAACTATTAAAAACAATGAAAACTTATAAGATATTTTATGATGTTTGTAAAAAATGAAGGATAATGAATAAAATTCTGTAGGTACCTAAAACAATTTCTTTCGATTTTTTAATTTGAAATACAAACATTAGGAGAAAAGTGCAAAATATTTTAAAACATTATAAACATTTCCTTAAATTTCGAAAAAGACTAGAATATTTTAAAGCAAACTGTTTTAGTTTTGTGGCATTACTAAATAAAAAATAAATTAAACCATCAAATTTTATCAATATTGCTAGGATTTAAGGAGTATAAAGAAGATTTTCAAAATTTTGAAGATTTCGTAAAATGTAGATTCATGTTAAATTTTTTAAACAAAAAGCAACCTAGACATAAAAAACGCGATCGCCTGGACCCTAATATTTTTCTGAAAATAAAAAATTTTGGATTAAAAGTGTGGGTAACTGAATACTCATATTGTAAAGTACCACATACCCTTAAATTAAAGTAACTTTGAAAGGTTTCAACTGAATAAATAAATTTTATTCGAGTTCCTAGGAGAATTTGAAATATTTTTAGGCAGTTTTTTGTATTTTATATAATTTTTCAAAATTTTAAGAAAAATTGCAATCAGCTAAAAATATTTTCATGAATTTTAGAGGTATTGCATAGAATTAAAATATCTAATTTTTCCTATCATTTGGAGCATCATGTAAGATAGCTTTTTTTTAATCTAGATTTTTTTAAACCATCTGAAATATTCAAAAACCTTTTCTAATTTTCTTCAAATTCCTAGAAAGTTTTGGAAGATATTGAGGTAATTTTTTTACATTTTCAATGATTTTTCAACATTTCAAGAAAAATTTGATTAATTTAAAAATGTTTTTATGAATTTGAAAGGCTTTGCATAGATTTAAACTATTTAAAACCTTGGAATCTTTTTCGAAAATTTATCGAATATTTCTTATTTCTTACAAACTTCTAAAAGTCCTAAATATCTTTTGAAAAGGCTCGAATGTTCGCTAATAATTTGTAATATCCTGTGAGATAAAATATATTTTTTCTACCCTTCTACATTATTTGTTGACACATCTTAAGTATTCAAAAAGCTTTCCTAATTGCCTCATGAAAGTTGTAAAATTTATATTGATATAATTCTAAAAAAACTACTAATACCTCTTTACTTGTAAGTAATTCCAAAATTTATATACCTAAAAAAATATTAAAAAAGCATTGTTGTGTTACGTCTTGATATTGTTTTATTTATTTGTATACCGCACTTCATCTTAAAAAGATACTTATTTTTATTTATAAGAAGTCTATTAAATTTTTTAAACTAATACTAATAAACTAATAAATTTTATGTTACATGAATTTGGTGAATTTATTCTTTCAGAATCTAATTTCAGCGAGAATATAAATGCTCAGAAAATTTAAAAAAATGAATAGTTATTAGAAAATTAGGTAAATGATAATAACAAGTACAGAAAGGCGCGCGCATTTTGTTAGCCTAGTATCAAAATAAATTTCCTAATACTTGTTTATGGTTTGGTGGATTGGATATCGGATTCATTCCTGAGTGCACCTCGTGATCCTTCGTTATCTTGCCAGCGGCGTCAAAACCAGCCATCCGAGAAAATGCAATGATGCACATTAGGAGGAAGACAGTAACAATTCTTAGGGATGCCATGTTGAACGTTGAATTATTTCAAGATTTCTTTCATATGGCTTTATATATAGTTAAAATTCACCTCCGTTAGCAGGTTAACTTATTTCCGGTGCTTCCTGTTCCTGACAACAATGAGAATCGGAACACAGTAAAACCCAGGAATAAATTTTATCTTTCAAAAAGATAAAAACGTTGCATCACGTTTATCTAACGAAAGATAAAATTTATATGAAAAAAGATAACATTTATCTGAAAAAAGATGAAGTTTATCTGACGTAAATATTTTTTTGACATAGGTCTGATGTCAGACGGCTGTGCCTATTTTCACAGAAAGAATGTCCTTCATAAATTTAAAAATCCTCGCGGTATTTAATTTTTCATATTGTCACTTTATTTCACTAATTTTGAACCCAAAAATCACTCACCTACACTTACTGAACACACAGTCTGCACTTTGGTTAGTTTATACCAAACAGTGTTTGTTTACAATTTTTGAAGTCTACATGAGGGTCGATAGAAACCTAAGATTTGTTCACAAAAGTAAGGGACTGAAGTTGGCTGAGTATTTAAACTAAATATTTAGAATTGAATAACGCGAGAATTTTTCAATTTATGAAGGACATTTTTTCTGTGAAAATAGACGCAGCCGTCTGACATATAACCTATGTCAAAAAAATATTTACGTCAGATAAACTTTATCTTTTTTTCAGATAAATGTTATCTTTCGTCAGATGAACGTGATGCAACGTTTTTATCTTTTTGAAAGATAAAATTATTCCTGGGGTATACTGTGAAAATGTCCCCAAAGTAGTCCAGTGGAATGGGGGCCAAAGATTTTTTCGTTACTCAGTCTATAACCTCAAGTAGGTCAATTTTATTGTGCTTTACAACGCAGTTTTTGTCACACATTTACACGGAAATACACCGCCAAATAAAATGGGTCATATTTCTTCAAATTTGATATTAAATGTTTTTTATAGTACGCGTAGTTTTTGTTTCAATCGTAAAAGAGAAAATTTGATTAAAAAACAATAAAAGTAAGGAATAAAAGTAATTCACGAAAGTTTATGAGACATCCACTCGAAATATCAAAAAATCCCAAATAACAATATTCTACAGCAAAATCTCAAAAGCAATAAAATTCTACAACATAACTCAATAACTGCAAAATTTGGCAACAAATCTCAATATCATAACTTAATCCTCGTTAGATATAGTATAGCGGAACAAAATATGCTAGCTCAACCCTGAAAATTTAGTTAATGGTAGAGGGGTGTTCGACGGTAAAAAAATGGAAGAAATCCCTAAATCCAAATAAAACAAGATCAGTTAAAATCTCAATATCACAAATAACAAGTGTTTTATTAACCTTGAATATACATTAATTCTCATGGTGATACATTGTTTTGTTTGCCCAGGCGGTAATCCTATTCCACAATACAATAAAGTTCTCAAAACAATTTTTAACTCTAAAAAAAAATCTAAATACAATTATCTACATAACGTAAACTAACTAATCTACAATAGATTATGCCCATTACCATTGGTATTACTCCACGAATTTATAATAATCTTTACGCTACCAAACTACAGAAAAAACTAACATAACCCCTCAGCATAAGTTTTTGGAGGTTAATTCTAAGTCGCAGTCTCAATGAAAATGTGTAAAGGTACGATTGGCTAATAAGGGTACTCTGAAAGGGGGCACAAAATTAGAATAAAGGGTAACAAGGAAAAGCGGAGTTCTGAGCGGGTAGTCATATTTTATAGGGGTTGACGTAGCAAAAAAACGATGAAAAGGGGTAATTCAAAGAAAAAAAGGGAAAACAAAGTCGGGTATTCGAGTGTTTAACGATAACCATAAGGAATAGACATATTGAAGGTCCACAATTTCAAGAGGGAATAACAAAATCTAAGAAAAGGAGCTAACAATAACTCAGCAAAAGGGGTTATCCCATTCAAAACCAAAAAAAAGGGTGGCCATAGTCCATAGATTCATCAAAGATAGGGAATGGCCATGTTTATCAAAGTTTAAGGGTGGTGATATTCACAAAGGGGATGTTCATAGTTAATAAATTCACCAAAAACGGGTAATAGTCATAATTATCAAGTTTAAAGGGTAGCCATGTTCAGAAAAGGGACGGTCATAGTCAGTAAATTAATCAAAAGCGAAAGATAGATATTTTTTGATAGGAGATGTAGTTTATAATTTAAAAATAATGTAGTATATATTGTAACCCTCGAGTTTCAAGGGTTGTCTGTAAATAGGCAAAACCAGTATCTCCTATGCTGTCCTTCTAAAAAAGAAGCATAGCACGGGAGAAACTCTATAGCGCAAACTCCAGCCACTCCCTCCTCGACTATGTTACGTAAGATCGAGAAGGGAGAGCTGGAAAAAGGACTATAAAAAGGGCAACCCAGCTTAAAAATGGTCTTCTGGATCTTTTGTCTGAAAAAGCACAGATCGTAGGAGCAAGTCAGTAGGAGAAGCCCAAAGCCTAAATACCTCTGGAACTTGTCCGATAATTCGCTCTTTTAAAAGAATAAAATTTCAAGATATTGAAATCTTATTCGGATTGTTTTCTCTCTAAGAGTGCCCAGTGGAATAATCTCCCCTGAAGCTGACGAGGCCAAAGATTCAATTTTCAAGCGATCCTTTGCGAGTCAGAATAAAATCTTTGAAAATTATTATTATTATTTCTTAGAGTGTCTCCGAGTTAGCGAGCTTTAGAAATTCTTTCAGGGCAAAGTCCCTTGGCTAAAATTTATTTACAAAATTTACAGGCAGTGGCCTTACATTAGACAGATTTTACCCTCGAAAGTGTTTACTCTGCATTCAGTGAGCGACTACAGGTAAAATCCCTGTATCTCAGTCAATTGAACAGAGTATAGATATTAAGGGCCAATCGTTCACTCCACAAAACGTACGAGCCTCTTAGAGGCTTAGAGCAGTGGTCGGCAAACTTTTTGCTTAATTTTCAGGTATGGCCAGGCTCCACCCGACTTAATTTTTTATACTACTTTTCGGTCTATTCATGTACCTTAGTGCGAGTTAGCTTACCCCAGCAAGGGTCTTTTGTCCACAGGAATGTCAAAGTAGGGAAATTTTAAAACTTTTAATTTTTCAATTAGCGATTTGAAAATAGCATTATCAGCATCTACGAATTTTTCTGATTCCAATGATATATTACTTGCCTACAAAAGTTAAAAATTTGAAGGAGTTTATAATCAAGAAACATCAGATTGACACTCAATTTAATACTAAATACTTCTCAAACTTTCAACCTTTATAAACAAATTACATGTCTTTGGAATCGGAACTATACGTAGATTCCAAATATATTACTTTTAAGTCACTGATCGCAAAATTACGAATTTTTTAATCTCACATTTTTGTCCCATTTTCTAACAAAGGACCCCTGAGGAAAGGGGTGGTCTGGCCAAGCTCGCAGGTACTGCCCTGAGAGTAGGTCACAGGGCAGCCAGGGCAGGCTACCCTGCCCAGGGCAAGAGAGTGCCGACCACTGGCTTAGAGGCTTCAAAACCTCTATAGTCTCTATACCCTGTCGAGAACACGTTTTGTCGAAGGAAGATTTGACCGAGAGATAAAATTCTTTAGAAAAATAGCACGACCCAAGTATCGGTAGAAAGATTTTAGTGAAGGCTCGTAGGCACTCGCCCCCGCATTTGCGGCCCCCTGAATAGACGGAACAATAGAGCGATTATTAGACCGAGTGGCCCGAGACCCTCGCTACGCAATCGAAGCATCTTAAAATAGTATCTTTTCGCACTTAGGGGTTAAGGCCCGAGCGACAGGTCATATAAAAATATAAAAGAGCGCATAATTAGCTATCAGATTTAGCTGGGAGTTCCCCATACATCAGTGGTCGGCACGCTCTTGCCCTGGGCAGGGTAGCCTGCCCTGGCTGCCCTGTGACCTACTCTCAGGGCAGTACCTGCGAGCTTGGCCAGACCACCCCT
>NC_046662.1:54789888-54803064 GCF_010883055.1 Belonocnema kinseyi | reverse complement strand
ATTTTCAAATCGCTAATTGAAAAATTAAAAGTTTTAAAATTTTCCTACTTTGACATTCCTGTGGACAAAAGACCCTTGCTGGAGTAAGCTAACTCGCACTAAAGTACATGAATAGACCGAAAAGTAGTAGAAAAATTTAAGTCGGTTGGAGCCTGGCCATACCTGAAAATTAAGCAAAAAGTTTTCCGACCACTGCCATAGATTATCTACGAAGGCTATAGCCTCATTTCATTACATAAGGGATTAACCCTCTGAAAATATCAGGTGCCTATTGTAAAAAGGCTTACACATAAGAGAAGAAAGTGTCAACGACCTTTCCTACAGAGTATAGTTTAGAAAGTATCAAATTATTTCCCGTAAAAGCGGATAATAGTGTTTCTATAATATATCACTGCCTTATTAATTTAAGATTCTATTTTTGATTTCACTACGAATAATCCAAATAGCTACGTATTCTACTAGAGCAGGGATTTCAGATAAATGTATGATAGGATAGCTCAGGTATTTTGAATAAAATTTTATTATTCCAAAGAGAATCTTATTCTTTCTCCATGAGAAGCCCCTATTTTTGCATTACATATAGTTAGATATTTGGAATAATACAATTTTATTCAAAATACCTGAGCTATCCTACCTTTTAAGGGGAATAATTAAAATTTAAATATATATATATATATAACATTTTCTCAAAAACACAGATAAAAAAATTTAATTATGAATTGTTCTTTGCATTTCGCCAGCACTATCGGTATAATTAAAAAAAGTTTTATCGCTACGGGTAATCCTAAACACCAAAAATAAAAAACGACACATTGTTTTACTTTTGAAATATTTTTCAACAAATTTATTAATATTCGAATAATTTTCAGGAAAGAATTTCAGAAAGAATTTCAGAAATAATTTAAATTTAAACAAAATGCAGATTTCAAATATTTTGACAAAAAATTTACAAGGTTTTATTTAAAAGAATTTTAAAAGGCTACAAGATAGCAGAAATTCCTTAAAGATTTCAAGAAAAATAAATGTATGTTTTAATTAAAAAAAATAATTTCAAGAAAATATTTAAAAAGATTTCAAAATGCTTCAGAACATTTTCTAAATTCTCAAAAGAGAGCCTAAAAAAAAAACTTTTTGAAAAATTTAAATCATTTTAAAAGATATACAGAAATTTAAAAAAATTCAGCAAATGATACAAAACATACAAATATTTTGTAAAATTGAAAACAAAATTAAAATTTTTAAAGATTTAGAGCAAAGAATGCAGAAGCTTTTTAAAAATCATAAAAGGGTTTTAGAGAATTAAAACCTTCTTAAGGCTCCTACGAAAGTTTACAACGATTTAATGTTTAAAAATGATATTTTATGAAAATATTTATAAAGATTTCAAAACATTTCGAAAGTTTTCAATTTAATTTTCCAAATTTATTGTTAAAAGATGAAAGTCCTAATTTACTCTCAGAGTTAATCAACAATAGCTTATTTTATTTCCTAAACGATTCTTTATATTTGTGACATTTTTTTATAAATTATTTTATTTAGGAAGTAACAAAATCTTTAAAAAAATCAGTAAATACATTTTGGAATCTCAAGAAAACTCTTAAAATCTTGAAAATCATCGAAATAATCGAAACCCCTTTAAATTGTTTAAAATCTGTTCACATCCCTTAAAATGCATCGAATTCCGCTAAAATTTGTTGAAATATTTTGATTAAGAGGCCATCTATAAATCAAGTGGCATCTTTCTGAAGGTGAACGGTTTTGGGAAAAGTTTGCATTGAAGGAGGGGAGGGAGAGAGGGTAAAATTAATACAATTATGTAATATTTTAATAATTTAATTAACAAGATTTAAAAAAATTAATTTTGTTTGAGTGATAAAGTTATTTCAGAAGATTATTTAATATCAGGTGTCAAATTCAAAAGTTCATTCACTTCATTTATCAGTTGTAATGTAATTGCGCCGGTCAAAGCTTAAATACTTTTAAAATTTTTTAAAATAAAGTTCAATAAAAAAAATCTGATCGATAAATTTAATATTTTATATTTAAACAAGAATGATTTTAACTTAAATAGAAAATAATGAAATGCAACCAAGAAAGGCGAATTTTCAAACAAAATACTTGAATTTTAAACTAATGGTTGTGTCATTTATTTCTCAGCTACAAACATTAATTTAAAAGGATATGAAATGATTTTTTAACAAAATAGTTCGAGTTTCAACAACAACAAAATTTTTGACAAAAAATAAATGCTTAACAAAAATGTTTAAAATTCAACCTATTGGTTGAAATGGCAACAAAAAATGAATTTTTAACCAAGAAGATTAATTTTCTGACAAAACCGAGAATTTCGGAAAAAAATGTATGCATGAATTTTCAACCAAATATTAGAGTTCTTTACTAGATGAAATGCATATAAAAATATGATACTAAAATTTTGAATTAAAAAGAATGAACTTCTAACCAAAAATGTTTGGATTGTTTTAAGCGAAAAAACGAGACAAAGGAAAAAAGGGGAAGTTTTTTGAAAACAGTGAAAAAGGATGAACTCTTTAAAAGAGAGAGAAAGCTTAAAAAAATTATTGAGAAACATTAAAGAAAACATAAAAGATGAGCTTGAAAACTAAAACAAACGGTACAAATTATTATTAAAAATGCACTTTTTTTAAAGAAAATATTCTTAATCGTTTATTTCATTTATTTGTTTCATTAAATATTATTATTTATTAAGTGACTATTTAATAAATAATTGTGTGAAAATATGCGAATTTATTAAAGAATATGAATAATAATTATTAAAAAGGCTATAGAAATGAAAACATGATAAATCGGTAAGTTAAAAAAAGAACGAGATTGCTCAACAGATTTAACTTTCAGTAAGACAATGAGATTGCAAGTTCTAGAAACTTAAAAGACCTTCCTTGTTTTTATTTGTTAATATTAAAAATTTAAGCAACATGTAATAGGAGAATAACTAATTATTTAATAAGAAGAGCATGAAAAAATTCTAAAACGAGTTGAATAAATTATTACATTATTATATCTGACAAATATAAATAAAATACATCATGTCAACTTTGATTTATTTTCTGGATGGAAGAACTTCGGCCAAAGTTCCACTGCGTTTTTTATCCTACTGCAAACTCCGGCGTCAAGTACCTGAAGCCCTAAACCCTTTTCTTTCTACGTCTTCTGACTCTTTATTTTCGAATGATTTATTTACTTTTCCCATTGAGTTTAGAATTTAATGTCAGTAATTCAATATTGAGAAAATAAGAATTTTTAAAATTATGAAAAACAAAATTATATTTACTTTTAATTTTCCAGGTGATTTGTAAATGAAATATAAATTACTTATTTTATTTAGATAATAGAATAACATACGAGACATGAGTGTAATGAATGACACTTTTCATTTTCTAAATAATTATCTCAATGTTTTCCTCTAATTTATTTAAAAAAGTAACGAATTGAGATTCACATACAACTCACAGGTGTGTCTTTCTCTATAAGAATGTTTTTTTTTCAACTAAAAAATGAAAATTTTTAAATTAAAAAGTTCACTCTGAAATAAGTGTAAAACTAATTACATTTTCAGTTGAAAAATCAATTTAAAAAAAGGCTTTTCAAATGAAAAGTTAAATTTTCAACCTAAAAAGATAAACCCCCAAATAAAAAGTATCGTACTTAATATTTCAATAAAAAAGATGAAATTAATTTTTACAATATATAAACAAAAATCATGAATTTTCTAAAAATAAAGATTTTTTACCCATGAAAGAAATCAAGGTTTTTCTAAATTATTATAATTGCCTTTACTCAAAGAAAATTTAATTTTAAACAATGTAGTTAAACTTTTACCCAAGTAGTTTAAATTTCAATTTAAAAAATGAAACTTCTGCTAAACCACATTCATTTTTAAATCAAAAAGATAAATTTTCAAAAAAAATAGTTGAATATTCTGTTACGAAAGATTTCAGTTGACTTTTGATGATTAAAATATGAATGTTTGATCAAAAAATAAATTTCCACGAGAAAAATTGAATATTCAATCCAAAAAGACGAATTTTCAACTGGAGGATGACTTTTGGACAAACTTATTGAATTTACTACCAAATAGCTAATTTTTAATCTTAAAAAATTCCAGTTGATTTTTCAAGGTCAAAATATTAATTTTGTTCGAACAAATCAGTTTCTACGAAAAAATGTAAATTTTAAATCCGAGACGACAAATTTTTTCAGCCAAAAATATTTAGTTTGAACAAAATAGTTCCATTCTCTACCATATTGTTGAATTTTTATCCAAGAAAGATAAAAATTTGTACAAAAACAGGTGACTTTTTTATAAAAAACGAGACTTCTCAACATGAAAATATAAATTTTAAACAAAAAGTAAATTCCCTATGAAATATTTAAATTTTCAACAAAGCAGTAGAATTCTCAATTATGCAGTTGCATTTTTGTCCAAGGAAGATAAAATTTCTCTTAAAGCAGATGAGTTTTTAATATAAAAAAATTTTATTTCAATGTTCATCCAGAAAAAATTTCAGTTTTTTAACACCAAAATATTAAATAAAACAAAAAATAAATTTTCTACGAAATATTTAATTTTTAACGGAAAAACAGAATTTTCAACCAAAAAGGATGATTTTTCAACAAAATTGTCGAATTTTCAACCAAACAGTTGCATTTTTCTTTGATAAAAATTTTTATCCGAAGAAGATTCCAGTTCATTTTTCTCTAAGACCCAAATAAGAATTGTAAACAATAAGTTAACTTTCTGCTACAGAGTCGAATTTTTAGCAAAAAAGCATAACTTTTTAAAAAGATTGTTAAATTTTTAACCAAACAGTTGCTTTTTTGTCTGATAAAAATGAAAATTCCACTAAAACAGGTGAATTTTGAAATAAAAAAGACAAATTTTCAAAAGAAGACTCGAACTTTCATCGAAAAAGATTTTAATTGATTTTTCAAGACAAAAATACAAATTGTAACCAAAAAGTAAATTTTCTTTTTAATTGGTCTTTTGTAGTTCAATATTCATTTTTTTGACAGAAGATTAATCTTTAAGTTGAATTGTCCTTTTTTTGGTTTAAATTCATATTTTTTGTTGAAAATTAATATTTTTAGAAACTTTTCTTTTTGCCTAGAAAATTCAGCTTCCGGGTTAAGAGTTAAACTACTTTGTTGAAAATTATTTTTTTCGTTTATCATGGATTGATTATTTCAGTTGAGAATTCAACCATTATGTTGAAAATTCGCCTTTTTTTGTAGAAAAAATTTATGTTTAAAATTTGCTTTTTGGTTTAAACTATCAACCTTTCATTTAGGAGGTTTATAAAACAAGGCACATTAGGGTTCTGACATAACCTCAAAAAAGCTCATACAACTTTTTTCATTTCTAGGGGTCACACCATGTTTATTATAGTTTTTTGGGCTCGCTGAATCCGAGTTCGAGGTCCAAAAAACTGCAACACGTCAGGGTTCTGACATAACCTTTAGAAAACATCATACAATTTTTTTCGAGTCTGGGGGTCAGACCATGCATTCATTTATCATTTATCTAATCATTCATATTTATTCTTGGCAAGCATTAATAAATTAAAATTTTTTACCAAGAGACCTTGTAAGGACAATCAGATTCAGCTACCCAAAAAACATATAATAATTATGGTCTCACCCCCGAACTCGAAAAAAATTCTATAAGGTTTTTTTGAGATTATATCAGAATCCTGAAGTACTGGGGTTTTTTGGGCCTCGGATTCGGCTTCATCGACCTCATAAACATATAATAAACATGATCTGATTCCCGGACTCGAAAAAAAATGTTATGAGGTTTTTTTGGTTATGTCAAAACCCTGACGTGCTAGGGATTTTTGAAACAAGGATTCGGTTTTAGCGACCCCAAAAACATAAAATAAATGTGGTTTACCTCCGGATCCGGAAAAAGATACTCGAAAAAAAAATTTCATGAAATTTTTTGAGGTTATTTCAGAACCCTGACGTGCTGGAGGTTTTTAGACCCGGGATTCGGATTCAGTGACCCCGAAAACATATAATGAACATGGTCTGACCTCCAGACCCGAAAACAGATTTTTTCTATGTGGCTGTGTAATTCAAGTATTTAGTTGATGACTCAACTGTTCTTTATTTTAATTTTACCTTTTTTGTTAGAAAATTCCTCTATTTTAAAAATCAAAATTTAAGTCGCATGATCTTGAAGACCTTCAAATGCGCTTATATGCGCCCTAAAGAAAAAATGTTGCATTACATTGATAATCGAGTTCTCAGCGATCAAAATAGGGAAGGGGCATCATTTCTCTAAGCTAATAAAATTTTTTCAAATACATCATACCTATCATTCATAACTTCAAATGCACTCAAATGCGCCACCACAAAAAAATATGGCCGGTCTCTAACCGTATTTTGTCCCCGGTTTGTTTTTTTTATAGAAGGGGAAATCTTGCATAAGACACCCATACTATCAATTATCTAAAGAAAAGTAGGTAATTCTTAGTATGGTTAGAGTCAGATTCTTACTGACTTAAACCCCTTCTTTCGCCAACCCAGGTCCTCGGACCCGCTTATCGTATTACTTCAAGGACATGGGGACAGGCCAATGCGCCGTGCTTCAGCGACCCTCCATTATATGCCTGCTTTGACATTTTCATCTTCCTTTATCACTCCAAAAGATCATCAAGCTCTTAGCTTTTATGCCATGCAGCGCAGCTCATGCAAAAAAATTTAATTTTTAAATATATTTTTTTAATTTGTTCTTTTTTTTTATTCATTTATTTATTTTTGTAAATCTATTTATTTATTATTTTTATTTTGCTCATTTGCTGTTAAAGAAGTTGCTCTCATTTTGCTGCTCATCTCTCTTTTTCTGCACTAGCACCTTTTTAACGTATCTATCAATACTTTCCCACTTTTTCTGACTGCTAATCATCATTTCTCCTACATTATCTGCTGTGGGTATTACGCCTAGTTCTACCACCAGTTCTTTTTTTCTGTATCCCACCAGTCACACCCATAAAATGTGTGCTCACCCACAATTCTAGCAGTCGACCTGCCTCTTGTTTCTGTCTCCCACTGCTCTTTCCACTTGCTCATGGTTATTGTTCTTTCTTCCTTGGTTATCTCTTTCCTGGCACCTAATTTCTTTGCTTCGTAAATCCTCTACCTCTCAGCGGTCAAAAGGTCGATGGGTGTTGTTCCGGAAATAACCAGGACTGTGGGCCCAGATACCAAGCCAAGCGCACGCCACTCTAAACACCTCCTTTCTTTGCACTCTCAGTAGTTTTTTTCTGTACCTTTTAGTCTTTAGAGCGTCAGCTCAAACCTCCGCTCCGTAGAGCATAATGGAGTGAGTGACGCTCATCAAAATCTTTCTCTTGCAACTTCTGGGTCCGGTTATGTTCGGCATGAGCCTTGATAGCACTTCCATCATGGTTTCCACTTTGTCAGCGGCATTGTTAATCTGCTTCCAGAATGTGAGTTTCTCGACAATCCACTTGCCCAGATACTTCAGCGCGTTTCTTGCCACCACTTCATGTCCAGAGATGTCAACCAAGAATGGTTTGCTGAATTTACTTTGTCTTGTCAGGACCACCACTTCCTTTTTGTTGCTTGCCAGTTGCAGCCCATGATCTTCAAGCCAATCCTTGACCCTTGTCGCAATGTATGTTATTTTCCACTTAGCCTCTTCTTTAGGTCTGGCTTTAAATGTTGCAGCCAGGTCGTCGGCGAAGCCCGCCAGTTTGACATATGCTGATAGTTGCATCGTTAGTACTCCGTCAGACACAACATTCCAGAGGCCCGGTCCCAGGACTGATCCTTGAGCAACTCCCGCTGTCACTTTGAGGGCACGCGTACCTTCTGTAGTTTCGTGCATAAGGCTTCTCTTGCTTAAGTAACTGCTGATAATACGCCGTGTATATTCAGGGACCTTGAACAATTTATCCAGACCATCAAGAATGTCAGACCACCTAACGGTGTTAAAGGCATTCCTGACGTCAAAGGTTACCATCATGCAGACCCTTCTTGATCTGTGGTTTCTGCTCCATGCTGGTTTTGTTCAAAGCGTTTGCCGATAACGTCCAGCATACAGAGCGGCCTATATGAGGACGGTGTGATTTTTCCTTTGTGAAGCAGGACTACCTTTGTTTCTTTCATCTGGTACAAAAAACTCCAGTTTCCAGGCAAGAATTAAACATATCAAACATATTTTTAAAAAAATATGGGTACTCCTTTGCCATTACTTTAACGATCTCCGTCGGAATCCTATCAGGACCGGGCGCCTTTCCGTTTGCCATATTGGCTGTGGCCATTCACGTCTCCTAAGTAAAGAGAGGAATTGCTACGAATGCCAAATTCTGCTTGATGACACGGTCAGGATGCTTGGGAAATAGTTCACCCAATATCTGTTCCATCATTTGTGGTTCCATAAAAGCAACGGGTGATCTTTCATAAAACTTACCCAAGGCCCCAGGTGTCCGTGCCCACTGATAAACGAACCTTTACCCATTTGTCGTGTTTAATGGCATTTATCGCTTGATTTAGTGTCTTTTTAGCAAGCAAATACTCTCTATTTGCCTGGGTTACTTCTTTCCCTTTTCTACGAGGTCGGAGCACCTTCCGCTTTAGTTGAAAACATATCTTCCTTAGCTCCGCTATATTCGTGCTCCTCTGGTATACCGGGGGCTTGTGAGTCTTCCTTAAATTCTTTAGCATTGAGGCGTCACATCCTTCTTCAATTAGAAGCATTGTGTTTCCACGAGGTTTTCTGTATTTTTTTGAGACTGGGGTAGGTGTTTGCTCTTTCAGCATACGTCATCCCTTTTCAGCAACCGTGCTAAGCTCTTCAAGTACCGTTCAATCCACTATCCTATCGCCCCTTCTGTATACGATCCCTAACCGGTTCTTCACCGGCGCCTACACGAATTTCATCCCCAGGTTGTAAAGGTCACCTAACTGGTTTGTAACTGGGTCCTCATAATATTCCTATTCGGTTATTAAGCGACCCTAACCGGTCTCTATCTGGATTTTCTCTCCAGTTGTAACCGGCACATAACCGGTTTTTAACCAGCATCCTGCAATATTTGTACTCGATTCTTAACTGGCCCCCATACGAATTTCATCCTCGGGTTATAACCGTCACCTAACTGGTTTGTAACTAGGTCCTTATAATATTCCTACCTGGTTCTTAGTAAGTCCTAACCGATCATTTACTGTATTTTGTCAACGGGTCGTAGTTGGCACCTAACTGGTTTCTATCCGGCATCATGTAATATTTATACCCGATTCCTTACCGATTATTTACCGATCCAAATTCGAAAGTCGTCCCCTGGTTCTGTCACCTAACCGTTATATAATTGGGTCCTCAAAATATTCATACCCGGTTCTTAACCGATCTGTTACCGGATTATGTCCCTGGTTTATAAACGGCACCACACCAGTATCAAGCGTCTTTCAGGAACCGGTTAGAGACCAGTCAGAAGCTGAAATTGGTCTAACAATATTTAATTTCTCTTTTTCATTGCTGGATAGAACCCAATTAGAACCGGTTAAAGTACACACCAGTACCAAGTGTCTTTTAGGAACCGTTTAGAGACCAGTTAGAAACTAACTTCATCCTTTGACAATATTTAAGTTTGGTATCCAAATTCGGGGTAAAACCCGGTTAGGACCGCTTAGAACTTTTAGCAACCGGCTAAAGCCTCGTAAGAACCTAACTTTGGTCTTTGAAAATATTTAGAGATAGAGACCAGTTAGATAATAACTTCTGAAATATTTAATTTAATAATATTTAATATTTTAATTAAGTCTGAAAATATTTAATTTCTGTTCCCAAATTGTGGGAAAAATCCGGTTAGGATTAGTTAAAACACACACCAGTGTCAAGTACCTTTTAGGAACCGGTAAGAGACCAGTTAGAATCTATCTTCGGCCTTTGACAATATTTCATTGCTGTTCTCAAATTCTGCGTAGAACCTAGTTAGGACTGGTTAGAAGATATTCACAACTTATTTTATGTTACTATTTCCCATATAAGGACTGGTTATGACCCGGCTAAATTCCGTTCATTGAAATTGAGACCAGTTAAGATTCGGTGAGAGACGATTAAAAACCAAATCGGTTTCTACCCGGTCCCTATCTGGTTTCTAAATGGTTTTTATCGGACATTTTAAGCAGGGAAAGCTACCTCCAGTAACCTAAATTGCATTTTAAAAACTTATAATAACCTGTTCGGAAAAGATTTCAAATACGCTCATATGCACTACTTTCAAAATTAAGAAAAAACCATAACCAACTCTCTCATTACCATTTGTTACTGATCCAACAACCGATGATATCTCCAAATAATCTAAATTGCAATATAAAAATTTATAAAGGTCTCTTTGGATAAGATTTCAAATGTGCTTGTATGCGCCACTTTCAAAATTAACAAAAACCCATAATCAACCCCCTCCTTACCGCTTGCTGCCAATCTAACAACCGATGATATCTTCAAATAATTAATAAAAATATTTAAAATACTATACGAAAAGCAAATCATAAAATTGTATAGTGCAATTTAGCTTATTTGAAGATAGCTTTGGATAGTAGATCGTAACAAGTTGTAATGAGGGCGTTGATTATGGTTTTCTGTTAATTTTGGAAGCAGCGCATATGAGCGCATTCGAAATTCTATGCGAAAAGCTCTTCATAAAATTGTATAGTACAATTTAGGTTATTTGGAGAAATCATTGGATAGTGGATGGGTAACAAGTTACAATGAGGGAGTTGATTATGGGTTTTTGTTCATTTTGAAAATGGCGCATATGAGCATTCGAAACCCTATATCTTGGGCAATTTTCAAAACTTTCAAACAAAATTTATCGAGAGAATGAGCGCGTTTGAAGACGAATGAATCCATGCCATTAACTTTATATTGCACATCACTGTTGAGGATTTAACACCTGCGTTACACTAGCCCTCCTTCAAAATATAATATCTTTGTTTATAAGCTAGAGGAAAATTTTTTAGTTTTGGCGCATTGAAGCGCATTTGAAGTTATGAAAGATAGGCATGATGAATTTGAAATATGTTATTATTTTTAAAAAATGACTCCAGTACCCCCCCCCCCTTATTTTGGTCGCTGATAACTCGATAATTAATATGGCTCAAACAATTCTTTAAGGCACATATGAGCGCATTTCAAACCCCATAGGAAACTTCCTTCATCAATGCGGGTGGCAAGCTTTTTATTTTGTTAGTCATCACTTCGTAAAATATTGTTACCTCCATATCTTGGGCAATTTTCAAAATTTGCAAAAAAAAATTTATGGCGCACATGAGCGCATTAGAAGACGAATGAATGCATGTCCTTAACTTTATATTCAACATCGCTGTTGGGGATTTAACACCTGCGTTACACTGCCCCCTCCCTCCCCAACCAAAATTTCTCTGTGTTGTTTTAAATTTGGTGTCCCGATTTTTAGCTCAAATTTAATCATACTGTGCCGTTTTAATATTGCTGCTACGGACGCCGTAGCAGACGACAGCTTTTATTCCATCGCAGTATAGACTTTCGCTAAATAGCATGTAAACTTTAACAGCGGGAAATTTTACATGCAACAATTCGAGAAATTATTGCATTTCTTTAATTTCTAGCGCCATCAATTCTCCTAAACAGGTAAAAAATATATTTTTGCATATGGTTTTGCCTTGCATTATTTTACCGAAAAACGAAATTTTTTATTTCAATAACATTCTTCGCGTATAAAATAAAAACTACGCGTAGTATAGATTTTGCGGGAAAATAAAATATTTTATAATTTACAAAGCATTTTTCTCCTTTCTTGCAGGCTTGAAATCAGTGAGCCAAAGGCAAATCCATTTGGATAATGCTATCGAAATTTAGCGTTTTCGTCCGTTACTTTACCAACCTGTTTCTATCAGTCTTGAATTACTTTCAATTAATTATATTTTTAATAAAGCTTAACTAAGGAAAAAAGAAGCTTTTAAGTATTTTTTAAATTTATTACTCACATTTATAACATTTCGTTACTATTAACATATAATAAACGTAGTTTACAGTAAAATAATAAACAATCATTTTCTTTAAAGGTACAGGTAGAAATAAGAGTTGTAAATGTATTTTGTTATTATCCCGTTGCAGTTCAGCATTATGAATTAATTGAAATTGTGAAAGGTCTTACGAAGAAGGTGTCATTCATTCTAAAACATAAAAAAGAATCATTCTTTGAAATAAATGATATTGTTCATTTTTTCTTAATTCGTGGGCATCCGCATGAAAATGGCTGGCATGGAGTTATTTATAGGGTGTCATATAGTCGGGTAACTTCCCGACATTTTACATCGGTCTGTCATATTGGATCCACCATTTTGGTCTTTGAATTTTTTACATCGGATTCGTTATCATCGACGTCAAAAACCCCCATCTACCAATTTTATAAAAAATCCAAACTTTATTTAGCCTGCCTGTCCGCCATATTGGATCCGCCATTTTTAAAATTTTTGACATCGTATTCGTAATCAGCGATCTTAAAAACTCCCGAGTAACATAATTTGGCTCATTTTATGAACATTTTATACTTTTGGACAGCTTTTCGCGATTCGGTCTCACTGTGGTGCGCATACTAATTATTTACCAACAACTAAGGTATTCAATTTTAATGTATAATACAAGAGATGAACCACTCTCCGTTTGCGTATACGAGGAATATATTCTCGAAAAATACGTCAAAATACTTGATAATACAGTGAAACCCTTCAACAGCCCTCCCTTCTATAGCCCTTCCAAGAATTGACGTTGCGCCACAGGTAGGTGTAACAGGAGCTGCGCAGGATACGCGGGATTAGCGGTAGTTATTCAGGCGAGCACCCATGCGTGAACAAAAAAAAGCGGAGCGGGCTGTAATGTGTTAAGTCCCACCCGCCAATTCCCAAAATCGACGCTATAGAAAAGTTTCACTGTATTTTGGTACAATTTTAATACTTATTTATGGATTGGATATCGGACTTGTTCCTGAGTGAACCTCGTGGTGCTTAGTTATCTTTCCATCGGCGTCAGAACCAGTCATCTGAGAAAGTGCAATAATGCACATTAGGAGGAAGACAGTAACAGATTTTAGGAATGCCATTTTGGACGTTGAATGATTTAAAAATGTCTTT
>NC_046662.1:54788148-54789878 GCF_010883055.1 Belonocnema kinseyi | reverse complement strand
AGCTCATTTTCCTGGCTTTATGACAATAATGAGTATCGGAAAATGTCCCCTTGGTCGTCCAATAGAATAGGGGCCAAGGATTTTTTCTTTAATCTAGCTATATCCTGAAGTACATACATTTTATTGTGCTTTACAACGCAGTTTTTGGTAAACATTTACACAGAAACACACTGCAAAATAAAATGGGTCATGTTTCTTCACCTCGTTTATGATGAACTTTTTTTTAAGTGCATGTAGGATCAAATAAATTAAGGCCTGATATTGAAGGACTCGTAGTTTTTTGTTTTAATCGTAAAAAATAAAATTAAGAACATGTGACATTTGTTAAAAAAATGATCAATTATTCAAAAAATTCATCTGTTCTTTCACGAAAGTGATCTTTTTTATTAAAAAATCATATCTTAGATTAAAGATTCAATTATTTTTTCCAAACTTTCTTTTTTTGTTCGTGTAGGATTAATTTCTTTAACAGAAAATTCGATTATACCATTTTTGGTAGAAAATTAATATTTTAAATAGAAAATTGATGCTTTTTAGTTGCAAATTCAACCATTTGTTTGAAAATATACGTGTTTCGTAGAAACTTCGTGTTTTTGGTAGAAAAATAATCTTCTTGGTTGAAAACTAATCATTTTCATTCAGGATTCTACTATTTTTTTAATGAATCCTTTTTATTCAAAATTAATTTATTCAAGAGAAAATTCGATTATACCATTATTGATAGAAAAATCATATTTGAATTTTAAACTTGATATTTTGCAGTTGAAAATTCAATTATTTATTCGAAAATTCACGTATTTTGTTAGAGAATTAAATTTTTGGTCGAAAAATGATGTTATTAATTTTGGGTTCAAGTATTTTGTAAAAAAAATTTGTTTAGTTGAAAATTTATTTTGATTTAGTCAAAACTCAAACCTTTTTGGTAGAAAGTTATGCTGCTTTGCTGGAATTTTATCTTTTTTAATAAGATATCCACTATTTTGTTGAAAAATTTTTTTTTTGTTAAACATTAATTTCTATAAGGGAAATTTTAATTATAAAATTGTTGGTTGAAAATCGATCGTTTTTTACTTTTCGAAAGCCCTATACGATTATTCGATTACCTCGAAAAATATCTACATTGTTCATAAATTTTGGATAGGACTTACAGTTTTTATTTTATTCGTAAAAAACCACATTAAAAATATAAAAATTAAACTTGTGTGAAATTAACACAAATTACGAAAAAAGATAATAAGACAAAAGTTATTTATCCAAAAACGGCTAAAAATTGGTTAATTATCATTTCTTAATAGGATGCGTAGTTTTTGTTCTATTCGTAAGAAACTACATTAAAAATAATACAAATAAAACTTTGCAAACGACACAAGCTATGAAATTACCCAATAAGGATATCAAATTTTGTTATTAATAATGTATAGATAGGACGAGAAGATCTTTTTGGCATCGTAAGAAATAAGAGGAAAATTAACTCTTGTTATAAAAATATATTGAAAATAAAGAATAGATTTTTTAGAAATAGGACGCGAGCTACGAAAACATTTCATTAAAAAAAAATGTCGCCTAAATTATGCCTACAAATTTTCTTGAAAGCGCCTTATGGCAAAATCGCGAAAATTGATCGATTTAGTGTGGTTCGGCAACTTTAATTAACTAATCCACAGACTATCGTGTTTTCTTTAAATATTAAATTTGTAACCTGTGCCATTGATTTTGAATAAATTTTTATA
>NC_046662.1:54786334-54788048 GCF_010883055.1 Belonocnema kinseyi | reverse complement strand
AAATTCGGATCTTTGAATTACCGTCACACGTCTCGAGCTGCGTCCAGTACATAAGTCATTTCTGCGAAAAGGATTTGCACAACGATTGCCCCAATCTGTTTTCGTTGCTATTATTACTTGGAAATAATTTTAATATTAGTTCCAATATCAGAAAAAATGAATCAAGAATATATTTTCTAATTTAAGCAAGCAGAGCATCATAAAAATATCTATTATAAAATCATCTGAGGTTCGGGTACAGAATGAATAGAAAACAAAATCAACAGAATGTATTCAGCTCATATTAACTAAAACGATTTTCTTTCTTGTGAGAAAGAAGTTTCTAGGCAGCCATGTAGCGGTCAAATTCTGAAGCTCGACATTCTTTCCTTAGACCACGTCGGTAACATAGATATTATATGAATACAAGTTCAATTCGCAGCAGTATAAAAGATGTAGTTTGTATCACAGAACAAGTAAATTACCCGTGTTTTCAGAATAATGTAATTCATAAATTTGTATGAACCATTGAGTAGTTGGATGCAAGAACAGCTTGCTTATATTTTTAGAAGTCACTTGTGTTTCTTTTGTTTTGCACATAATTTCGTGAAGGACAAATGAAGAGCAAGTGATTTCTGATAATATAAGTAAGCCGTTCTTGCACACAACCGCTCAATTAATCAATATTTTCGATAAAGTGAATAGTTTTTTCCGATGACTTCATGCAATTTAGGATCAATGTGAGTAATAAAAAAAAATGGCATACTTGAAAACTGTTCCGCGGTATGCTGCCGCATAACGCCCGGGTGCGAGGACGAGGACTCCCTCTTCAACCGGCTCTGTAACTCAATGAATTTCAATTTGTCCATTTTTTTATTAGACATTTTTAATAGTGAAAATTCAAGCTTTCTTTTGAGAGTATTTAAAAAAAAATCGTAGATGCCTAAATTGCGAAAAACGTTAAATAAACAATTGATTTATTGAAAAAATTGTTCAAACAATTTTTTTGTTATAAATAATAAAATAGGATGAAAGCGTGTAAAAATCACTTTCCAAAACCGTCATAAAAATTTTACATCGCGTAATTAGAAAGGAAGTTACAGGCGTTTGAAACTACCCCTGCAGGTATTGGGGTTGAAAATTCAACCCCCCCTCACTTGGGGAGGGTTGGAAATCCTGGTCTATAAGTTTGTGGATTAACTACTGTTGGGTAGGCGAACATACTCCCAGAATTTAGAGGCAATCGAAAAACATGAATTTTTGAGTTGGGGCAATTGAGGAATAATGCCCCTTATATAAGGTGTCACAATAGTCTCAAAATGGCTAAATATTTCCTTTTATGAGACATTTTTCAGGGAGTTCAAGGTCATTCTTGAAGTAACTTTCAACAAGGAATTTAACGGTGACCTTTATTTTAATCTTGCTAATGACTTTCAAGGTTTTTCAATGTAAGCTTAAAAAGAGTGGAAACCCCCTTTTTTATATCGATAATCTATAGAGTGAGTACATATTCGAACGTAAAATTTACAGATTCATCGAATGCAGTATGCACACTTGCTTGAGTTTAAAAAATCTTACAGTGACCTTCACGGTAATTTCAAGGTCAATTTTTTCATAGAAAACACCTTTTTTAGAATTGCAATCGACCTTGACACAGAGATATGCCTACCTTGTTTAAATTGAAATGAATCGACTATATATTTACCCCACATTGGTACCCAGGTCTTTTAAAATT
>NC_046662.1:54783724-54786234 GCF_010883055.1 Belonocnema kinseyi | reverse complement strand
CGAATCATCTTGCAGATAAAAGGAGTCTAAAATCGCACTGTCACCTCCACGTGGTAGACTCTGGAAACTATAACTTGATAGGATGTAGGCTGACGACAGGCGCTAATTACTAATCCGTTAGTACTTTATTTACTCAAACACTTAATACGTGAGAAGTTGGTTGAATCATGTATTTGTTTTAAAAAATTGCAAGAGCAATAACCAATTATTGTCGGATGATAAATTATAATAGTGAGGAATCATTTATCTTCAGAAAAATACTGTTCATTTTTAAGAAAGTGCTTTTTACTTAATATGTTTTCATAATAACTTAAAAAATTTTTAACTTCTTCAAACTTACTGGTTAACATTACTGAATAGTTTTTTCCTATGACTTCATGCAATTTTGGATCAATGTGAGTAATACAAAAAAATGGTATACTTGAAAACTGTTCCGCGGTATGCTGCCGCATAACGCCCGTGTGCAAGCGCGAGGACTCCCTTTACAACCGGCTCTGTAACTCAATGAATTTCAATTTGTCCATTTTCTTACTAGACATTTTTCATAGTAAAAAAGTCAAACTTTCTTTTGAGACTATTTAAAAAAAATCGTAGATGCCTAAATTGTGAAACAAGTTCAATAAACAATTGATCTATTGAAAAATTGTTTAAACAATTTTTTTTGTTATAAATAATAAAATAGGATGAAAGCGTGTAAAAAGCACTTTCCAAAACCCTCATAAAAATTTTAAATCGCGTAATTAGAAAGGAAGCTACAGGCGTTTGAAACTACCCCTGCAGGCATTGGGGTTGAAAATTCAACCCCCCCCTCACTTGGGGAGGGTTGGTAATCCTGGTCTATAAGTTTGTGGATTAACTACTGTTGGGTAGGCGAACATATTCCCAGAATTTAGAGACAATCGAAAAACATGACTTTTTGAGTTGGGGCAGTTGAGGAATAATGCCCCATATGTTGGCTGCTGACGCACAATGTGGTAACTAGAGAAAAATATGAGGTGTTGGCGAAATTGTTAAAATGGACGAATGCAAGATTAGTCGCGGGAACTATAAGCGTGGATGCATAGTTGAAGGGTCATGGAGCTTTGGAATGATCCACAAAAGGGCATGCTTAATTTCATAGATTAGAAATATGTTCTAACAACAAAAGAGACAAAGATACTTTGATCTCTTTGTTCAAGAAGACGTTGAAAAAGGGGTCGTTTGTGATCGGAGTTTCTTCTGTTGGCAGTTATAGGTATGCCTCTTTGCCCCCATAAGACGTTAGAAAAGGGGTCTTGGGTTTGCTAATTTATTTGTGTGGCTTGGCATGGGGTTGCCTTCCCAACCTCCATAACACGTTGAAAAGTGGGTTGAGTCTGACATCAGTTATTTCTGGATCAAGAGATTCGTGGGCCTTTTTCGAAGAATCCGACCTCTGGACTATTAAGTGTGTTATGTACAATGCAGAAAGAGATTTTGCAGAATCAAAATGTACAAATAAATCAACAGTTTTTCTCTGATTCACAAAGTTCACGAAAGTTTGGCAGTCACTAAAAGAAGAATCAAAGCACATAATTACCTTTAAAAAGAGCATGAAGAACTATTCCGCTTCAGGACCAGACGATATCAAGACATTCTATTGGATAAGACACCTAGAACCATTTGTGATATAAAACAATATCTATTGATTATTTTCCATAACTTTGAATATTTTAAAAGTTTCATCCAAATCAGCTAGTGACACTTCTGTGGAATTACTTGTTAATAATAACAGAATAATGAAGTAAATGTATCGTGTTCTCCACAAATTTAACAACAAGAAAAGCAACTATTTCTTAACGAGAAAAAAAGAGTCTCCAACAAAATAGTCGAATATTCAAACGAAGAAATTTATTTTGTTCTAAAATCATGAATCTTCAACCAAATGGGTAAAATTTAAACGTAGTAGTGGAAATGAATCCAAATAACAATTTTAGGAACTTTTATTGTCAATTTCTGTATAGAAACATCTCAAGCTGCCATGTTTTCGTAGAACATTTTACTAATTTCGTAATTGTCAATGAGATTCAATTCTATTTGAAAATGAACCATCCTATTTATTCGAAAATTCATTTAAATGATTGTTATAAATATTTGTGTACACGAAAACTTACGTCTATGAGTTTGAAATATAAAAAAGTTCTTTTACTGCCATTTTCAAAACATAATGCTATACTACTCTGAAACTGGATATTAAACATTAAATTATGAAATTATCAATTGAGACTCCGGATTCTATAACCACGCATAAAATTTGCCTGGCCGCTTCAGGCCGCTCGAGTTGGCCCCTGATGGCTTGAAAATCAGTTTTCGAAAATTCAACTTTTTAAGATGTCACTTCATAGGAAATTTCATGGCGCATCTTTTTTCTCTCGACAAAAAAGTTGTATCTGATCGAGCGCGTGAGAGGTGATAATTATTATCACCTCTCACGCGCTCGATCAGTGCTATTTGAATGATTCTATTTTGTTAACGAATCACTCAATTAAGGT
>NC_046662.1:54770443-54783624 GCF_010883055.1 Belonocnema kinseyi | reverse complement strand
TTCGAAAACTGATTTTCAAGCCATCAGGGGCCAACTCGAGCGGCCTGAAGCGGCCAGGCAAATTTTATGCGTGGTTATAGAATCCGGAGTCTCAATTAATAGAAATCAATCAAAATTCTCGAGAAAGCAAAAATCCAAAATATAAAATTTCCGCAAGAATAATATTGCAAAATGTATACGATATTAGCGAAATTAAAAATTCTCTATAATCGAAAATTCTGAAGACATAATTGAGACAGAGGACAATTTTCATTCTTTGAAGTATTTGATAATTTTGTTAACTTTAGTAATATTAGAAAATCTTTTAAGTTTCTGGTAATTTGGCACCTCGTCATTTGGACGTATCGAAATTTTGAACTAAAAATATTGTCCTTTTATTAGAAATGGAATGGTGAGAATTTTTAACTTCAGAATTAATTTTTAACAATATCGTTTAATTTTTAATAAAAATAGAAATGTTGGGAAAAATAAAAAAAGAAAATGTAGACTTTTGAAGATTTCAAACAAAAAAATCATAAGACATTTAGAAAATCGGAAAGATTTCCAGAATGAAACTTTATTCAATTAATTCGCAGGAAACTTTAAAATGATTTTTCAAAGACATTACAAATGTTTTTAAGCCTCGAAAGACCTTCGAACATTTATCCGATATTTTTAAATTTTTTCTTTTAAAGATTCTAAAAAATCTTAGCTAGATTATGTTTTCATTAAATTAAAAGCCAATAAATAAACTTAAAAAATTTGTTTTAAATTAAAATTTGTATATTGTAGTCTCAAAAAAGTGTTATTTGCTTATATAATAATTTTCGGGTGGTTTTTTTCGCCTAAAGAATCTGCTTTTGTTGAAGCCATAGAGACCAGCACACATAATATCCTTGTAAATAACGCATGTGTTTGAAGGTGATGTGACCTACTTTCATATGGTTCCTATAGTTTTTATTTGGAAAAAATACCAATTAAATTTAATTAAATACAAACTACAAAACAGTAAAGGACCCCCCCACAAAATGCACATGAAATTACTTTTAGTCGATTTTGACTAAACTTTATAAAATTGTAGTCCTCAAAGTCTTGATCAATACCCTTATTGGATATAGAGTCTGAAAATGGACAGTTTTCGAGTTACAGAGGTTTAAAATATGAGCATGAATGTGTAAATATGATGCTAATCAAAGCACGTAATAAGAAGGCTCTTGTCAATGTCTAGCCAATTAGAGCAATATTTGTGCTAAGCTTGGTCAATATCTAGAAAATACAGCCAAGCCATGCGCAAGATGTAGTAGATATCCAGATGATGAAGACTTGTCATGATCAAGATTCAGTTAATATCCAGCAACTAAAGACAAGATATTAACAAGATACTGCCAATATCTAGCTTATAAAAGTAAGATTCACAAAGTTGAAAAACTTCATAGCCCATAGAGTTTCTTAATTTCAAACCACACTAACATCCACAATTTGGCATCGCATTTCATTATCAAATAACACTGCTGATTGTACTTCAAAAAGTCCTTCTGCCAAGAAGCTATTACCTTTTTCTCTTTGGTGGCAAGGACCAAATTGTTTGCTGCTTCCAGATCTTTGGTATAGAATTCCATCATCAGTTAATCCTAAATTGGACTTAGAAGAGCGAACATTCAGGAACGTCGAGCCTAGATTGGATTCGACAGAAATAATAATTGCATTTTGCAGCAAACATTAATGCTCTATCATCGAAAAGGTTTCTTCCTTTTAAAACTCAATTAGTCTCAGTCTTGGATCCTGATGAAAAACATTCTTTTATTCTCAGATCGAAATCAACTCTCATTACTCTTTTTAATTATCATAATTAACGTTGTCTTCATGGTGGTGTCCAACTAACTCTCAGGACCTTGAGTCCAACCAATTGAATTCTACGTGGTTGATTAGTTGTGAAGACCTTTATCCATCGACGTTTAGAATGCCGACGACATCGAGCCGTAAATTCTCAAAAATTGGTGGCAGAACTTTCAGCAGTTGGCTCTACTTTGAGTCGAGCATTACTACATACTAGCGTCGATTATGCTGGACCCGTTTACGAATGCATCGTAGTCTTTGTTTGCTGTTTTACTAGAGCTGTCCAATTATGAGCTGTCTCAGACTATTACATCTTTTTTTTCAAATAACCTTCTCTCGCTCGCGAACATAACATATCAACAAAATGTTGTCAATATCGAGCCGACTAAGGCAAGACATGATCGAGATTTAGTCATTATGTAGCCAGTGAACGCAAGTTATAACCTGGAAGGATGTACGCTTTAACTGAACTAGGATTTGAAATTAGATATGAGCGAGATTTTGTCAATACATTGCAAATAAAGGTATGCTATAATTAGGATATTATCGATTCTGGCCAATGAAGGAAAGACATGATCAGAGATCAGTCAGTATCCAGCCAATGAAGGCAAGAAAAGAAATGAATTTAAGAAATATCCGGTCAATAAAGACCAGACATGAGCAGTAACTTGTAAATATCTAGCCAATGAAGGAAAGACATGAGCAAGATTTAGTCAATATTTAACCAATTAAGGCAAGACATATCAAGGACTGAGTCGATATTCATGTGGTAATGGCAAGGAATGATCAGGATGTTGTCGATCTAGCCAATGAAAGCAAGACCCGAGCTGGAATTAGACAATATCTGGCCAATCAAGACGAGATACGAGCAAGACTGCTTGAATGTCTAGCAAATGAACTAAAGACATAACTAGCATTTTATCAATATCAAGCCACTGAATTTACAATACGCAACTACACGTTAGCAACTTTCCGTAACTAAATATCTCTTGCTTGCAAACAATTTTCTGCATCGTGTATGGTTTGAATGAGTTTCGGTAATGGATAAAAAATTTTGTGTTGGTGGTGAGCACATCCTGAAAACCATAATACACTGCTTATATGTGAACAAGTTCCAAACGTTCGATTACCTGAGTGGTGTTCACAATAGTATTCTTCTCTGGTAATAAGTTCTTCATCCTCAGCCATATCATCTGCAGGCAATCCATAATTAATGCAAAGACGCGTTTCGAAGTCGGTAGAAAACTCTGAATTTTATAAATCCAAGTTGTGGTATTCGATTATACCCTCGTAGCATCTCAATGTGAAATTCTTTGTCATTGTCTCGTGACAGTCTGTCTTGCACGTAAGAAGGTACGAGCTTAACTTGATAAGCCCTAACTGTAAGTTTTTCTTTAATTCAAGTGTCAAGATTGGAAAATCTAATAATTGTCCCGCATCTAATCGAACCAGTGGTTGGCTGTACTTGAAAAAAAACGCTAGTGAGAAAAAAAGAAAATAATAGCAAAAAAAATTTTTGATGATGCCTGTTGATGTATGCTCCCTCCATCATGTACTTACTATTTCCCTCAGTTAACGACATTTATATAAAAATACCGATAGTAATTCAATTTTTGAACTATCTGACATGCGACGCTCCTGGTCCAGTGAAGAGTATTCACCGCGGATATAACAAAACCGATTAAGATGATTTTTACATACGCATAAACTTATTTTTTGCAATACGTAAGGTGGATCTCGCTCGCGTAATATGGCCGGAAAGAATTGTGAATATCAGGAAAACGAATGCTTCGCGATAGATTGTGAACTTAATCAACCGCGCTAAAGAAAACCAATTGCCTGCCACTGCACTGCACTGCCATCAGTCGCGAAAGACCCCAGTGGGCACAAAGTTTAGCGACGTCTTTACGACATCGTTACGACATCTTTACGACAACTTCGCGACATCCTATGTTCATGTCGTTAAGGTGTCTTCACGATAACATAAATAAGTCGTATGATCTGACGAAGTCTTTACGATATCGCAAAGACACCGAAACGACATGGGCACAGGATGTCGTAACAATGTCGTAAAGACGTCGCCAAATTTTGTACCCACTGGGACGGCAGGCATTTTTTTCAGGGCATTTGACTAAATTCACACTTTAACGCAAGGGATCTGCTTCATGCTGATATCTTGCCTTCATGGGCTCTATATTGACTTACTCATCATACCTCCTCCTTATTCGCTAAATATTAGCAATGAATGAGAAGTTCCCATAGAATGACCTTGAAAAATGACCTGTGTCTTATTGTGATGACTTCCTTTGCATTTCCTTGTCAGAGGCCAATAACTAAAATATTAATAAAAAATATCTTCTCAAGCTATTCGCTAATGTTTGTTAAAATGGATGCATGTTTAACCCTCAGTAACTCGAAAGCTCTCCATTTTTGGACTTTGTACCAGTAGCAATTTTAATCCACACTTTGAGAACTATAATCTTACGAAGTTCATTCAAAATCTATTGAAAGCCATTTTATGTACATTTTGTGCTGGTTCCTTTATTTCAGAATTTTCAATTCGTGTAATTAATAAAATTCCCTTAAAAGATTATATTCGAAATTCCGAAAAATTTAAAATTTTCAGATTCTCGTAGATAGAAAATAAACAAATCGTTAAATTATGAAAAAAGAAAATAATATATAATGCGCTTGTTAAGTGAATGTATTTTAACTTCATGTATTATTTCATATTTAATTATTACTTTAATCCCATTATCAATAAATTTCTATGTGGAAATTACTCGTCCCCTATTGTTTTAGTGTGACGTAACTTAGCTAAAGGATAAGAGATTTTTGCCAATATATGGACAATATATTCATATTGTTATAAAATTATATTAATATGAGAATTATAATATTTACACCAATTTCGTGCAATAATTTATAATTTTTTAGAAGTGTACAAGAATATGTCTTATTCTTAACCAAAAATATCAAATTTTAAACATGGAATAGTCAAATTTTAAATTGAAAAATCAATTTTCAACAAAAATTATAAATCATCAACGAAGAAAGTAATATTTTCTGAATAGTAGAAGTTACACGCAAGAAGATTAATTTTCTAGTTGAAAGAAAGACTAAAATAAATTACACTAAGTTCAGTTTTCACTACAAAAAAGTAACTTTCTACTAACTCTTAACTATTTTCTTTAACCTAAAAGATACATTTTTTAAATGATGGTTGAATTTTTAGTAAAACAAAAGAACAAACAATTAAACCGAGAAGGAATGGAATGTGAATAATTCTATTCAATTTCCTAAAAGAATCTATGTTTAACGAAGAAGATTAATTTTCTATAAAAAAGTTGCATTTTCGAAAAAATACGATTGATTCTCAACACAATACATGCGTTTTCCTAAAATGGTTGAATTTTCTGCCAAGTGAATAAAAATGGGAAGAAATCGATAAATCTTTCACAAAAAAATTACATTTTTAAAATTGTATTCAAATTTTATACAAAAAAGAGAAAAGGAATTTCAACAAAGTAGTTGATTCTTCATGTGAATGGTTTATTTTTAATTAATGTAATTTTTATTATAACGCCGAATCTTTCATTTAAAAAACTAATTTTTAATCAAGAAGATTAATATTTGGAGTAGGAAATTAATTTTCTACAAAAAAGTAGACTTGTCCAATAATAAAAAAAAAAACGTTTCAAACGAAATGATTCGACTTTCTACCAGAAATATTCATTTACAACTAAAATTATAAATCCTCTAAAACAACAATATTATTTTTAAGAAACACATTGAATTTCTGACAAAAACAGAAGTTTTCTATATAAAAAAAACATTAACGAATTTTTAGTAAAGTTAATCTTCTAACAAACAAAAAATTTGAAAGACAATTAATTTTGAACGAAAAGTTTAATAGTTCGATGTTTAGTTAACAAACCTAATTATCAACAACAATACAAAATGTTTCAAAAAAATAGATAAATCCTTAAACAATAAATTGTTTTTAGACAATTAAAGGAAAAACCTCCTACAAACAATAATTTTCTTTCATTGTTCCATTTTAAATAAGAAATTGCATTTCAAACCAAAATTGAGTTTTCGAGTAATGAAGCAAGATATGTTCATTTGAAATGTTGAACTTTCAAAGCAGAAGAACAAATTTTCTGCATAGTGATTTAATTTTAAGCTTGAAAATATTGGGAAAAACGTTTTTCCTTGTGCCCACTTTGAATAAAAACACGGTCTAAAAAATTAAAGTGTATATGTTGCCTACAATTAGTGTATCTTGAAGATTGAAAACGAAAAAAATACTGCGTAAAATCATAAGTTATATTTAAAAAGCATGTTTTTCAGACTGCGCTTTAGTTTAAGTAAATAAAACCTTGATAAGGAGAAATTAGTTTCAGACACGTGTTTCTAATTGGTGATAAGCCCACTTTAAATCGATAGAAGGTAACTTTCTTACAAATTTCAGAATATATAAATGGCCTAAAATCAGTACCTGGACATTCTTACTTTGGCGTCAATTTCTGTCGGTGAGTATAACTGAAGAAATTGAACTAATTATATGAATTTCTTTTTTGGTTTCATCTCAAACTTCCCTTTCGGGCTTTTATAAAATTTTCAACAGTTTATAGGATAAAATTTGCCAACTGTCCTCATCTAAGGTTTGGTTGTCGCAAATTTTATTTCAACGTCGCCAGATCATCGTGCTAGTGAAAGTCCTAAAATTATGTAAACGACGCACACCTAGTTTAACATGTTTTCAAGATACAGGGACCTGATTTTTCTACTATTGACCACTACCACTACCACTAACTTTAAGTTGTACACCACTCCTGAGTAGGTTATCGAAGAGCAATTTTGATGAGGGTTTTAGGAAGTTTTGTAATCGTGGCTTTATTTTTTCTTTTGAACAATATTTAAAAACGAAAATAGGTTTGAAAGTTTTGGTCGAGTTGTTGAATGTTTTCCTTGCTCCTCTCGTTTTGGAATATTTTTTTGTGTAAGTGCCCTTGTCTCTCCCAGTGGTAATATCAAAATGATTTTTTAAATTAAATAGTTCACTTTGCTTTTCTTTTTGTAATCATTCTCTTCGAGAAAATTTCATGTTGTAGACATGACGAATACTTCATAAAAGCAGAGTCGATTTCCGGCAGGTCAAAAAACTATGGATTCTTTGTGTCCGGCACACTATTTGCAGAATCGAACCGCGTTTTCTCTGTAGATAACAAATATTACACAAAAATCATTTTGATAAAGTATTAGAACCACTGAGACAATCCGGTCGCTGTTAGTGATGCCACTAGTTTGCCTGGGACACCCGGGCTCTGACGACCTTCTACAACTGAACTATAAATTTTTATTCCAATTTTATTTTTAAGTATTTTTAAATTTAACGTATTTAGTTGATAATTTACCTGTTTTATTAAAATTTTTTGTTAAATTGAATGTCTAGTTACGTGGTTAAAAGTTAAACTACTATATTTTTTTTTCTCTTAAAAGCTTTTTTTTTAATAGGATATTGACGTTTCTATCACTAATATGATTTTTTTTCCATTTTCAGGATTTTCAGAATGCAAAACTAATGAGACCCCGAACACTGACCCAAATAAACCAGAAGAAGCGTTATCAACTTTTTTTAATGTAACGGCTGATGATTTAAATAAATTTAAAGTTGCTGACAACAATATTAGGATGAAAAACGAAGCTTACAACCTTCAAGCAATGTCACATATTGATTAAAAAAAACCTTGCCCGTCATATGCTGTTTTACGGCAGTTAACATATAATGTCATCGCAGCAGCGTTACCATGCTTGACACCAATGGAAGTAAACACAAAAGTAGACCAATATATTACGACGTAAGTTTGTTTAATCTTTTACATATGAATTCCAAACTATTTTTTCTAGTAAAGTTCACCCTTTTTGAAACTTACACCTCACTCTTAATTTGCTCACTCAAACTAACCCTACCTAACACGCTTCAACTACTCCTATTTTTCTCCAACCAATCCTACCTTTTCTCACACTCCTAGTGTTCTTTCCATATAAACTCTCCTATCCACGCCATATATTCTCACTCCTACATTCCTTATACACCACCTCCTATCCAATAAACCCCCTCACCTAACTTTCCCTTCGTTTGCCCTTACTTGCCTTCCTTTGATATGCCTCCCTCTCACAATACTTTTTAAGATTTTCTTGTAATTCTTGTTCACTCCGCTATCCATAAATTCCCGTTTAGTGCTGCCCATCCCCTAATTGTCCTATGCCTCCCGAATAAAAATGCTTTGACTTCATTTCGACTTGAATTGCCCCCAATCAAGGCATGCTAAAGTGCGGTCTACAACTTCGAGCGTACGAGTTCTGTTAAAAGAATACGCGGATTGAGGTCATAAAAAAAGTACTTTATTTGGAAGTTACACGTCTGGGTCTCCTTCAAAATACTCTCCTCTTTAAAGTACATACTTATCCCAACGGTGTTTCCACTTGTTGAAACAATCCTGGTACGCTTCTTTTGTGATGGCTTTCAGCTCCTTCGTTGCATTTGCCCTAATCTCCGAAATCGTCTCAAATTTTCTTCCTTTAAGCGGTTTTTTCAGTTTTGGAGACAAGAAAAAGTCACAAGGAACAAGGTCAGTTGAGTATGGGGGTGGAGAAGAACAGTAATCGAGTGTTTGGCCAAAAACTCACGAGTTCTGAGTGCTGAATGAGTCGTCGGTCATCAGACGCAGCACAAATTTCGCAGTGACGTGGTTCATCTTTAATTTTTCGGTCAAAATCTCGTAACAAGATCCAAATGATATCCCACACTCTTCAGCAGGCTCCCTAATGGCCAGACGTCGATTTTTGCGCACCAGGGTGTTAATTTGTCAACGTGTGGGTCGTCAGTTGACGTTGAAGGACGCCCAGGACACTCATCATCGTCAATCGACTGTCGGCCACCCTTGAAATGTTCATGCCACTTGAGACATGCAATACGCTTCATGGCAACATCACCGTAGGCCGTGTTGAGCATTACAAATGTTTCAGTTGCAGATTTCCCGAGTTTCACACAAAATTTCACAGCAATTCGTTGCTCTTTCAGGCTGTCTATTTTACAATGCGACAAACAAAAAAAAACACTCTTTACTTAAAACCGTGTAGTTTATCAACAAATGAAGACATCTACGACTGGAATACCGCGTTTTAAACAGCTGATCTGTATGAACTCAGCGACATCAAGCGGATTCTCCTAAAACCAACTCGAGCCGCCAAATTCAAACAGTCCGCGTATTTTTAGAACAGACCTCGTATAACTGCCCCCACAAAAAGGTTATTTCTAACAGTCATAAAAGCAAACCTTTGTTAATGGTTGAAGCTGATCTAAACTATGCGGGTTTCTGCCCAGGACTATAAAACTCTAGTAAATAAGAAAAATCATTATAAATTAAACACAAGTTTCTATTGAAATGAACAATAGTTTTTATTCTATCAAAGAAATTTCTTTAAATGAGAAGAAATTGCTTTGAATTGAACAAACGCTAATTAAACTCAGAGCCAATAAATATTTTCTTATGATTCAAAGTAAAATCCTTTTTGCCCGAGGATTCAAGAAATTTGTGCAAAATTTGTCTTATTTAAATATCTTTATGTTTTTATGTTTAAAAATATACGCAGGCACTGCCATCTCGTCATGATGCTCATGTTTAAATTCAATATTGTTTAATTTTCAGATGAAAGAAACAGTAAAGTGGATAAAGAGAATCGCAAGTGAGCCAAAGGATGATACACATATGACGACTTCTGAGCTTTCTGTAAACGTATCATAACGTCCTGTTATTATGAATTATCACTCTAGTATAAGGTTTAAAAAAAAATACCCTATCAAATCTAAAAAAAAAAATTAGCATCTCTCCACTAGACCATAGGCATACTTAAATCCATTGTACTGCATTCGGAATTTTTCTGACACATCATGAAGGGAGAATGTATGAATTTAGTTTAATGGTCTGTAATAATGAAAATATATGTAGTGTTTAATAAGAAGTTATTACTATATCTCAGTCTGCCGTTTCCTTCTAGAGAAAAATGATTTCTTCCTCAATTACTGTTAGAATTCCCTTATATGTGACTATTCCAAAATTGGTTAAAAAATCATTTTTTGTATTGCTATGCATTTTTTTATAGATGAAAACCTAGATTCAGCATTTCAGAATACAACAAGGGCTTTTCTTACTGAAATTATCAGACAATAAGTTAACAAGGTTCTTAAAATTGTATACAAGGCATTAAATAAAAATTTTCGCAATAGTTAAAAACAGTTCATTGTTTTTCTTAAGCCATTATTGAAATTATATTAGTCATACTAACTATGAAGCAGAGTTAATCAAAAAATTATTTACATGATTTAACGTATGAGGTTTCATAAGGAAAAACGAGTAGTATGCTTTTTGCTCCCGAGTTTCATAGGTAGGCACCGGTTGAGGGGAGCGAACGTCCCCTTCCACAGCACGGACTACGGATCTATCCTCTTCTATTACGCCCTCTCAAGCAATGCCCAACCCTACTTGCCCTCACCCTTCCTGGCTCAGTAATATCTGAAATTGTAATGGAAATATATTTGTAGATTGGTATATGTATGTCGTTTTTCATTTTTAATTATACTTTTACTTTTTAGTCCGCTATAATCACGCGATACTAGTTCAACAAAGGTCAATCTTGAAAGCTCTTTGGACTGATAGATTTTAATTTATTTTAAAACAAGTGAATACGCGTGCTTCGATTCACAGTTCTGAAATTTATTAGGTAAATGAAAACTGTTACATTTAATCTGGGTTTGAAGTTGAATCTCTTTCAAAACTTCAGTGAAATGGAGAACATTTCAATAATTTCAACATTTCGAAAACACATGACAGTGTATCTCTAAAGAAAAGGGCGGCAGGGAGAAGAGGGTGACGGGATAAAAGTTCTGGACATTGGTGGACTTGCTGACGTAGTCCGTGCAGTGAAAGGGGACGTTTGCTCTCCTCAGCCGGTTGCTGCCTGTGATGGTCGGTAGCGAAAGGTCAATCTCCCGGATAAACGTACATCTCAAAAGTTTGAGCGTGCATAGGGAGTGCGACTTTTGGTTCTTGCGCTTGGAGCTCTGAAATCTATTTAACTCGCGCTTCGCGCTCGGCCTTTGTATTTCCCTCACATTAATGCGCAGGCCTTTCAAAATTAAAGGTCAACACATCAAAAACTCTGTTGTGGTTATTGTGAATTATCTTTTGTTGAAACTCTTTCGGCTTTACCTAACTTATTCTCATTGGGTATCTCGTGCTTTGCATTCGATTTTTTCTGAAATGTCAACTTTTCTACATTATTTGCAACACTATTATATCAAATGTTTATTATACTGATTTCTGCATCTCGTGCTGGTTTCTGCTTATTTAGATATTGCCAAATAATGGATAAATGTTATTTTTTATAATAACCTTAATATTTGCTCCTTCTTTTACACTAACTTTTATTCTCAGCTGCCAAGAAAAATGTATCACTTTAGTGAATTTGTATTATTACTTTCTATTATTATTATTTATGATAATGTTATATATCATCATATATAATATATATAATAATATAATAATATTATCATAATATGTATTGGTATTAAAACATACGTATTTCCATTTTCATGTTTTAAAAATAAAAAATACTGCGCATCATATAAAAAAACTATCTTCTTATTAAACATTTTAATGCAAATTTTGTCGTTTTCTCACGAATTTAATATGTTTATTTTTATTGTGTTTGTTATGAATTAAACCAAAAACACGCATCCTACCGTAGAGTAGCTCCATCAAAATTGTAGACATAATTGAAGAATAATATCAAAACATTATTTTAAAAAGTTTATAAATCTTTTTCAGGTAAACAAAATTTTCTTGGTAATTTTTTCAGCATTTGCCGTTTGTCTAAAAATGTAATTTTTCTATTTTCAATGACGTTTTTACGAATGAATCCAAAAGTACGCGTCCTATCAAAAACTGAACAGTAAAAAAATTGTAGATTTTTTTAATGCAAAATTTGTATTTACACATCTTTTGCCGTGTTTTGCACATCTGTTCACAGATTGAGGATAAGAATAGTGCTGGACCATCAAGCAGAAAATTGTAAACTGGTAGGTAAGGAATTACAGATTAGGAATGAGATAACAATCGTCTTATTTTTACATTGTCATCCTAATTTGAAGGTCAACATTTTGAGACTCAATTTTTGTTTCAAACAATTTTAAAAAGTTAGAGCATTTTGAAAATGTTTGAGACCACTTTTTATTAATATTTGAAAATAATTTAGGCAGTTATTTATAGTAGACCAGAATACAAACAATTTATCCTCATTTTAGCCCGCTTCGCTCTTGCCTGTTCACGTCTGACTGCTCGCCTGAGTAACAGTCGCAGACCGCGCACACCCCGCGCAGCTCCTGTTACCCCTACCTGCGGCGCAGCGTCCATTCTCGGAAGGGCTATAGAAGGGAGGGCTATTGAAGGGTTTCGCAGTATTATATTCGATATAAAAGTGTTGAGCATGATGATCTATTGTGCTTTATGTCTGCTTTATAAGTATGTGTTTGTGTATATTCCTAATGTTTTTCTATCCAACTACCTTATTTTTAACGTGATTAGTAAAAAGCTTCTGTTTGAAACTGAACGGTTGGTATCTTTCAAGTTATTATTCTGTTGTGGTATTGAAATTTTAATTACCTTGCGTTTTCTATTTTATCTTCCGTAGTGCATTTATCGCATAAGGGTAGGTAAGTTCGCCAGTTCTCGGAAGCTTAAGGCAAATGCCAGATCTCTAATGCTCTAATGTTCGAAATTAAAGATACGAGAATGCATGGGTTATCGGAAAGTCAGAAACCTGGCTGCTTCAGTTATCGGCACTTCGATGTGTGAGTGATCGGCATCAGCGTTTAAGAAAAAACATTTTTGCTGAAAACGAAAAACACAATAGCTCACTATTTGTAAAATACTGCCCATCTGCCGTAAACGTTCTTTTTAATAAAGTTAAAAAATTTTGTACATGACAATTTATTCACTTTTTTATTTCTTTCGTCTTTTTTATTCTTATTATCATCAAATGAGAAGAAAATAGCATTTATAATAATTAATCACGTTTGAGTACTCATACAGTAAACCTATCAAAGTAAAAAAAAATTAGTAGGTAGAAAAAGCAAAAAAGAACGCAAACGTGCTCTCTTTTTGATACCTGAGAATCAAGACCATGAAAACCTCATTGTTACCAGGTGTATACATATGAAACCGGTATTTTTTCAAGAAAAAACACATTTATTTCAAGAGAATGATAACAAATATTTTATTCAAAGTATGCGCCCTCGC
>NC_046662.1:54721492-54770343 GCF_010883055.1 Belonocnema kinseyi | reverse complement strand
CAATACGCCAATTAGCACAAATGGTAAGTTCCGACAGTGCCTACAAGTGTGCCTACTGGCCGCTGAATGGCAATACCGGTTTCATATGTATACACCTGGTAATATAAAGCATTTCCATAAATTCTCCGTTTCTCTCATTATTTTCACTATGTAACATTTTAACATTATTACAGTCAAACTTATCATCAACATCAACATTTTCTTTTGTATGGCTGGAAAGAACAATCTTATAAAAACGTCTTATTTTATTATTATTTTGAATAATTTTGCGTTTGTTTAGAAAATGGATAACAGTTGCAATAAATAGCGTTTGATGATCTTTGAAATTCAATTTATTATCACCAAATGATAGCTGTAGTTTCATTTCCATGAAATGCAGCATTGTCCACAAAACCATTTACACCAAACTCTCGTGTTTAGTCACCCCGTTCTCAGCCTTCCTAGAACTCCTGGCTCCCACAGTTTTTCAGGGGAGCAAAGCGAGAACGGATGCGACATTTTATATATATATATATTGATATATATTACAATCAGAAACGAGTCAGGCAGCCCTCACTATTTACGTTTTGACCCCCCTCCCCCCGAAACCACTTAAAGGCTATTTGAAGGCAACTCCCGACACTTGACTGAAAGCGACACCAAGAATACAAATCTTGATCAAGCCAATTTGAGGTTAAAAAAATAGTGTTAAACGAAAAAGTTTAATTACCCAACAAAAAACGTAAAATTTTTTAACAAAACTTGACTATTATTGATTAATTTCGTTGAATGTTTTTTCGATAGAAAAAATGCTTCGGTTGAAAATTCAAATATATTTTTTAATTTAATACAAAAATTTTCCCACTTAGAATATTATTTTGTAGAAATGATACTTAGATGGAAAGGTTCTAGTAACGACTCCAGTCAGGGCGGGGGGGGGGGGCGTCAGTGGGATAGGACCCCGCACAATTTACATTAGTATCCGGCCCCGGTAAAATTGGATAAAATTGCAATATATTATAGTTTAAAGCCTCCTGATAAAAAACTTCTAATGGGTACTAGTCCAGAAAATCAAAAGTTTTCGAGATAGGTGGAGCTGAGTGCGAAAAATATGACCACGAGTGAATTTAATGTCCCGCTTAAAAACTAAAGATGAGGTGCAGCTTTTTCAATAAACTGTGATTAGCTCAATCGCTGACAATACTAGAAACGCAGTTACGACCAGTTCATCTTAGAAGGGCAACAAAATGGGCCTGTCCTGATAAGAATAAGAGAAATCATGGCGCTGACCTGGCAATGTAAATATTGTTTGAAATATTAAAGGTGAGAAATAGTTCAACGGTTGGACTAATTTATAGTCTTGTCTTAAGCGACTGGATTGATAACATGTCTTGCCTTTGTTGGTTGGACTGATTAATAGTCGTGTCTGGATTGACTGCACTAATGTCTTACTTTTGTTGGTTGGACTTAGTTACAGTCTTGTTTTAACCTACTGGACTGATAACATGTCTTGTCTTTGTGGGTTGAACTGACCTATAGTATTGTCTTAATTATCTAAACTACAAAATATCTTTGGTAGTCCATGATGTCTTTTGCCTTGATCATTTTGAAAAATCTTCGCATTTCCAGGGCAGTCCCATCACATTGCCTTCAGAAGCTGGACTGGCTTTTCCTTTCATAATTAGACTGATTTACCGTCTTGTATTTATTGACTAAACTATATTTTACCGTTGATATTTAAAACAGTATTTACATTGCTAGGACAGCGCTATGATTTCGTCTATTATAACTAGGACAGCGCTATTTTGTTGCCCTTATTTGCTGAACTGCTCTTACTAGTGTGTCTAGTATTGTCAGTGATTTTGCTGATCACAGTTGATTAAAAAATCTGCAACTTATATTCAACTTTCAAGCGGGACATTAGATTCACTTGTGGACATATTTTTTGTCTTCAGCCCCAGCTATCTCGAAAACCTTTGATTTTTTGGACTAATACCCATCACGATTTTTTATTCCGAAGGCTTCAAACCATATTATATTGCAATTTTAGTCAATTTGATCAAGCCGGATTTGAAGTAAATTGTGCGGGGTCCTTTGGAGACATGCCCTGGCAAAAAAGGGGGTAGAGAAAATCAACGAGAACAGCGCCGGATTGCCAGTGCTGTTTCGATTTGACACAAACAGCCACGCTACGCAGTTGGCAACCCGCCTGGCTTAGGTTTATTTAAAAGTAATGAAAATTCATATCATCGTCGCGATACTTGAACAATTTGGTAAAACCTTAAATATTTGTATAAAAGTTGTACTACTTCTTTAAAGTTCAATTTTTAGTTAAAAATTTTAAATTATACTTAAAAATTAGTTTTTTCATTTCAAATAATTTTTTTAAAATTAAATTAATTTTAGAAATAAAAAGCTAACTTTATCCTTATTAGTCGAAAATTCATCATTTTTATATAAAATTCAACAATAATACTCAAAGCGGGATGTACGGAACATACTTGTGGCCAGCGAGCAGTGCAGAGGAAAAAATGGTAATATTCTTATTGGACTAAAAATCAGCTCAGGCAATGTTAATAGTTCTGCATTTGAACCTTTGAGGTGTTTAGCAAGCAAGATTTAGATGTATTTAAGCTAGTGGCTTTTAAACGAAGCGTTAATTGTCGGACTTCAACTGACCTTGCGTGGCTTTTGTCCGAGAAGTATAGTAGTAGTCAAGTGATTTCGTGCCCAAAGAAGTCCAATTTAGTCAGTTTAAAAAGAATTAAAATTAAAAACGAATTTGGATAAAAATAAAACAAAAAATACCAACAAAAGTATATAAAAAATGGATAAAGATAAAAAATAAGTTTACCAAGTTTAAGATGGGTAGGATAGATGACAAATTATATAGATCAAAGAATGTAGGTCAAAACAGAAAAGAAACAACGGAAAGGAAAAATGCATGAAAAAAGGTTATAATAATTTAAACAATCGGTACAGTAACGAATCTCGTGCTGATACTAGAGGAAGTGTGTTCGGCTTCAAAATGATAGAAACGTTTGGATATTTTGTCAAGTGTACTCTGTCTATGTTTACGTAGCCCTGGAAAGGAGTACAAGTGGGGGAAATAACAAGAGAATTATTTTTGGATAACACTTGATTTGTATTTCAGGTTCATACACAGTGAATTCGCAGAAAGAGAAAAGGTCGACTGAATCGTTCCAAAGTAAAATATTAACTTCTTCTTATTCTAAGTTAGCGCTATACCTGCTTAGTAATAGCTGTGTATAGCCAGCAGTGAGCAAGTTGAGGGAGTGTGTGCTTTACTGCCTCTGAAACATAGCGATAATTAAGCTTTTTTATAGACAACACTATAATATGCAACGCTTATTTAAGGCAGATATGAGTCTTTAGATCTGAGGAAATTCAAGAGCTAGTTTAAGGACCAAGCCGCCATAGCGACCATTGTATGTGACCATAAAAGCTGCCAAAGCTGAAAAAGCTTTGATAGGTGCAATAGAAGAGTCCAGAAGTAAAACGATAAGCTAATACTGTGAAGCAGAACACTCAGTATCGCATTATGAGCGAGTAAAAGCTTTCAGTATAAACGAACGGCAGAAGTGGATCACGAGCAAGAAACTATTCTTCTGTTGTCTGAAATCGAGACACTTCAGAAAAATATTGTGGGAGAAGCGTTTCGGGAACAATTGTTGCAGAAAGAGTCAAAACCAAGTGCTTTGCAACGACCAGAAAAATACGGAGAAGTTAGCGTCGAAGACGGGAACCTAACCAGCATCGAAAACCTTAGTCAAAACACTACAACAGTTGCTAAAATAAATGTGATTCATAAACACAAGAAGCCCGTTTTTCTAAAGGTCGTGCTGATAACCTTGACCGAGTACGTATTGCACGGCTACCAGCGTAAGTCGGACGAGTTCGCATACTACATGCCTGGAATGTGGAAGCCTTTAGAGTGTGTTCGATCGAAATCAGGTTTTCTTCAAAAGAGGATCAGAGGGCGGAAGTTGTTAAATAGGACAACTCGGCGCTGCGGAGACGAGACATGGCTGAAAAGCGATTTATATCATTGGAAAAGAAGTTGGACCGCGAACCAGCGACGAAATTACGTTTCCCTAACGTGGAATACAGCATAAGATGTGACTACAGTACAGGAGGGGGATGTAACGGACGTTAAGTTTTTATTTTATTTAAAGGTTTTAAAGTATTCTACATGTAACTCCGCCTAACAAAGCAAGGACCCTACCTAGGTCCTGTCTTCTAAAAATATGCTGTTTTTATATTTTCAGCTTTTATGTATGTTTCTTATCCTACATTTTATATTTTTATTAAACAGTTTTTTTAAACAAAAGAACATTCACACGTGAAGTGCAATAGTCAATTAGACTGTGGAAAATTTAATTTTAATGTTTTTATGTAGCAAAATAAGTGCATTCAATTTCAAAAAGTTGTATTTATAAATAGAATTTTATTTTGCGTGTTCACTTATTTTCATATATTTTTTAAAAACCACGTTTTTCTTCTTTCACTTAAAGTTCGCGTCTTCAATGAGTAGCAATAAATATAACATTTGTGTCATTTACAAATATTATTATATCAAATATCATTCATTGGCAAATAACTATGGTTTGTTTGGAAAGTTGGTCCCGAGTAAGCACATCGAAACCAATCCTGGTAGTTCGATGAAAGTAATCCGAAAGATTATATTTCCAAGTCTACAATAAAAGAGACCATAGGCATTATGAATTCTTTTTCAGCAATGCCAATTAGCAATTTATCTCTTTCGATTTTCAAATTCAAAGGACATCGAAAATTCAAAATACCAATATTCTACAGCGAAATTTCAAAATGCAAACATACTCCAGTAAAACTTAACAAACACAAAATTATACTAGAAAGCTCAAACTCACATCTAAATTTCCGTTAGATACAGTATACCGGATCAAAATGATTTTAGCTCAGCCCTGAATATCTGGTTAACAGTAAAGGGGGCGATCGATGGTAAGAGGAAAAGAAATTCTCAAATTCAAATCAAATGCGAATATTCAAGGTTCAATATAAGAAATAACATATGGTTTATTATCCCTTGATACAAATTAGTGTTCCTGACAACATATAATTTTTGTAGTCCAAGCGACAATCCTACTCTACTTTACAAAATGGATATTGCAAAAATTTATAATTCGAAAACAGAAAACGTATGTATGTTCAAGACGCTTAACTAAGCTCGCATTATTTACTCAAAAAATATTTACAAAATCTGTTAGTATTGATTTTTGAGGATAGTCCCAATACAAAACACAAAAGAATGTAATACACAAGGGTAAACAAAATGGGGTAACTAAATGTTTGAACACAATCTCTAGGTTGTAGTCATATTGAATGTGGTTAGTCGTAATCAATAATTCAAGAGCATTCACAATTTCAGGAAGGAGTAGTCACAATGAAAAAAAGTGTAATCATATCTTTACAAAAAGGGTAGTCGTATTCTATCCAAAAAGGGACGTTCTAAAATTCGAAAACAGGAAGTCATGATTTACAAAAAACGGTTAATTAATGCCAGCAAAAATAGGTAGTCATTTTTCACCGTAATAAAGGGTAGTCAAATTAGGAAAAAAGGGTAGTCATATATCAACAAGAGGGCAAACCATAATTAACAAGAAAGGGGTAGTCAATTTAACAAAAAGGTGTTAAGGACAATTAAAGAGAAAGCTGTAGTTATAATTTAAAAAAAAAGAAGTATTTAACAAAAGGGGCTTAATAATAATTAAGGATATAGTCACAAAATATAGCATCAACAAGGCGTAACGTCAAAGTCCGAAAATTGGTCGGTACACACTACGCTAGGCGAAACCAAATAAAATAACAATAGCCATAACTATGTAAATCAAAATAGGCAAAATCGAATAACATAATACATAAAAAATAAATTTAAAATAGGAAAAATCAAACAACGTAACACATGAACAATAAATTTATAATACTATAAGACAAATCACTCAAAAATAACAATCATATTCAGGAAAACTTCGGCCTAAAATTTAGTTCGAAGCACTGAACTATGTTCCATCCCCGTGCCATCAAAAATATTTCTCCAGGGAAGCTAACCCCACAATAAATTCATAAGTACAAATCAAAAATTCAACAGATAATGAAAGAATGACCCCCTTTCGAACTAGTTACCCGGACTTAATCTAAGTACTACATTGAGTCTTACTAGTAAACGGCCAAATCTTCGATCATCGTCTTTTCAAAAATCCTTAGTACTCCTCAAAAAACTTTCCTTTAGGACATCAAAAAAAAAAAAAAACAATCCAAAAACGGTAGCAGCAATAAAATAACTTTGCTCCTAAAATTACAATAATCTAGCTAAAACTACTCGACTTGTCGCCTCGGAAACACCAACGGAAATGAGAACGACTCTCAGCGTGCTCTCGGCTTGTTGATCTTCTCCCCTTCTCCTTCTCGTAGCTCGGACGATGATTGGCTGGCTATGGCGGCACAGTAGGCAGTGTGTTGTAGCGGACTTCAGTGCGGACTACGATGGGTGCTAGCAATACAAGCAGTCCTTTTCATTCTCCATTGTGACTATTTGTATCAACCAAATATATCTTAATTCGTGATTAATTATTCTCCTCACTCTCGAATGAGACTTATTGGGTACAGTCTGAAGCCCAAATTCATCCTGCCATCTGCAAAACATCTCGTCTGGTACCAGTAGTCCCAAGATTAATAGTTCGGGCCTGGGTTTAAGAGCTCTCACTAATCACGCTGGGGAAATTAGAATAAAAACTTCTTAAAAGATGTGATGTAGAATACCACGCCAAGTTGAGAAGTCAAATTTATAATTTTTTGAATGATCTAGAATATTCCTCAAATCCAGTCGGAATCTCAAAAATAGCCTTCTTGAGGGGCAACGTACTCGTCAAAGCGTTGGTTAATAGTTTATGTTTGGGCAGAAGCATTTAATAGCTTTAATTTTGGCAAGCTGAGATTCACTTCCTTGGTTAAAAATGCAAATATTTATTTAAAAACTATTCTTTTGTTGTTAAATAAATCTTTTTTTTTTAATTCCACTAAAATTTTTAAAACATACTTTTTGGTTGAAGAATAATTTTTTTCGTTAAAAATTAGTCCATTTTGTAGAAAATTTAATTAGTTGGGAGAAAATTAATTTATTTTGTCGGAAAACAGGCTTGTTGCCTAACATTTATTTCTCTCAAAAATTTATTTCTTCAATTAGAAAACTGAGCAAATTGATTAAATTTTGTTTTCAATGTTTGTTTTTTAAATAAGTCCTTTTAAGTGAATTTATCTTGGTTGAACATTCATTTTTTTCGTTGAAAGTCTAACTAGTTCATTGAAAATTTTTTATTTTTTGGTGAAAAATTGAAAGTTGGATTTTTTTTTTATAAAATTCATGTATTTTGCGAATTTTTTGTTTGTTTATTAAATAAAACAATATCATTTTTCGAATTTTAAAATAAAATCAACATGAAAAAGGCGCAAACAGTGTTGTTTTTAGATTTTTGAGAGGATCAACTTTGCTCTTTTGAATTTATTATAATCTTTTCTCCATTTTATTGAAAAATACAAGTGATTTTTTTTCGGAAGAAACAATTTTTCTCTGTATTGAGACCCATTGATTTTAGTTCAAAATTATTTGAATAAACAAAAAGTAATTATATGCAATAATAGCAACTTCAATAATAATAATAATAATAATATTATAAAATAAAATTTATAACTATCATATTAACATATGAATAACATACAGTATATTATTGTATAAGTTATCATAATCATAATTATTGAATAAATTTAACTACTTAGAAATAACGAAAAGGTGAATTTAGGCCACAAGAAATGTCACCTTGGTTCTCTAAAAATATAATGTTATTTGCTTTAATGTGTCGTTTAATCACAAAAATTTCTTATCGGAAAAACTGAATTACTTAGCATCAAGAGAATATAGAGCAAATAGCTTCTCCATTTGATGTTTTCATGGATAAATATTGAAATATAGAATGAAACATATGTTTATCACATAAAATTATTTGTTTGACTAATTATTAAATATTTTTTTAATTATTTGCCAAGTTCTCGATTGTTCAGAATCAGAAAATTTTCAATTCGAGTTTGGTAACTTCTGCTGGGAATTTTCTTTTCAGTGAAATTTTTAAATTCGGTAATAACTTACTCTTTCGTGTATTTTGTCATTTCATCATTTTAAATTGTCGCTAATTAATCAACTTTGGAAATATTCTATTTTCTTTTATTTTTTTTCTGCAATTTATATTTATTTTATGGGAAGACTGTAAAATTCAAAAAAACCAAATTGTTGAAATATCAGATCCGAAAATATGACAAATTTACAAGATTTCACAAGCTTCTGCATATAAAATAAATATTAAAAAAATAAATCTCTTTAACCAGACTACATTTTTAAAGATTTTAGATATGCCGAAAACGTACACAGAAAATTCAAAATCTTAATAAAATGAAAATTTAAATCCTTAGAATCTATCCGGCTCTTTTTTTTTATTTCCAGACGACTTTAGAGATTCTAAATTATTTTTTCAATTCGTTTAAAAGCTCTAATCATCTTCTAAAAAGCTTTAAATTTTTTCTGAAAATTAAAAAAAATCCTTTAACAAGAAAAAAAATGTCCTACAAATCTTCTAAATATTTAAAAGAAATTGAAAAAATGCATTTAAATATGAGTGAAATCCCGTGTAAAGGACCTGTACTTTTAATGCATTTTAATAGCAGTTGCTGAATAAGTGAGTTTGTCAGTAATTAATTACTTTCATTATTTTTAATTGTTTAATTTTTCAATTAATTAAATGAATTAATTTTATTTATTTAATTTATTATTTTCATAAATGAACTACTTATTGATTAAATTATATTATTAAATAACAACAGAAAATTGTAGCTTTTTTAAACGAAACATGCAAGCAAAATTATTTTGCTATCGAGATAAGAAGTTAAAATACCTCTTATACCCACATGGAGATATTTTTGTAAAACAGTAATCAAATTAAGTAAATCGCATGGTAAATAGACTGAAATTATTAATAAATTGAAATAAACTGCAAAAAATAGGTACATACATGAAATGCAGGAACCGTATTAAGTACAAATAAATTGTTTTAAACTAATTAAATTTAATTTTGCCAATGCCTCAATCTACTCAATGTTTTGCAAGATCCAAAATACGCTTACAATGATGCATTCTTGGAAAATGAGCATTTTCTTCGCCGGAAACTGGCAAAACTCTCTGACTGTTGTGTACGCTAGGCTGTCTGAGTGGCCGGTTACAGACGCGGAAAAGCTCTTAATTTTCAAATGAAAGAAAAAATAAACATTTTTGGAAAAAGCTCTCTGTACTTAGATAAACTATCAATTTTTGGCCTTCTTGTCTTAAAAAATTGACTTACTTACACTTCCATTTTTGTAGAGAATTTTCTTATAACTATCTCTTAAAAATTAACATCCATCCACACCTATAACTAATTCACTCGCTTCTATAGCCTAACCTTCCTCGCTGCGCCTCGCATTGTCAGCCTCTGCATCCGCAGTTTACACCTAATACTTAACTAAAATTGACAATATTTACAGTTTGCTTACACCTACTTTCTCTCCTATTTACAATCTTTCCTTCTGCCTTCTCTTCTTCTCCATCTTACCAAACACCCCCTTCACCCATGATACTGCCTTTTGTCCCCCCTTTCATTCAACCATACCTCCATGCTTTTCCCACTTCTTTCCCCCTCTTCACATTCCTTCAACCAATGTTCAACTTTTGCATCCCCCTTCCCGCACAATTCACACATTACCTTCTCTCTAGAAAGCCAGAAATTAGATTAAAATTCTCCATACATCCGCATGTCATTCTCGCTATTAGTTCCTAACTTCCCTTCTCTCCTTTCTAACACAAATATTCCGCTCTCTCCCTTGGCATAATCCACACATAGTTTCTGTTAAGCCTTGACCCTCTTATTCTCTCCTCTCCTTCTGCCTTCTCTTTCTTCATGTCATTCTTTTGAACCAACTCATATACCTTCTTTCCTCCCTCGTGTATCCTTTAATTTCATCAATCTGCAATATATTCGTTTTAAAATACCTATCCCTTTCCACCAACATTTTCCAACCCCTACGTCTTTTCTCCTTCTCCAACCAATACTCCCTTACCAGCTTACTTCCCCACTTTTCCAAACATTTCTCCTGACATTTACATGCTCGACTTCCTGTTATAATCCCTAAACTCGTTCTTCCTGTGTCTCTCCTGACAATATAGTTCGGCGTATTCCTTGCCAACCCCAATGTCCACTTTATATACCTCTCATATATCCTATTCACCTTCTCACTTACCTTTCACCCTACCAATTGGAAATTGAGCTTTCTCTCCACCGGAAACCTGCAAAACTCTCTGACTAATGAGTACGCTATGCTGCCTGAGTGGCCGGGTTGAGGCGCAAAAAAGTACCTCATTTTCAATTGACAGAAAAAAATTCGTTTATCCTGTATTAGTGTACTCTTAGAGCACTCCGATCGATCTATCTTACTTCTTCCTACTTCTTCCTTCTCACTCCAACCTGCTTTGGTTCAGATCAGAGTTCACCTCTGCAGGATAACCGAATACGCTATATATAAGACATTCTTCCCGGCGCTGCCCGTTGCTAAACTGAATAGTAAAGAAGTGGGTTCGAGAATACCACTATGATTTTATTCGAATAAAAAAAATGAAACGGTCTTAAGTGTTTTCTATTCCTAAAAGGCAGTACTTGCTTTCAGTTCTTGACGTGTGTCCTGTTGTAGCTTGCTCACCTCTTGTCATAAATTGTTTTCTAGGCAATTGTGTACTTAGTATTCTGTCGTGATTGTATTTGTATTCGGATTGCTGTGTATGTTACGTATTTCGTTATTTTCCGGCTCTTGCCTGTTTGAAAGACTCTTTTTCAGTTTCTTTTTTGACTCTTTTTCACAGCTCTTCAGGATTAGGTCGAAAGTTCTTACAAAGCAGAGATATGGACCGTGTCGGTAAAGATCGGGTATAGTGATGATCGACACTAGGGAAAAGTATTTGATCCAAAAGTATCGATACTTTATAAACTATTATTTCAATTCATATACGTCGCGAGCTTCAAAGTATCGATAATAAAGAATCGAAATAAAGTATCAAAATGAAAGTATTAATGTTTTTTATGCACAAATTAAAAACTAAAACTGTTGGAACTGTACCATTTTAGCCGGTACTATTTCATCTTCCGCCGCAACAGTGCCTCCACTCGCAAGCGACTAAGTAGAAGGCGCTTGCGCAGATAGTTTACACGCGAAATATACACGTCCGTGTATGGTAATACGCAACTTGTTACTGTACCAATCTGTATAATTGCAACATTCCCCCCGAAAATTTAAAATAGTTCAGGTCCGCCTATATTGAAATTAAAATTAAATTTAGTTAAACTCGCTTTCAACATAGTACTTTAGCATGACCATATCAAGATCATGTATCATATTGTCGTAAGAATTTCTTTAGTTAAACGGCAACATGTAGTTAAAACAAAAATTACATCTTGCGGTAATTAGTGAATTTTCAAATTTTGAATAATATTTGTTAACGTTACATTTTCATTTTTCCGTTTTTCTTTATGCTTGGGTTTCCTGAAGGCGGAGACAAAGCATGTCCTCGTTTCTTATAATTATTCGGAGAACGTATTAATGTGAAAAGAGTGATACCTTTCAATATTTTTTTTTATTGATTAAACTTGAGAGAAAAAAAATCTTTTGAATTCTCAGGCAAATCTCAGTCTTACAATCGTTGCTTGTATGCCAAAAATACCGTGCTGCTAACCATGTTAAGTGTGAAGCACTAAAAGAAAAAGATGATTAATGTTGAAATATTTTTCAGAAATTTTACTAGCGAGCACTTCGGCTTTATTTTGATTTTTTTGCATGAAAACCATTGACACATTTAAAAGAAAAAGAATTTACGATTGTTGTACCCTCGTCCAACTAACACCTAATGCTTGACAAAAGAATTCCATGCGTTCCAGGCGACGGGTGAACCAATCGAAAGGAAAGCCAACTCTTTTATTGTCAGGCACTTAGCTACTATTATCCTGGTCAGGCTAAAAAGATAAAAAAAGAACATTACATATTATCAAGGCACAATACAAATGTGAAACTCTCTGATTCACTCACAAAAAAACACTAGACTGCCACTAAATTACACCAGTAACTTACCTTATTTTATCAGGGTGAAGCCCATAGCGAATGAAGTATACCTACGTTTCCTAATTAGATCACTCTCCTCTGGAGCGTATACCTTTACGACCTCGTTAGAACGAGCATCGGCACCAAAGCACACTGCGTAGAGTCCCATCTTAAAGAATATGAACTTAGTAAAGTAACAATATGGCCCCATCTAGTGGAGATAGAACAAACTATAGCTCTTTTCCGGTAACCCTTCCCCTCGATCTACCACGCATACCATGCAAATTATAATATATTTTATAATTTAGCATATCCGCCATGTTCCTATATTCCTGATCTTCATCTTGTAGAACACAAAAATCAACACAGACGCCACCTGGGGGAGATAGAAATCACAAAAACTCGTTCAAACTTTAGCCTTAAGACTGTACCAACACAGAAAAAAAAATGTAACTATATTAGTTCGATAATACCTTGAACTAATATGCTTCACATGAATTAGAACTCAGTAGGTAAAAAAGTCGAACTGGATCTCTACATTTAATTTGTAATTTTATCGGTTTGAGTATAGAACCGACGCTGTAGCAATACCGAATAACATTGATTAAGTAAGTATTGAAATGGAGCAGTTCTTCATGCAGAACTTGCAACGTTAATAAGTTGAATGTCAGCTGTTCTAAAGCATCGAAACAGATACTGTCCCACTTTTGTATCGGTTACGTAACGAAATTTGAATCAGAGTGCTGCTGGTACTCGATCCTTATTTGATGCGCCATTACAAACGTTTGGTCATGATTTCCTCAAAATTTTTCTTAGAGCCTGAGTGCGTGCGCAATTTAAACGGACACACCTGGATGTGGTATATTTGAACCTTGCCGCAGCTCTGCTTGCTTAATGGGCTTTCTGGTCAAGAATCGAAGGAACGATACTCATGAAAAAAGTCTCTATACACCAAAATATCAAATCATGAAGTAAGCGGGTGCAGTATCGATGTGTCGCTTACTGAAGTACTCAATGAGTGAAGTATCGAGTATGTATCGCTCATCACTAACCCGGTAGCTAACCCTCAACTTACAAAACTGTCACCGCCGTGGCTCTGCTACATGGATACATCGAGGTGATTCAAAGGGTAACCGTATAAGCTCAGAGGAAAGCAGTTGTGCAGACGCAGCAACAGATCAAAAAGCTTCTTAGGGAATTCGAAACTAAGCAGCATGAGTGGATCACAAATATTAATTGTGCGGTTCAGGAGATTAAGACAGAAATTTCAGAGAACTTTGGCAGAATGAATTAGCTTGAAAGTTCTACGGGCGGCAATGCGGATCAGATCACTTAGATCAAGATGGAGGCAAGCTAGGGTACAAACTACCCTTGGGATGCACGAGTTTTTGGTTAGCGTGAAAGAGAATCTTCCATCGTTCTTGAAATTGGTTGTTAAGGCACTTCATGATACATTCGCTAAATATGAGTTCCTGATGTTTATCATATTCATGAATCCCCAAAATCCAATCTGCTGCTTGCGCCTATCATCCTCCCCAGCTTTGACAGACAGCTAATAGGGGAAAAATACGGGAAGTGTGGTTAATTCCGCGTTGACGTACGTGTATATGATGCAAGATCTGCATGTTTACAAGATCCACCAAAACGTATGCGCTGTTTCGCTAACGATAAATATTATTTTTAGGTTTAAATTTCTTCAACAACTTTTTTTAAAACCGTCGCAACAAAACAATCCCTTTTTCTGAATTTTTTGTAAAAACGCAGTAAAATCAGACAGAGAATTGACATTACACATAAAATGGAGAGGCATAATGCAATTATGTCCAAAAAAAAATTTTTTCCTTTATTTTTGTGTTCTGGGAGTTTTTCTGGTGCATTCCGCTCACGATGAACTTTTTAAAACAAAAGTTAAATTTGACTTTTCTGCCACTATGGTTACACTCACATTGACGCGCCGAAAATCAGTAGGCGAATGCTTAGGATCGATCAATTTCTTTACAAAGCAACAGTGGCGACCTCTCTACACAATTCCGAAAATAACAGCTACAATTGAATTTTTTTATATTAAACATAACGAAATTTCTGGAATCGTAGCAAACGTTTAAATGAAAAATAAATAAAGTAGATTGAAACAGTTTACCATTACAAACTCGAATAAGTTCAAGAATGGATTGAAATTTATTTAAATTTTCTGATTTTCTGGGAGCTTAGAAACAATGCGACTTTTATAAGAAATCCTACAGGATTTCTTATATTACTTTAAGCGAAATAGAACATTTCGGAATATGCATACCTTTTTTCTTTTGCTTTTATTCTCTAACTTGCAATTATATTGGTATACGGAATTTAATTCTAGATGAAGATTCATCATTTTAGTTAAAAATGCATCGCTTCAGTTGAAAGTTTAACCACATTTTGCAAAGCTTTTTTTTAATTTATTGTTTATACTAATAATATTACTATTCAATTTTTGGTTGGGGACAGATTTTTTAAATTGAAAATTATACAACTTGTCAAAAAGTTGAACCACTTTATTTAAAAATCATTTTTAAGTTGAAGGTTCATCACATTGGATCAAATTTAATCTGTTGGTTGAATTTTTAGCATTTATTTATTTAAATTAAAATGTAACTTTTCCTTTTTCTGTTGAAAATTAATATATTTGATCTGACCATTTGTCTGTTTTCGTGAAAAATGAATCTTCTTGATCCAAATCGTTTTTTTCTGGCTAAAAATTTAACTGTTAAGTTAAAAATGAACTTTTTTGTTTAAATATCTTACTTTCGGGTTAAGAATTTAATTATTTCACAGAAAATTTGTCTTTTGGCTGAAAATCTGAAGAATTCGGATGAAGTTATTTTTCCCTTTCTTGACTGAACAATTGATATCTCCTAAACGTTCGTCTGTTCTGTTGAAAATTAAACTAGTTTGTTTTGTGTTATTTGTCAAAAATTGGTTTTTTAATTGAAAGTTCAACTAGTTTGTTAAAAAATAATTTTTTTGTTTGCTTTAAATTTATGATTTCATTAAAACTTTGATGTATCAGTAGAAAAATAGTTGAAATGAATTTTTTACTGAAAATTTGTCTTTCGATTTTTTAGTTGAGAATTCGTTTTTTAAATTGAAAATCCATCTGACCAATTTGTGTTAAAAAATCAAATATTTTTGTGAAAAAATTTACTTTCTGTTTGAAATTTCCACAAAAATCTTGTTTTGATAAACATTTAAAAATTTTAAATTAGCTATTTTCTTTAAATTAAATTGAACTAAATCAAAAGTTTCGAAATCTCAAGGTCTAAAGTTTAAAATTCGAAGAATTTCTGTACTTTAAGTGATTTAATCTGCAGTTAAGTTTTAACGGGAAATATTCATGGTTTAAAAGTTGTAAATAGTTTCTTTTGTTATTTGTAACTTTCGGAACATTTATTATAAACTTTATATACATATATAACAATATGAAATCAAATAATTAATAAATAATGAATAAATAAAAACATTGTTAAAATTAACTTGACAATTAACTTCGTTGTTCAAAATGTACATCTTGAAGGTTAAAATGCATTTGTTCTGAAGAAATTTCTTACCTTCTTCTCGATAATTTAGACCATTTTGTAGAAAATTAAACTATTTTGTTGAAGGTTGAATTACTTTGCCAATAATAATGTATCCAAAACTATTTTCTTAATTCTTTAAGTCTCAAACAATTAGTGCGACAAATTCCACAGTGTCGGATATTTGATAATTTTTGAAATGTTCTATTTCTAACGTTTTCTTGTTTTAAAAATTTTTAAGTCCACCCATAAAGTTGAAAAATTAATTAATAAAATGAATCAGATTTCCAACAACAAAAATTTCAAAATATAAAATTTTCGAAGTTAAAAAATGGCCGACAGTTTAACATTATTCTGGAATAATTAAATATCTCAAAGCTTATCACATCACCAAATTTAAATCCCCTCGATAAAAAGAAAATTCTGCATGATATTCTTGATAGAGAATTAGAAAATTTTTGTATCATGAGAAATGAAAAATGTTTGGAATATAAAATAATAAATAAAGCAAATACATTTACTCGATAAAAATATTTTGTATATTATGTCTTATTTTATATTTAATAATTTATCCATTAAAAACGAAGGTTAATGTTGACAAACGGTGACTTCGAATTCTGTTGATACAAGGTAATTGATATACACTGATAAACAAATTTTCTAAATAAATACCACATTTTTAACAACACCAACAACAACAACATATTTTTACAAAACAAAGGAGATCTTACTTCTTATGGCCCACGTTTATCTTTTCATTATTACAAATTGGTTCAATTTATGCAATAATTATAATTTAAAAAATTATTATGATAATATATTATGGATATTATTAATACTCTAGTATAATGACTATAATTAGTCAAATCATTAGAATTAGTTTGTGCTTATTTAAATACGTTTTTCCGCAAAGAAAACTTGATTCATTCACATGAAAAATAATAATTTACATTTGTCGTCAAAATCCAGAAAAGATAAGAAAGTCCATAAAGCAAATTTTTTTTTCTCAAAAAGCTAAAAACAAGTTACTTGACGCTTTTTCTATCTTGCATTTCTTTTTAAATTTAAATAATTTTATTACTGTATTTAAAAAAGCAAAGAAAATTAATTTTTAAAAAAGTATTTGAATAGCTAACAAGAACTATAAGTTTTCTAAACAAAAACCAAGACAAATTTTCAACAGAATATGTGAATTGCCAAACCGAGAGATTATTTTTATGCTCACATTATGAATTTTTATCAAAAAAAGAACATTTTTAAGGGAGAAGCAGTTTTTTTAGCAAGACAAATGAATGTATAACAAAGAAAAAGATGCATTTTTAATAAATTTGTATTATTTTAAACAAAAACAAACTTACGAACAAACATTTTTATTTTTTAATAAAAATAATATTAGAAGAAAAATTCTACGTAAAAACAAAATACATCAAATTTTTAAATTAATATTTAATCATTTTAATCATAGACTTATGGAAATTTTCACCTCAAGAATTAGTTATTAACGATATTGTTTCAATTAAAGTTAAAGTATTTCCAAAAATAGAAACGAAAATGTAGATTATAGGCCTCAGAATCCAACAATATACAAGTCATGTAAATACCTGATATTTTTCATAATGATTATAAATACTTTCACATGGTTCATAATGCATTTATTAAATTAAAATATTATTAAGTTTATTATTGTATCATTTTTGATTATTGATTTATTCCATAATCAAGAATATTCAATACGCAAAATGTTTGTTCTATATTTTATTGACGCAATATATTTCAGTGTCGGCAATAACACGTTTCCCTGAATAAACACCAGATTTTAGAAGACAACCTCACATATTTAGATAACAAGGGGAAATTTTTTTACAGCCTTCTTTTATCTTTTTCTCGCGTCTTATTACTTGAAACTATTATTTAATCATTATAATCATTACAATAATTAATATGATAATAATATAGTGTTATAATATGATAATCATAATATTTATTTTAATTTTTTTCAGAATTTAGCTTTTTTTTCTTAAAGTGTGCAAACACGTGGTGTCTTTTTAACCGAAAGATATCAGTTTTCAACCACACATAGATAGTAAAACTTTGATTTTAAAAAATCAATTTCGAACAAAAAGAATGAATCTTCAAATAAGAAATATAATTTTTACTAAATTGTAGAATTTCTCGCCGAGAAGATGCTGCTCTTTTAAGAAAATTTGCTGTATTAATACGGATATAATTTTACCAAAATTTCACCAAATAAATTATTTCTGTAATGCAAAGCGAGGAAAAAATGTCACTTAAAGAATAAAGTTGCAGAATATATTTTTTTCATTGAAAGATAATTTGTATCTTGTCTTAGAAGCTTAAGTCACCACAACATAATTGCATTCTCAACGACAAAGAATAATTTTTTACAAAAAATCCGAATTCCCCAAAAAATGGATTTTCATTAAAAAATGGAGTACATACATTTTCAGTTGATACAATTAATTTTCCACGAAGTGGAAACATACATTTTCAGCAAAACTTCTTACGCTAAAATATCAATTATTAAATAAGAAAATTAAAAGTGAGGGATTCTTACACATAGAAAATGATCTTTCACAAAATAGTTCAATTTCCACCCCAGAAATTAATATTCTACGAAAGGGAGTGTTTAAATTTCGAAACAAGGTAATTTTTCAATAATAATGATGAATCTTCAATTAATAAAAATTAGTTTTCAATACAGAAGATACATTTTTAAATTGACAAATAAGTTTCCTGCAGAAATTTCGACTTTCCAACAAGACAGAAAATCTACTCTTGAACAAAATAATTTAATTTTCTAACTAAAATATTAATTTTGAACTGTACGAAAATGGTACATTTGTAACATGGTAGTTAAATTTTCACGAAAAAAGATAAATTCCTAACCAAAAAGAACGAATTTTCAATAAAATTATTTGATTCAAATAAAAATGAATTTTCAACCAAGAATATTAACTTTCGAGCAAAATCAGTAGAATTTTTAAGAAAAAACGATAAATTTTCAAATGAAAATGTACCAGTTCCATTTTTATTCCAAAATTTAATTTTCAATAACAACAACAAGAAAATTAAAATCTTCAAAAAAATAAATAATTCTCTTACCAATAAAGATTTGCTAGACAATAAAGGAGAAAATTCTTATTTTTCAAGAATAAATTAAATTTTCAACCAAATTTTTTTTGTGCGATAAAGAAAGGTAAGCATACGACATGTTGAACTTTTAAAGCAAAATAACGAATTTGTTGCAAAATGATTCTATTCTCAGTTTAAAGATATGAAAAAACAACATTTTTGAAAATAATAACGAATTGAAAAATACGTGAAAATTTTAATCCGAGCTGAAAAACATGTTATTCGGAATGAGTATGCCTGTTTTCTGATAGTGATGAACCCAGTTTAAATAAAGACAAGGTTATTTGTGTTAAAAATTTAAGTATATAAGTGGCTCAAAATTAATATCTCGACATTAAAAAAGAAAAAGAGTAAAAATTCGGTTTCTACTAAAAGTCTTACTCTCCGATATTTTTGCGTAAATTTGGAATGACGTCCAGGCTGAAGCTTGTTATCCTAACTTTCGTGGCAATTTCTGTCGGTGAGTATAAGTGAAGAAATTAAATTTATGAAACAGTTTCTTTTTTAGGTCATCCACAAACTGGAAAAGGCGGATTTTCATTTTTCATTTTATTTTATTGAAAATGCGGCCTTTTTGGTAAAAATAAATATTTTAAACTAATTAAGGTTGTATTGAAATCTTTTGTTTTAAGTTCTACTGGGTGGATGAAAGTTTAATTACTGTCTTTTTTTGTGGATAGGTTCATCGTTTTAGTTGAAACTTACTTTCTTTGGATGGAAATTCAATTATATTGTAAAAAAAATTATTTCTGTTGTTAGGAATTCATTAAATTACTAAATTCAAAAACGTAAGACGAGTCCGTTAGTTAGCTACTTTGAAAAAAATAAGTTAGAGCATTTTGAACATTTCTGAGAAAGTTTCGTTTAAAAATTTTTAAAATTTGATGCGCGGATATTTATACAACCATAATATTCAAAAATTGATCGTCATTTCTCTTTTGGATTAAAAGAAAATTGTCAGAGTTATAACATTTTTAAAATTGAAAAAAACAAACGATAATTAGAATCTTAAACCAAACAACGGACAAGATAAAAATCTAAGAAAAGAAAAAAATCTCTTTTTGAAAGACCAACAAGATTATTATAATTAATTTTGTTTTGAAAATTGGAAACTTAAATTTAGATCACACAAAAAATAATGAAAAATCCAAAGTTCCATTTCACGATCAAACTATGAAAGATACAAAAAAAGATTATATACAAAAATTTTGCACTTGCAAAACATCCACAAATTTTTTATAAATGTTGATAATTTTTACAAAAGTTCCTGTTTCAAAAAAGAACTACAATTTTTTTATGGATAATTATATAATACGATGCGTATTTCTTCTTTGAAAAATAAAAACAACATTAAAAGTAAAAAATTTAAAGTTTATGGGAACGAAACAATGTATTAACAAAATAAATACGAAAAAAATGGTAACCCTGAAAAGATCTTAAAAATAGTTTTTAAGAATTTTAAGAGGAGACGAGTAGCTTTCTCTTTAATGACTTAAGCGAAATTTTCAAAACGAGTTGCAATAAAATGTTAATTAACAATTTAAGAAAATAGGATTTGTACTTCTTAAAATTATCAATATAAAACAATGAAAATACTTTAGTTTAAATAATACAAGTGCATATAATGAATTTTAATAATATAAATATATTGAAATTATATATATTTCTTAGGAACTAAGATTGAAAATGTGCGCAAAATAAAGAGCAAAAATTAAAGAATAAACAGTAACAGACCGAGCTACAGAAATACATAGTTAATAATCATTTAACATAATGTTGTTGAATTTAATGCAGAAAAGTTCACATTTCTGACAACATCGAGTGCGAAACACGAGATCCGTGTTGAAAATGTGTTCGTCAACACCAAAGGAGTTTTAACAAAGCAGAATTAAAAATCGCTTCAGGTGCGCTCAAGCTCGGAAGAGAATCGCGCTGTGCACTATAACAAATTTACCCGCGGAGTGGGCAGATTTTTTTAAATTAATTTTTTCAAACTGAAAATATTATTATTTCATTTTCGGTTGCAAAACTCGCTTTTGGGTTAAAGCTTCATTACTTCATTTGAAGATTTAAATCTATTATTGAGAAATCGGTATTTCACTTTAGATTAATTTCTTTAATAAGAAAGTATTTAATTTTCTATAAATAACTTGCCATTTTGGTTTCACTAGAAATTTTAATTACGTTAGATCCTTAACCTTCCTCTTATGAAAACTGTCGTTTCTATTACTAATATCACTTTTTTTCAATTTGCAGGATTTTCAGAAAGCAAAACAAATGAAACCCCTGCAAATAGCATACTTGCCCCAGAACTAGCTTTATCAAATTTTTTTAATGTAACGCCCGATGATTTAAATAAATGTGAAGTTGCTGACAATAATATTAGGATGAGCAATGTATTAAACTGCCTGCAAAATATATATGATGCTGATTCGAAAACAATTCCTCCATCAGATGTAGTTTTAAGGCAGTTAGCATTTAATGTCATCGCAGCAGCGTTACCATGCTTGACAACAACGGAATTGGACACAAGAGTGGAAGAGCATATGACGCAGTAAGTCTCTTAAATGTTTTATATATGAATTTCGAACAATTTTTTTAGATAAAGTTTTATCACTTTTGCAATTTAGACGCACCTGATCTTGTTCACTCCTCTTCTTCTTTTCCTGCCTCTCACTACTGCCGCTTACCTACGGGCCCATCACAAATACCCCTACTAAGTCTTGCCTACTCCCTTGATTCCAAATTCATTCAGATTATCCCCCCCCCCCCCCCCCGTACTTTCACGCAAATTCTTACACGCTTGCTCCGCACCGGTAGGCACGGAATAGCTACTGTTGGCGCACTGATTTTTAATAATATGAATATTTATGTTCCATACTTATAATAAATAAAGATTGGGAAATGCATCCACATTGATTTCTTAATCCTAAAAAAACATTTTGGTTTGAAAAGTAAAAAATAATCTCTGTTTCGTTCCTAAATTAAATCTTTTTTTTTTATTCCCGACTAGGCGACTTAAAATAAAATCACTAAAATAACCAAAAATAAAGGAGGAATATTGTTAATGTTTTTTGAAGTTAGAATTAATAACGTTTTTTGAAATATCATTAAACTATTTTTTCGTTTGTCACTGCAAAATTCCATATTAGGGTTAAGAAATAACTTTTGATGCATTTTCCAATCATTGTATGCCATAATTAATAAATTTGAGAATTCAAAATGGGCGCGCTTACTCTAAGAAATCGGATGGCCGATGCGCAGCAGGAGTAAAAGTATTTTGAAATTGTTTTTATTTTTTTGAAACGCAAAATGAATATTTGGCAAAATTTTCGGATAATATCAAGACCCAATATATCAAAAAATTAGAAAAAATCTAAAACTTTGACCCGTATGCTCTTAGAGATATCGATTTTTGGGAAAATATGAATTGAGTGCTCTTGTTGACTATTGTGTATTATTGTCTACGAGAACGAATATTAACATCAAGTGATATTTCTTTGAAGTATGGCATTCGTTTTAATTTCCTGTATCAAATTTCACTGCTGATGTCAAATGTGATGGCTGTTTATTGAGATTTTGAGGTTAGGAACAGCTTTGGCGAGAGCGATCTGCTCGCACAATAAAAAACGCAAGTGTTATCATTAAAAAGTTGTGATATGGCATTTTTCTTTTTAACTTAAATGTGAAAAATTTGCCCTGGCCAAGAAGATTCATTTTTTACAACTTCATATTTTCATATTTTACAACTTTTTAATAATACAACTTGAACTTTTTAATTATGCGAGAAGATCGCTCTCGTTAGACTGCTTCTAACCTCAAAATATCAATAAGAACTGCCATCGCATTTTAAAAGAGCAGTGGAATTTGATAATGTAAATTGAAAAAAAATGAATTGCTTCACATGAATATTACGAAATTTTAAGGTTTATACTCATACAACAAAATTATTACTAAAAATACCGGATTGTTACTCTAACATCAGTCAGAAGCAGAAAAGTGCCATTGAACTGCTTGCACTTCACTTTTCCCAAAAAAGAAGCTTTATAAATTTTATAAGCTTCTAAAATTTAATACAGAAAATAGAAACCCCTATTTTTGACATCCATGTGACCCGATGACCTTCAAAGTCATTCCAGGTTTGTATGTACTGAAACAAGGTCTAGACGGCTGATCAGCGAAAATGTGCATTTTCGTGATAAATTTTGTATATAAAAGTTTCAGGGTTACTGCCCTTCCTCGCCCGTCTTTTTTTTCCTACTGTCCCTTCCTACTAACCCTATACTTCCCTTTTCGGTACCTGACTGAAACTATAAGGGTTTTTGCCTGATAATACGAAACCTTAGGAAATTGATAAAAAAATTATTATAAATTAAATTAAAATTTCTATTGGAGCTAAAAACTTTTTTTTTTAAATCAGACATTTTTTAATTAAATGAAATCTTTTACATGAAAAATCAGGTTTCTCTTTAATTTGAGAAACGAAACGCATACATAGTGCGCAATTTATTAGGGTAAACTTTAAGCTCAATATCGTTTTTATTTCAGAGCACAAAAGCTATAGTAAAGTGGATAAAGAGAATGGTAGATGAACTGAAGGATGATACACATATGATGATTTCCGATCTTTCTGCAATATAATTCAGGGGATACTAGTACAGGTCTTTAAAAGGCAGACGCAGTTTCTGGAGGGTTGAAGCATTAGTTATTACGTAAGGGAGAAGGTGTATATTTATTATAATGAACTGTAATAATAAAAATATATGTAAAGTTTAATAAAAAATTATTACTTCAGCTCAATCCATAGTTTTTTCTAGAGAAAAATGATTTCTTTCTCAATGATTATTAGAATTACTGTTATCTATCCCGGTGCATAGAAGTGGGAAAGGGGCAGATAAGACAGTGTGTGCGTCAGGATGGGAAAATTGATTTAAAGAAAGGGAGAGGATACTGAGTGGAGATAGTGAGCAAAGGTAAGGGACGGGGATGAGGGTCCACTGTTGATAGGGGGGGGGGGGGGGGGGGGGGTGAGAGTAATAAGGGGGCACCGGAGGGTGCTAGCCGGGCTCAGAATAAAAATTCAATTAGTGGGTTAGATTGAAAAATAAGGTCTGATGAACCGTAAAGGCGGCTAGCGTACTTGAATACGAGTGCGGTAAATTTGAAGAGCTGTCGCATGAAGCGTGAATACACTCGCCTGACTTTTATAAATTCCTTTCAATAGTGGCGTGACAACCTTTAGGCCGACTACGTTCACTACGAAAAGGAATTTGTTTTTGGATCAAACGGAGAAAAACCCTTTCGCGCAAACTCCGCCCAACCAACGAAAGAGAACCGAGCACTAAACACTGTTTGGGAATAGCACTGCCGAGATATTCCTCTGGCACCAAGAACCCTGTCACTCAATGGCGCCACACCACTCGTTAAAAAATTAACGACACTGGTAATCCGAACTGTGAAAGAAGAGCGAACTGTGTAGAACGCGATGACTAAACATTAACGTGGACATGAGAGATGAAGGTGTGAAGTGCGTCTAGATAGAAGGATGGTAAATGAAACGAGGATAGGGTAGAATTCCTAATGTTAAACTCAAAATCTCAAACGTTGTTGTAAATTAAAAAAAAAGGTTTTATTTTAAGATTCAGAGAGAAAGGTAGAGCGGGAATCCGACTCTTCCAAGATTCGTACAACAACCATGATCCAAGAAAGCATGGTCCTGCCAGGCACAAGTAAAAAGAAGTCAACCAATCAGGTTCGGTACCCTAGGGCAACCGACTTTTCAGACATCTTGGATCGAATGCGGAAGTTGGCTTCCCCATCCATTCGCGCCAATACAGTTAATGTGGTGGGGGGCTTCGGTTCACTCCAAGTCGAACATATAGTAGTTGAGCATCGAATTGGCGAGACCATGGTTTGTTGGATCATGTCAGGCTGTGGTCACGAATACAGGCAAACGTGAAGACACATACTTTAATTCTGTTTTGCGGGCTTGTTAGATGGCTCTGTAGTACTTTCCCCCACTACACGTCGCTCAGGGGACAAAGTGTGATCTATCTCTCTTACTCCTTTGTTGTTTTCCGAATTTCAGCACATGTAAAACCTAACCCATTAAGAACTGTTTGAGAGCTGATATCTAATTTGTTTTCATCGTTTTCGACCTGGTGAGTATCGTTGCAGTACACAACTGAACACTTAAAGAAGGAGCGGTACCTTCTGTATTATTACCATACAAAGAGAGTAATATTTTGAGAAAGGTACCTGCTGATTGAAAACTTGATGTCGAAAATGATTAGAAAATTTAAATGAAAACTGCTTTCAAACATACTTCCATCATCTTTTGTTTTTCCTTAGAACATATTTTTATGAAAAAAGAAATAGAAAAACAAGCATAAATATATAAATAATTATTCCGGTAATTATTCATGCATTTTTATTTGTTTTTCTATTGGTTTTTCCAATTTATTAGGTTTTTTAATTATATTATCTACAAATTCTCTGGATATAACATCAAGCATCTATTATCTTATCTTAAAAACCTGCGGGCTCGTTTGATGGCACCACCGTCGATTATCGGTCTGCACTTCTAAAGCATTGAGTGACCACAGCCTGAATCACGTACAACGACTGAACTTACGAACTACGATCTCGCCGTCGGTGACCAGATGTGAAGCTGGCCGAGAGTAGTGGAAGCCGTGGCCAGCCCACTGATTGGCTGCGAGGTCGACAACGAAGTCACAGCCAGCTGTGGGCGAGCGCTGTCTCGATCGCCCTACCTCAGTCTTCCGCGTCGACACCGAAATTTAATAAAAATGAAAAACTATAACTAAAATTAAAAAAAAAAAGTATTATTTAAAATGTATGAAATTTTAATACTAGTCTTAAATCTATCCTAACTTCGTCATTAAAAAAAGAACTACGGAGGTAGGGCGAATAGAACGGTCTCTCATCATTATTCGTCTTTGTTATTATTAATTTATTATTAATTTATTAATTTTCCGTTGAAAATAACGTAACTTAAACAACCCTTCCATTCCTAACTTCCTCTTCGACAATTTTAGGACAAGATCTCGGAAAAATATCGTTGAATTCTCGGCCGTTGCCAAGTTGCGTCCCGCGGTCAAAAAAATATGCGAATTGCGGCCCGCGGTCATTTTTGTTCTAGTTCAACTACATTTTGGCGTTCTTCCTCCACTCGACCACCGAATTAATAAGCTCAGTAATAGAGTGAGGGGTAGAGGTTTTGTGTCTTGTTTCTCTAAGCGCTTTGCGACAATGCTAATGTAAAAAAATTATGAGCGATAAAGGAAAAGATTTATTTATCATAGACGGATATAAATTTCGTTTTCAAAAATTGTTAAAGGACGATCTTCAACGTTCGTCTTCCGTTTAAAAGTCATGTAAAGCTTTTCTTGAATTTTACTCGAAATTTTGAGCTTGACTGTTTGTGCAATTTAAGAAGAATTTTTGTCGAAGGTACATTCTATAGCTTCCCACAATAGTTTTTTCAAGTATTTAGAATTGGCTTGTACATACCTTTCGCTTCCTTCGTGCTTATTGGCAAACAAATTAATTCGGATACAGCAGTATTTTCTTATTTAATATCAGAATGTAAAAAAAATTTTATTTGGTATTTGACCCCTAAGACAGTTTATGTAGACTTCGAACTTGCGATAGAAACATGAAAATTTGGTAAAAGGATAATGAAACATTTTTTTTTATCTTGTTTTTAAAATTCATTTAATGTAACAAATTCCTTTCTCCAAAATCTGGTGGCTGTCCAACTGTTAGATTGAAGTATTGGAAAGACGAAAAAAGAAATTTTAGAAAAAGAAGAACTTTTAAAAGACGATTGTTACTTTTGCTAAGCGGTTCGTAAAGTAGATTCAAAGACGTACGTAAAGTTTCATGTCGAATTTCACTAGTCTAGCTGTTAGCTCTAGGTGAAATGAATACCCTTTACATGGCAAAATATCCATTTCATTCTAGAATTCATATCATTTGACGACAGCTTTCACTAGCTTAATTATTAATTTGTTATTGATTTTATAGTAAAATATTTCTAGAATTGACGTTGATTTCCTGCCGAGAAAGTTACATTTTATAATATATTATATTGCTATTAGTATTGTAACCATCATTTCTTTATAATTGTTACTCACAATGCATATTTCCCTATAATTTTTAAATGAGCTATTATAAAAACCGGACTTATACAGTAAAAACTGCAGTCCTAAGCCTAGAGAAAGTGTGAATTAAAAATGAAAGTTGCTACTTGCGTCAAATCATTGAAATTGAGGAGGAAAGTGTCGAGTGGAGAGGGAAAGGATGACTGTAGAAGCCCAGGTCTTTTGCATCGACAGCGGGCCGCGACTCGGATTATCGACTTCAGGGAAATTGACTGCGGGCCGCAACTCGGCTGCACGAGAATTCTCGCGACATACAACATTACCTTATTTGTCACGATTAAGAAGGTTGAATAAAATGCATATATATTAATTTTATGTTTTTTTATTTAAACAAAAACATGCATTGAGCATTTCTGAATAAAAAATAGATGTTTTTTATTGCAATTATCCGAGAAGGACTTCATGGAGATTCTATAAGAACATGCCAGGAATTTGATAACAATCATCGTAATTTTCAATAACATATTCAATAAATCAATTTTCATAATTCTTCTGAAATTCATTTATATTGTGGCTAAGAATTTTATTCTTTATATAAAGTTATATTTGTCAATTTTGAACCAAAAAAGTTTTTCTTCACTTAAATTATCTGAAAATAAGGTATAAGTCGTTTTCAAAGTGGACATAAAATATTGAATATAAATTCTCGTCGTTCTTATTAATAATTTTTATAAACGCCTAATAAAGTTCTTGTAGCCTTAAAACTCAATCTTCATCTTGTTATCAACCATCTCTTGCAGATAAACTAATTTGAATTTACTTGGAAGGAAGCTTGAGTTTCTTTCAACCATACTTAGGAAATAAAAATGAACTTTGTAACGTTTATTATTAACTAAAAAACTAATAAAATTGTTTTCTCAAACCAGTAAAAGTCTGAAATATTTTTTAAGAGAAACATTCAATTAGCTATGTAAAGATTGACAAAAAAGATACGTCCCTCTAGCTAAAATGGCACACATCCCAATTCATCAGCCGAAATCTAAAAAAATATAAAAAATACAGTTAGACGAAAGTCTGCAATTTCCTGTAAGAGAATTATTTTATTTACTCCAAGAAAATTGCTCAGAAAGTATCATCTTCCTTCCTTATTTTTAACTCACTCCAATTCATTAGACAAACACTAAACAAAAATCACAAAAAGTACAATAGTTTAAAAGTTTGCAATTTTATTCTTAAATTATTTTCTTCGATGGAGAAGGATTGCTTAGAAAGTTTCATCCTCTTTGCTAATCTGCAGCACTCTCTAATTCAATTCAGAATACCTAAAGCATTCGCAAAAAATACAACAATTAGAAGTCTGGAATTTTCACTCACAAAACTATCTCATTCGATGTATAAACGGATTGACAAAAAAATGGCATATTTTCCAAACATGTATTGCATTTGTGGTGAATATTTTAAGCGTCAGGGTTTAAACTGGAGAATGTGCCACATTAGCCAGGGGGCAAAGCTTTCTGAGCAATTCATGTTTATTGAATAAAATAATATTTTAAAAGAAAATTTTTAAACATTCGACTTGTTTCATTTTCTGAGCTTTTTTGTCGTTTTTGGGAGATGAATTAGGGTCTTTTATTAATTAGCAAGGAGGTTTGAAAGTTTCTTAGCCATTTGTTTGCATCGACACAATTTCGGTGATTTTTTTAATTTCATTTTATTGGTAGGGTTGAGGAAAAATCGACCATCCTTTTAAGTAAATTTAAATCAATGCATTTTGAAGGAATGGCTGATATAAAGTTAATGAATATGCAAGTGTTCGAACTAGAATAACTTGCTTATTGAAAAAATCTTTGATTTATTTTAGTAGGCAGCAGAAAAAAGAATATCTTTTACTTCTGAAGATATAATTTATATGTAATAAGTGACCTTGAGCGGTTGGTTTCTTAGGCATAATCCAAAAACATCTATTGAAGAAGTGTCACTTAAGAAATGGTATTTTCTTATTATTCCCCTACATCATTTCATTTTCTTGATGCGAGACAGCCCAACTTAAAATTTTAATTCCTAACAACTTTTTCAGAGTAACTTCATTTTCATTGTTACTTGTTTTTGTACCATAACCAGGCCTTACAGGATTAACTCTCTATAAATATTTTTTGCGAAATCTTTGGTCGTAATTCTTACCTTGCAGGGTTTTTCTAAGTGCAGCAGTAGCCAGTTGCTACCCTTCGGGTATGATTTTAGACCAAATATTCGTGCAAGGATTGTATCCTCCTTTTCTTTTAAATTCAACTTTGCCTTCCTATCTGTATCGCAAGAATCTGTTGTTTTTTGCCCCCTCGAAATGCGAACACTGTGCCGCGCTTTATCTGTCACGGGTATGATACACTAATTGTAAGGTATCATTGCGCCAATTAGGAAATTATTGTCGAGTTCTTAATGGATTTTTTCAACTAATTATTAGACTTTGAGTGGCCATTTTATAATGTTCCTTGATCGCTAATATATGAATATGAAATTAAATTAACAGTATTTGTGATTTTTTTCTAAAGGAAATTTTGACCTTTTGAATATTCGAAAAACTTTTATCTCCAAAATCTTTTTTATTTGATGAACATATTTTCCCAAAAAATCAATCTATTTCAGTGCATTTTAAATGGTTTGTGAAATCCGTAAATTGAAATGGTGGAGTAATAATCAAATGAGAAATAAAATAAAGATTCAGTGAAAGCGCAGCTACTTATTTACGAAACAATCGAACGACATCGTCTCGTAAGTCTTGTAGGTCAACCAAGTAGTCAACTATGAATTCTTATATGTTTTTTTAATAATGTACGAAAGAAAACCAACATGGTGACAGAACATATCTGTAAATTGTTCTAGAACACAAAAGAACGTTTTCTAGAACAGGTTATTAATAGGTTACAAACATCTGGAACGATGCGGCAACTGACCTTTAACATTTCTAGAAAAATTCTAGAACTCAATTACAAATGTTTTATTATAAATTTGTAACAGATCTAGAACGCTGTGACAACAGATCTGTAACATTTCTAGAACAATTCTAGAACTTTGGTACGTTGACTTGTAGAAAATCTAGGACAATTTTATAAAAGTTATATTAGATTTTCAACTATATTCAGATAGTCTTTGAATGCTACGAATACACAGTAAAAATAAATACTTAAAGTTATATTCAACTTAATTTCAGATTTGACTGAAATTAAGGAAGTAACTGAATTTAATTGTGCAAACTATCTTGAATAAAGTACTAACTAATCTTAAATTAATAATTATGATTTTTCTACTGGAATAAAGTAAAGTATGCTACTGAATTTCAATAATCGATTCTGAAAGTAAGTTGAAGGTAGTCTTGAAAAAACTGTAAGGCTTTCTTTAGCAAAAATGAAGAAATATGCCTTCCTGAATTTCAGGTTCGTACTACCAATACTCCATTTTAAGTTGCAGAGTGGGGAAAAAGTACAGTTTTTGGTTCAAAATACGATTCCGACTGAATCTGTGGACCGACTTGGATGTTTTTTCAAAGCTGAAAAACTTCAAAGAAAGTTGTGGAACCTGATTTTTAATCTAGTTTTTAAATTTTTTTATAAATAAATAAAAATCACGAAAAAAATCGTGATTTTTACTATTTGACGTTTTCGGTGCTCGTCAATAATAAGAAAATTGTTCTAATCACCGGCATTCAATAGATTCACTTTATATAAAGATATTCAATCATAATACATTTTAAAAAAATTTATAAACAAATTATTTGAAGAAAATTTGTTTTCTATTATTTTCAATGATTTAACGTTCTTTAACATATATTGCAAAAAAATTGAATGAAAACAATATTTTAATTTAAAAAACTTCTTTTAAGAATACTCTTGTTCAGATTATGAAAAAATTAAATAAACAAATGCATTGTGCAGGCATTTCTCGTCAGAATGATTTGTTTCATTCGATGTCAATTTTTTTAAATTAGGTACCTTATGATAATTTCAGAAAATTCATAATTTGTTGGTGAATTTTATTTTTTTATCAAGCAAATTCAATAAACAAATGCATTATTCGAGCACTTATAGACGGAAAAATTCGTATTTTCAATGTCAGTCCTTTTAATTGGGAACTTTAAGATCATTTCAGTAACATTCATAATAAGTTGATTAAGTTCATGTTTTTGTTAAACAAATTTACTCGAAAATGCATTATTCGGGCATTTGCTGACGTAACACCTCTTTTTTTCAAAGTCTGTCCTTTCAATTTCAGGAAAAAAGTGCCCGAATAATGAATTTCTTACTTAAATTTGTTTAACAAAAACATACAATAAAGAAACTAATTATAAATCTTACTGAAATTATCGTAAAGTTCCCAATTAAGAGAACTGACGTTGGAAAAACCGAATTTTTCAGTCAATAGGGGCTCGAATAATGCATTTACTTATTAAATTTGTTTGATAGAATCAAAAAATTATAAGTTTTCTGAAATTATTATGAGGTTCCTAATTTTTTAAAAATTGACATAGAAAGAAACGAATTTTTCTGACAACAAGTGCGTACATTATGCATTTGTTTATTAAATTTGTTTATAATATTCACAAGAATATTCTTAATAGAAATTTTTAAAATTATATTATTGTCTTCATTTAAATTTCTTGCAATAGAACTGAAAAAACGTTAAATTATTGAATATTATAGAAAAAAAAATTTTTACAAAATAATTTATTTATAAATTTTTTGTTAGTTAATTGTATCATGATGAAATATCCTTATGCTATGTAAATCTATGAAAAATAGACAATTATAAAAATTTTCCTATTATTGCCGAGCAGCAGGAACTTCAAATAGAAAAAATTGTCATTTTTTCTGCTATACCTATTTATTTATTTATAAAAAATTAAAAAACTAATTTAAGAATCAGGCTCGGCAACAAAATAATTAAAATATTACGAAACTTTTTACTTTGCAATGTGAGCGTAATTTCATTACATTACGGAACGCAATTTCCCGAAGATTTTGGATATGCTCTCCTTATTGGACTACGCAAATCAGTATGGATTATTTTTAGTGTGACTGTGGATTTTGTTAATTTCCTCGGAAAAAATGTACTTGTCACTTTCTACTTAAGGCAAACTTTACATGATGTTAATTTGATACTTTTCTTTAGCTTCAAATTCTAGCAAAAGATTCAAGTTTTCAGAAAAATTTGAATAGTTGAATTTTCAGCTAACAAAATTCATTTTTGAATAGGAAAACAACAATTTTCAAAATATTCTTGTGTTTAATGGAGGGAATGTATATTCTACCAAAATAATAAGTCTTGAAATAAATGCATTTTTAACCAAAGAATTGATTTTTTAAGTGGGGAATTCAATTTTTTTCGGAAAAGTACAATTTTCGCCAGCAAAAAAAACGAATTTTTAACAAATTAGTTTAACTTTTAACGAAAAAGATTAATATACAACTAGAATTATGAAATCTCAAGCAAAGAAAATAATTTTTTAAACAAGTGTTAAGAAATGACAGGCAATGATAAAATTTTCGTATCAGAAGAATTAAAAATGTTTAAATATAAAGCAAAAAATATTAATTAATAAATAAAACAAATATCGTTACGTAAGAAATACATATTTTATATCATGCGTTTTTTTATATTTTGTTATTCATCTTTAAAAAAAATGTTTTCAATGTAGAAACCCTTTCTTCAGCATTATCTTGATGGAAGTTAATTCAGATTGGCTGATAAAAACTGTTCGTGAATAAACAGCACACCTTTGAAAACAACATCATATTTTTAGAAAATAAAGGAGACATTATTTCTTACGGTCTACATTTTTTTCACTATTCCAAATTGGTTTAATTTATTTATTAATAATTGTAATAATAATAAATTATATAATATTACATAATAAATATTATTTGTATGTTAATATAATAATTCTAATTGAGTAAATCATTACATTATTTAAAATTTGGATAAATACATCATATAGCAGAAAAATTGATTTAGTTACAAGAAAAATATTAATTTTTACTTTTCTATAAACTCGAGAGAAGATAACAAGACGACTGAAGGCAAAATAATTTTTGGGATTCAAAAAAATTATATGGAATTAAAATTCTTTGGTTCAAATAAATGATTATTTGTTGCAATAACAATTTTCTTATGTTGACCATATTTTCTTCATTTTTTATAATTGAAAACGCAATTAGTTATAAATATATTTTTTTAAATTGAAAACAAATTTGTGATGACTATATTCTCAACAATTAAAAAATATCGATTGAAAGACAAATTTTTTAATTCTTTAAATATAAAAAATTTGTAGTCGCAAATTATGAAGTGTCGGATATTTGATAATATCCTAAATTTTCTATTTCTAATATTTTCTTCTTTAAACATTTGTGGGTCCTATCAAAAGGTAAAAAAATAATTAATAAAGTGAATGCAACTTCCAAACAAGAAAATATTCGAAACATAAAATTCCCTTTTTTTTGTCGACTAAAGTATATTTTTTGGAAAATTTGAAAATTCGGCTTAACTTCTATAGTTTCTGTACTTTTAAATTGGAAAGAAATACCAATTAAAGGTAATTGAATTCAATCTAGACAAAAAATTTACTTTTAGGCTTTTCAAATAATGCAATTAATAAAATTCCCTAAGAATATTATATTCGAAATTCCAGAAATTTTTGAATTGAAAGGTTTGCGCATAGGGAAATAATCAAATCTTTAAATTATAATACAATCATTGATAAATAATGCATATTTTAAAAAAGCTTATTTTTTACTTCGAGCAGTATTTTTATACTTAATGATATAGGTACTCTATTAAAAAAAAATTCAATGCGGAAATTATTTGCTTCCTATTTTTTTAGTGCAAGGTAGCTCAGCTTCGACAATAAGAAATTTTCTTGAGTAAACAGCAAATCTGAGAAAACAACATCATATTTTTAGAGAATGAAGGTGACATTATTTTTTATGGCCTACTTTCATATTTTCCTTATTTTTAGGCACTTTAAATTATTTTATATTTGTAATTATTATAATAATTAATATACTAATAAGATACTAATGTAATTAAAATATTATTTTATATATGATAATTATGATATTTCTTCAGATTTTTTGCATAATTCAAAATTTTTTGTTAGTGTAAAAAATTTTTTTCTCTTTAAACAAAAAAAAAAATTTTGAACCAAATATTTCTTTAATTTCAACATAATAATACTCTATTTTTAAAAGAAGATGGGCTTTGCAATATAATTAGATTTCCAACTAAAAACATTAATTTTCTCCCAAAAGGTCAAATTTTCAGCAAAATGATGATAATTATTTTTTTACGAAAAGAGTCAACTTTGACAAAAATGATTGATAAAAAACGAATTTTCAATCAACTTAGTTAATTAAAAAATGAAATGTTTAAACAAGAAGACTAGTTTTCTAATACAGAAGTTTAATTATAAAAAACAATTAACTCTCAACTATAATTGATTTTCCACCGTAAAAATTTTTTTTTCAATTGTCACATTATGAAAGAAGCAATTTAATTTTGGGCTAAAATTATTTTTCAGACAATGAAAAATGTGTATAGAATAAACAATAATTAAATTTAAAAATGCTTTTAATTTTAAATTGTAGTTGTAAAACATGTCATTCAGACTGAGCTTAAGTTCCCGTAAATAGAGCCTTGATAAGAAAGACTGCGATCCACTTGAAATCGAAACAAGGCAACTGTCTCACAAATTTCAGTATATAAGCGGCTCAAAATCAGTGTCTGGAAATCATAAAAAACGAAAAGAAGTAAAGTTACCGTTCCTGGAAAAATTCTTCGTCTCCGATTTTTTTCGTTAAACTCTTAATTACCGCCATCATGAAGCTCGCAGTTCTTACTTTGGTGGCAATTTCTGTCGGTTAGTATAAGTAATAAAATGAAACTAATTACAACAATTTCTTTTTGGGGGTCATTCACTATTTGTTTTTGGCATTTTTCTATAATTTTTAACAATTCACATGTGAAATTGAAATTTTTTTGGTTTAAATATCAACTATGACAAGTTTTTCTACTAAAAGTTTAGCGGTTCCATATTTAGATTCAGAATTTATAATAATCAGTTGATAATTTTCCTTTATTTTGTAGGAAATCCTTTTTCGTAATTAAGAATCCTTTTTTCGTGAATATTAAACCAGTTTATAGTGCATGCAGTAGTTTTTAGTTAAAAATTCATATTTTTAACTAAAAATTAAAATAATCCATTTTTTACTAACAAGGAAGGTACCCGAGGTGTACCTCACCGACTTTCTTGAAATTGTGATATGTTATAGAACATCAAAAAATATTCGACACGTATTCTTTTATACGTACCCATAAGTCCGTTTAAGGGGTGAAACCCACCCTTGAAGTTCACCCCTAAAACACATTTTTTTATATTTCTCGAATACAATTCTTAATTTTTTATTGGAACGAAGTGGGTATGACTTGTTATTGAAAAGCACATATTTATGCATTATTTTTAGTCATCAGACTCGCAACCACCGTTTTTTATTAATGAAAAACTATATTTGATGGCCATTTTCTCACTATACACATTCCAAAATCTGTTGAATCTTGACAAAATTAATTGTCTTATGCACAATAATCAAAAATAAAGTTGACCTGTTCCGGCATTTTCAAAAAAAAATCCCTTGAGGGGGTGAGCTACCCCTAACATTTATACTGTTATATTTCGTTATTCCATTACTATATCATGGTGTAAAACTCTTGGATACTATTAAAATTGTTAAGTAAAGTTGATGTAGTTTGAAATTTTCTGAAATCAGCCCTTACAAATGAATTCATCCCTAAGATTCAATCACAAATATTATTTTTTCATTACTTAAAAATACCCTCGGACTATTCAGTGGCGGAGAACGTGTAATAATATTAGTTCACATCCTTGGTATTGAATTAGAATTCTTTACTCCACTAATGTATCAACCTCTATTTTTTAATAAAAAAATGACACCCTTTTCAATATGAAAATACTAGTTTTTTGAGTTTGACGAAAAAAATCTTGGCAGTATGCACAATATCCAAATACGAAATCGACTGTTCTCACCTTAATAAAAATAACCTATGATAAGGGGTGAACCAGCCCCACAGGAGATATTGTCGTATCTCTATCATTTTATTCTTTTTCTATGGGACTTTCAAAGTTAATAAAAAATTAATGATTCAAACTACAAAAAAAATGTCAAAAATTTAATATTTTAATAGTTTTGAGTTTTAATGTTACTTTTTATAACCCTGGCAATAATGATAATCATTAAAAAAAATTTTCCAGCATAATGATTTCTTTCATTAAAAGCATCTTACAATTGCTGGGTTAGAGCAACCAGGAACTTCACAGCGCTCATTACAATCATCACCAAAACTAAAATCCACGGGGTTATAAAATTTATTTGGCTTTGATTCAACGTAGCCACTTTTATACCATGAATAATTGAATAGGTTATTGTATCGAGGAGATGACAATTGATTATGTACCAAGGATTGGAGTTTTATAATGTTATTTCTTTTATGAAGTTCTATATCCTCATTCATTAATGTTACACTATCCTCGAAGCGACGGACGTAATTTTTCCACACTCGGAAGCCGAAAGCATCTAGTGGATGAATTTTTCCTGTTGTTCCTTTTGGAATTATTTTTACATCAACAATTTTGTTTGGAGGTGCTGCTTCCTTTACAGCATAAGGGCAATGCCCACTCCACGAATCAATTAATAAGACACTTGAATGCCCAACATTGGGAAAATACACATCCTTCAGCCATGTTTTGAAATGTTCTGTAACCATTGAAAAAACTCATTTTTATTCACGTGACTTAAGTTAAAAACTGTAATCATCAATAATAAATATCATACCTGAAGTCAGTTTGCCAGAAGCGGAAGGCATCACGTAAATATTTGATGGCTTGAATAATTTGGATTTTACTACCGGTCCAAAGGTTCCTTTACTTTCTTTTAAAACAATGAATAATGGGGAAAGCAGTCTCCCATCACCTGAAATGAGTGGTTGAATTGTGTAACTGTGAGTCGTCGAACTTACAGTTTCTACAAGACATTCAATTTGCTTTCCGCCTTCAATAGCTAGTCTTCTTCCCGAGTGCATTTCAATTTGAAATCCACTCTGATCTAAATTGTAAATTGATTCCAAACCTTTGCTTTTAATTATTTTTTTCACATCTGAAACAAAATCATCAGCTGATTTTTGTAAATTTTCTCTCCCTTCAACAGTCTTTTTTGTGACGAATTTATTTATCTTTCTGCTGACTATTCTGGGAGCCTTTTTAAAATTTTGTAGCCAATGACGTGACGCTTTAAACCTTATATCTTCATGTCCAACGATTTTCTGAGCTTGCAATGCCCATTTTTGTAAATCTCTATCGTGAATTATATAACCGGCATCGGAAGCCGACTGAAAATTATCTAATACAAATTTATTGATTCTTCCAATTTTTTCTTTATAAGTGCCTCCTTTATTCAAAGTATGCGCCCATCGTCTCAACTGTGTAATTGATTGGACTTTTCGAAATCTACAGGTATGCTGCACAGTTTGCAGAGCGAGATTTTTCGTAACTCCGCTTCTCCAATAGTCCACAGCTTTTCGTTTGTAATCCCAAGATAGATCTTCTGTATCCGCTGTACATACTAGTCCTTGTTCATCAACATCCGCTGACCAGATTCTGTCAATATCTTCAACAATATGCATTTCAGTATTCTTAAATGGCTCTTGAAAAGCTAATGCAGATTCCACAATGAATTCTGGAACCTCAAAGTTATTTATACAATCAAGTAATAGTTTTTCTATATTATCCTTCAAAGCAATTTCATCTTTAGTAATGGGACTTTCTTGTATATTCGTAGCTTGAAAAGATAATAATAATAATTGTATAACATTTATAGATCAAAAATTATATGGTAGAATTAATATGTACGAATTCCAAAATACTATGTTAAACTTTGATGAAAATTGGAGTTTGGAATTTGGTGGCACATTTATTGGATTCCAATGTAATTTCTTGTAAATTCAACAAACACTGCACTCACAATTAATATACTGATTCAAACGAGCTCGATGAAGCTCTGACTAAAGACTGATGATGAGAGGTAATATCGAGTATTCGAGTGTTGTTTTGGCGAGCTGATTGTGAGTTCAAAAGTGCGATCGCATCGTCGAAAAAGGTCTTATCTATCCAAAACATGGCAAGGCGACTTACTGATTTGATAATTTAATCTTTGCGGTTTTTCGCACCGTCCGATCTCGACAACAACAACAAGAAAATGATAACTTTAATCTTATCTTCTTATTTTAAGCTGTTTACTTCTCTTAATTTGTTTTCCAAGCGTTTATACGTTTATTTTTCGTATGAATTTATTCGATGGTTAGTTAGTTCTTCTTGCTTTGAATCATTAATTTTTTATTAACTTTGAAAGTCCCATAGAAAAAGAATAAAATCATAGAGATACGACAATATCTCCTGTGGGGCTGGTTCACCCCTTATTATAGATTATTTTTATTAAGGTGAGAACAGTCGATTTCGTATTCGGATATTGTGCATACTGCCAAGATTTTTTTCGTCAAACTCAAAAAACTAGTATTTTCATATTGAAAAGGGTGTCATTTTTTTATTAAAAAATAGAGGTTGATACATTAGTGGGGTAACGAATTCTAATTCAATACCAAGAATGTGAACTGAAATTATTACACGTTTTACGCAACTGAATAGTCCGAGGGTATTTTTAAGTAATGAAAAAATAATACTTGTGATTGAATTTTAGGGATGAATTCATTTGTAAGGGCTGATTTCAGAAAATTTCAAACTATATCAACTTTACTTAACAATTTTAATAGTATCCAAGAGTTTCACACCATGATATAGTAATGGAATAACGAAATATAACAGTATAAAGGTTAGGGATAGCTCACCCCCTCAAGGGATTTTTTTTTGAAAATGCCCGAACAGGTCAACTTTATTTTTGATTATTTTGCATAAAACAATTAATTTTGTCAAGATTCAACAGATTTTGGAATGTGTATAGTGAAAAAAATGGCCATCAAATATAGTTTTTCATTAATAAAAAAGGGGGTTGCGAGTCTGATGACTAAAAATAATGCATAAATATGTGCTTTTCAATAACAAGTGTTACCCACTTTGTTTCAGTAAAAAATTACGAATTGTATTCGAGAAATTAAAAAAAATGTGTTTTAAGGGGTGAACTTCAAGGGTGGTTTTCACCCCTTAAATGGGCTAATGGGCACGTATAAAAAAATACGTGTCGAATATTTTTTGATGTTCTACAACATATCACAATTTCCAGCAAATCGGTGAGGTGCCCCTCGGGTACCTTCCTTGTAAGTTTGTTTTAATTGAAAGTTCAACCACGTGGTTAAAAATTGAATTACTTTTTTTGGTTAAAGATTTACCGTTTTAGTTGCACTGAAAAAAATTGTTCTTGAATCAAGTAAATGTTACTTGATTCACGTATCGGAGCAATAGACTGAGCCTCAACTGAAAACATCCCTCTGATGATACATGAAGATTTTTGAGAGACTTTCATAAACCATTTTTATTTATAAAAACTTTAGAATGGAATTTTATTTATTTCAAAAAAGACTCTATACTTTTTTTTCTAAATATATTTACAAATGTTATAAAATATCTAAAATTAATAAAAAATAAACAAAAATTCTTCATAAAATGCGCAGTTTTCAATTTATCCAACTCTTTTATTGTATATAATACTCTCTTACTCAATTTTTAATGAAAAATAAAATTTCTTAAATAGTAATATAAAATATGTGAAAAAGCGGAGTAAGTTTCACTTATTTAAGAAGGGACTTAACACTTGTTGTTTTGAAATATTTAAAAGTGCTTAAAAACGACCCAAAGAAAAGGAAGAAAAATTGCATGCACAAAAATTCTTTAATGACATCAATGACAAAAAATAATGTTCTGATATATGAAATTTTGTATACAGTGCACAGTTTTTAATTTAACGAATTCTTTCATCATGTATTGTTCACTAAGATTTGAATATGGAATTGCTTTCCTAAAACAACAATTTAAAATACGTAAAAAATAATTGAATTTAACTTATTTTATAAAGGGCTCAATAATTTTTGCTTTAGAAATTTAATCCGCTTAAAAACGATCTAAAGCTTATAAAAAATAAATAACTTTTGGGTTAAAAAGCGCTTTAATAACCTCAGTGACAAATATTTTGTGATTTTTAAAAACCTCTGTAAAACGAATAGATTTTGATTTATTTCATTCTTTTATAGTACTTTTTAATGCAGTTTTTAATTTAAAATAACAATTCCTAAAAAATAATTTTAAATATGTAGAAAAAATTGAGTGCTAGTTTAAATATTACCCATTTAAAAGAGTGCTCGATATTTTATTTTTATTTAAAGTACAAAATACTTCGAAATCAGAAGAAAAGAGAATTCTGTAAAGAAACATTTGGTGCAAGAACTTGCAGGTTAAAATTCATACGGTCTCACGGTGCAAAATGTTGGTTTTCTTCCTCCTTACTTTCTCAATTATTTTATTTGAAAAATTCTTAATTGTCAATTTTTTAATTATTCTAAACATAAAACGAAATGCATTCTTAATAAACTTTTTAAAAATGTTATTGAATTATTTTTCCTTAAATATTTTGCTTTATAAACACATACAATTTTTGAATTATCTAGAAAATGTAATAAAAAATTCGAAATGGCTTAATTTTAAGTAGATTAATACATACAAATAATCAGCGAAAAAAAATATAGACGCAGTACATTCATAACATTTAATAATTTTAGGAATAAAATCACTTTCGAGTCTTGCATAATTATTTCAAAATTAAAAACACTTTTTTTAAATCTATTTGAAAATTTTAAATTCTCACCAACAAAAACTTATACCGAGGCACTAAACTTATAATTTGCTTTATAGTTTTACGAGTGATTTGATTTATGGGGACCCGTTCATTTTTCGGAACGGATAAAATTTAAGAAAGGTCAAATTTCAGAATGAGTTATAATACATAATGGTAAAACTTAGGAATACCAAAAATTCGGAAAAAGGAATAAATCAGAAATCTAAAACTCTGAATAGCATTTATTCGGAAATCAAAGAAGCGGAATGGGTAAAAATTCGGAATCGTTAAAATTAGGAGAGTGAACAATTAGGAATAAGTAAATATACGGAGAGGAAAAATTCGGAATAGTAAATAAATTTTGCTATTAGCAGGTCTACAGTTTTTTATTTATGGTAGCATATAAATATTTATCATCGTAAATTTGAATAGCATGTCATAATAAATTTATGATATCCGTCATTTAAAAATGTGAACGAAAAATAATTATTTTTTATCATTATATAATTTAAAAACAATTTTCAACGTACAACATAAATTTATTATGATATAATATTTAAATTCACTGCGATAAACATTTGTTTGCTACCATAAATAAACAATTATACACCTGCTAATGTGTTAGCCTAAAGTTTCTAGTTTATCAAAATTGCAAATTTCTATCTACATTTGTACAAATAAAATTGATTACGTGCACCAATGTTTTAAATTTTATAAATATTATTGAATTTCAAAATAATTGTTAGCGGCAAGAGAATCAACTTTATACCATGTCAACTTGTAGATTATTATGTTTAATAAGATACTTTTGTAGTAAAAAGTAAATTAATTTGGACGAATATATTAATTTTCATAATATGTGTGCGATGTCTATTGTGTAAATTCTACAGTTTTTAAATTGAGAAAACTTATGTGATTCTGTATTAATAACATAGGTATCTTCAAAGTAAATCTGACATTCGTTTCAAATAAATAATTATTTGAAGGAAAATATTCAAGCATTATTCTAAGAGAAATTATTTCTTGGCTCAATACATTCATTTTCTCGTCTCAAGATCATGAATATTCTTTTAATTATTTAGTTTTTAATTTTAATTTAATTGGATTTGATTGAATTTAATTGGATCAAGAAACATTTTGTTAGAGTTTTAGTTACTTACCATGATCATATAATATTCTTAATTCAATATTTTATTAAATTTCACGTAAATAAGTATAATGAAACAAATTAACTCAATAGTTTTTTGCTTAGAGTAAATATATTCTTGATTTAAATATTTTTCCTGATTCTATTATTTTCTTGATTCAAGAAAATCGGTCCTTTGTAAAAAGAGAATTCTCGCTTCTTTCAAGTAAAATCAGCTAAGTGAATTAGCCTACTTGTTTCAATGCAAATTTTTTTCAGTGTGAAAATGTATTTATTTATATGGAAATTTAACTACTTTGTTGAAACCTTGTTGCTTCTTGGATTGATAGTCGCCCTCTTTTGGCTGAAAATTAATTCTTCAACGAAAGACTACTTTGTTAACAAATCGTTTCTTTTGTTTGAAAATTAGATTTTACAAACTGAAAATGCCATTATTCCATTTTGGTGACAAAACTGTCTTTTGGGCTGAAGAATCATTTCTTTGTTTGAAAATTTGACTCTGTTTTTGAAAAATCTATTTTTCTTTTTATACTAAAAATTAACATTTCAACTAAAAAGGAATGCATTTTCGTTTGATAATTTCCCATTTCATTTTCGCTAAAAATGTGACAATTTCAGTTTTGGTTGAAAATGTACCTTTCGAAATCGAACATTCCACTCTTAATTCAAGTAATCGAATTTCTTCTGGGGTTTCCTCTAAGTTGTAATATGTTAAAATTACTTTTCTGACTAAAATTTTACTTACGCGAGATCATTTATCGCCCTCCCGCCGCCCCATGAAAAGAGTGATATTTTACCAAGTCCGCCACCCCACAAATTGTGATGCATCATTTCTAAATGATCCCTAATTTAAAAGCTCTTTTGTAATAGAGTAGCCGATGTTTCTATTGCTAATATAATTTTCAGGATTTTCAGAAAGCAAGACTAATAAAGCCTCGTCAAATAGCCCAGATAAAATAGCAGATGCTTTATCATATTTTTTTGATGTAAAGGCTACTGATTTAGCTAAATGTAAAGTTGCTGACAACCAGATTAGGATGAACAACGCAGCATACAACCTGAAAGCTATGTCAGATGCTAATTCTCCAAAAGGTAATAAGCTGAAAGATGATGTTCAAAGGCAGTTATCATATAATGTCATCGCAGCGGCTCTACCATGCTTGACACCAAAGGAAGTGGACGTTAGAGTCAATGAACATATGAAGAAGTAAGTTGCTTTAATGTTTTATATATGAATGACAAACTATTTTTCCAGATAAGGTTTTCCCCTTTCAACATTTCCACCTTCTCTCAACTTTCTCACTCCTCTTTCACTTTCCCTACTTTTCACTACTGTTTCTTACCTACTGGCACATCCCGAATACCCCTACCAAGCCTTTCCTACTTTCATGAATTCAAATTCCTTCGCATAATTCCCTCCTACTTTCGAAATTATCCCCTACGCATCACCAATCTTTTATACTGCCTCTAACTAAGGACCCCCTAGTCTAGAAAAGGTCGCATAGATCGAAACTGAGTGCGTGCGCAAGTGGTATGACGAATTCGTATCCCGGAATACGCCTGAGGACTAGTGGTGGGGGAAAATTGTCGCGTCATTCACAAGAGGATCCTTACCCTTACCTATCCGACCTTTCTTCCCACTCTTCGTGTTTTTTCCCATTCCGACACTACTAACCACGTCTTACTTCCCCATTCCTACATTTCTTCTACACCCGCTCTCCTTCAATGCGGTGTCTCACCCAACTATTTCTACGTGTATCTCTCACTTGCCCTTCTATATCATGCCTTCCCACTACAACATTCTTTTACAAGCTTCCCCTTCACTGCCCCACTCATAACTTCCTTTCTAGTTCAGCCCCTCCACTAGTTCCCCTGTGCGTACATCGTACTTACCCTCTCCTCTTCTACAGCCCTTTCTCTACTATCTCTACTATACAGCTACTACTCCTCTTCCACTATCCCACCCCTATTTTCTCTTAAGATACGACTCTACCGTTTTCCACCCACCCCTCACCCATTTACCCATTCTTCTTTCATTTTCCTATTTTCTCTTACTCTCCCTTCCTACTAACCCTACTACACCTTCCGGTAAAAAGGTACGTTGGGCGCGAGGGGTTATTCACTCACGAGTAAGATTTCACGTATCTCAAAGATTCAGTAAGTTAGTTTAGGATTTAAAATGATTATTGTGTCTAAATTAACAATAATTTTTTAAATCAAGACTTTGATAAGTTACGTAATGTATTTAGCTTATGTGTTTTTTTGCGCTAACCGTCTCCTAGCGCAGAGACTCATCTCTTATTTTGCCTTATTTTTCCTTATTTCGCCTTATGTTTGGAGGCGCGTGCAATGGCTATCGATGTTAATTGTTATCCGTGCTACTCGAGGCTCAGCTTCTACTTTCAAAAATGATTTAAAATTGGAAAATGTAGAAGTAAAAAATTTAAATAACTAATAATACATTAACTGAATTATTTTTGAACGGCCCATTTTTTATTTAAAAAAAATAATTATTACACATTTATAATAGAAAATAATCAGTTTTACATTCAGAAAAGTTTTATTGTAAATGGAGATTTAGAACTTTATTTTAAAAGTGAATTGAAAAATAAAACAGCAATTTCAATTTAAAAACTATATAACGATTTGTGGGAAAAGTAAATGAATTATTCATTTCATAACACAAAAAATTCAAATTAGGAATTAGTTTCAAAGTTAAACTTTAAATAGATTCTCAAATTTTAAATTTTTAAAGTCAAATTAAAAAAATTAATGTTTTCATTTGGCAATTTTGATAAACAATTATGAATTTTAATTTCTATTGTATAAATTAAATTTCATTAATTACTAAAAAAATGATTCTTACTCGAAAAAAGGATAATGATCTTTTTAATACATAAGAAAAAATGGTATAGCACGATTGAATGAATTGGTTTGAGCTCAATGTCAGAAATAATTGTAATGGAATTGTATTTGCAAAATTATCTACAAATATATTCTTAATTCACAAAGTCTATCAATTTGAAACTTATTTTTGAAGTTTATTAAACATTACTTCTTTTCTTCAAATTTTCGAAATTTTTAATTTTATTTCTAAGTCGTTGTACATACTGGATCATCATTCATTGCTTTTTAAATTAGCGATTTTTTATGTTCACATACGAACATATTTTCAAGTTTTAGAATTATTTATTCGTTAATTAATGTAATAAAATTTTGAATCCTATTTTATTGAAATTTACGATTTATTATTTATCGTCAAAATTTCCAATTACGACTTTAATTTTTCAAATTACTGGTTAATATTTTGATATTTGAGAATCTTTCTTGAGTGAATATCCCCTCAGTTGGGCAATTGAACGAAAATATAGGGGTTCCTGCCCGGTACTGCGAAACACTAGGAAATAAAGAAAATCATTATAAATTATATACAAATTTAATTTGCAAGCAAAAAGGATTTTCTTCAACCAAAGAAATTTTCTATTTATTTTAACTGTTTTTCTTTGAAATCAAAATCTTTTTTGATAGATTGCATAGCCCGCAATTCAGGATGCTCACCCGAGTCGAAATTTAGATCTTATTTTAAATTTGCAGCTCCTTTCTAAAAACGGATTTGACGCTACTTAAATCTATAGCCCCTTCTTTAAACTTTTAACTTCTAGAGAATGAAAAATTAGAGCCTACTTTGATTCCATTTGAATACATGGTCCCTACTTTAAATGTTTAGATGCTAAAGTCATCATATTTAAAACCCTAATTTGACGCTGTAACACTTAACTTGAGCTACTTCGAATCTTTAAGCTTACATTTTTTATACCACAAGACCCTACTTTAACGCTGTTCAACCTATCCTTAATTACTGATCCAACTTTGAGTCTTTTTAACCTGCAATGTTTAAACTTTATACAAAATAAAGTAAAAATTATTTGTTACTCAGGTTAATTTTACTCACTGGTCATCTTAATGACTGCACACAAATTTTGCGGCGACAAAACACTTGTTTATACAATCAGTAATTTTATTGTCTTAAACAAAATATCTGTATTTTTTAGTGTGATTGAATTAATTATGATGCTGGACGAGTTTTTTTAAAGTATTAAATTAATAAAGAGATAAAAAGATATTGTTGTTAAAATCTACATGTTCGACATTGTAGTCATTTAAGTCATAAATGATAGACAATGAAATTTAAATATCTAGCGTCAAGTTTTTTTAAATCGTATAGCGGTGATTACTTCTAAAATACAAAACAAATTTATATTAAGCCTTTTAAAAATAGTTTCAACATTTAATGAAACAGGAAGTTAAAAAAAGTGATTATTCAAAAAATTGTTTCGTATTTCAAAAGATCTTAAAACTTGGGTATTGGACAAGAGGTAATGATTTAGCGTCATAATGAGAAAACACAATGAATAATGTGTCTATAAATTAATTTTAAATATTCTTGCTATTTATATCACAGATATTATTTTATTTTTTCTTATAAATAAATTATTTTTTAATTCAACTATATTGGTGTAAGATTATAGAGGACCTGCTTTGATGCTCTCATCTCTACAAGCAGTCTTTTAAGCCTTAAAGGAGGGTTTAATTTGTATTAAATACATACCCTACTTTGACGCTAAGAGTGGAAAAACTGCCGATTTCGGACACTTCTAGCTTCGAGGCAGGGTGTAGATTACATTAAAATCACGCGGCGGGGGTAAACTACCCCTACATATTTGTAGATGTGCGGAAAATTGCTTAATCCATGGGAGAAAATTTTTTGAAATGTATGTTTTGGGCTTAGGAAAAAAATAAAGTTATGTTTTGACAAAAATATTTTTTTCAGAATTGATGGGGGTAGCTGCCCCTTAAAACTTTTTATTTTGTGTCTATGATAATATATATTTTTCATATACAAACGCAATTGGCAGGATAGTTTTATAACGAAGGTAGTAAAATACAATCCATACAATATGAAGGAAAAAAATTACGCGGTGTGAACTACCCCTACATATTATGATGTGTGCCAAAAATATCTAAATTCATAGTAAAAAAATTTTTAAAATATATTTTGCACTCAAGACAAGATTAATGTTGTGTTTCGACAAAAAGAATTTTTTTAATTAATAGTGGTAGCTACCTCTTAATACTTTTTATTTTGTGTCTATGATAATATATACTTTCCATATAGAAACACAATCGGGAAGATAGTTGTATAAAAAAAGAAGTGAAATAGACTCTACACAATATGAATAAAAACATTATGCGGGCCCAAACTGCCTCTACATATTATTAAATCTGCTAAAAATATCTAAATTCACAGGATAAAAAAATATATATGTATTTTTTAGTTAATACAAAAATAAAGTTGTGTTTAAATTTTTTTTTTCTTTTTTAATGTACATGGTTAGCTACCCCTAAACACTTTTTTCTATGATTATATATACTTTACATACACAAACATAAATTGGAAAATAATTTTTAGACAAAAAAAGTAAAACAGATTTCATACAATATAGATAAAAAAATTACGGGGGGATAAACTACCCCTACATATTATGGAATGTGCTAAAAATGTCTAAATTCATACGAGAAAAAAATATGTTTTACTTGAGATAAAAATAAAGTTTTGCTTTACCAATTTTTTTTTTAATTAATTGGGGGAGTTATTCTTGATTACTTTTTATTTTGCGTCTATGATTACATATACTTTCCATACACAAACACAATTGAGATGATTGTTTTATAACAAAAGAAGTGAAATAAAGTCCATAAAATATAAATAAAAAAATTACGTGGGGGTAAACTACCCCTATATATTATTAAATCTGCCAAAAATATTTGAATTTGTAGAAAAAAAACATATTTTTCAGTTAATACAAAAATAAAGTTGTGTTTCAACAAAAAGAAAGAAAAATGTGAAAGTATCCAACCAAATGCCCTTCCTTCTCCTGTGTATTCATTACGCCTTTTTTGTTTTCATTATTTTCAAATCACAACAAAAATGCATTTTATGAAAAATAAACACCAATGTTTCAACACTCATATACTCTTATGAAGGAAAAAGACTTTTTTTAAATACATAAATAAAAAAATAAAGAGTACCCAAGCAGACAGGAGCAGCACCAACACTAGAAAGCTCTCTCCCTGACACCTTATTTATTTTTGTCCACGGAGGAAAATTATTTTTTTTTTCCTTCTAAGAGAAAAAAGTTTTTTGGTTTATCTTTTTTATAATTGCAATAGAAACATTTTATGGCGGTTGTCCAAATTTGGTCGTTGGATTCTTGTCTTTATTTTTAATATTTCTGCTCATTAATATATAATTAATTAAAGTTATACATTTTTAAATCATTCCAACAGGAACTAGATGAAAGATTTAATATTCTATTTCAGCTATTTTGTTATTGCCCATTCTGTGATCAATTTTATCCTGAGAAAAAAAAACAAGGTGATTCATTTTAAACAGAAGGCATATCTTAAAATTTAAAAACTTTCAAAATAATACGCACAAGATTTCTCAATTAAAGTTAATGATATGAAACAATTTTATTGTAGTCACCCTCATCGATACTCTTTTTTTCTTAAAAATACATAAATACTATCTATTTTACTTCCTTGGTTATAAACATTTTTTACATCTTTCTTTGTGTAATTATATATTACATTGTATTCTATAATATGTATTACCATATAAAGCAAATAAAAAGTAAATAGGGGTAGTACCTCAAATGATTTTGTTAATGGTTTTTTTGTGAAACACATGAACTTTATTTTGTTTAAAGTT
>NC_046662.1:54699862-54721392 GCF_010883055.1 Belonocnema kinseyi | reverse complement strand
CAATTCTTCAGCACATAGGAAAATATTTGCTAAACTTTAAATAAATGTGAGAGTGGTTTACCCCCTTCATTTATTATTTTAAATAAAACGTTATTCATCTTTCATCATGAGGAAAATTTTCCAGTAGGATTGATTTGCAATCAATTTGGTTTTTATACACAAAACTATACAATCGAAATTTGAGATCCCTCCCGTTGAGGGGCTGTTTCACCCCCTTAAAGTGCTTTCCGAAAATAAAAAAAACGTGTCTCTTAGTTTTTTGTGTACTATAACATTATGGGTTTAAAATAGGGCCTAAATTTTCAATTGGGAATTTTTAAACTTAATATATTTTCATTTGCAGTCTACCGACAAATAATTAAAGTGGATGAAGAGAATGGAAAGTAAACCAAACGATGACAGACATATGACGACTTCTGATCTTTTTACTAAATTATTATTACATATTGTTATTATAAACTACTACTCCAGCATGAGGTTTGAAAAAAAAATTTAAACAAATTAGCATGCTCACCTCTAGACCATACCCATACTTAAGTCCGTTGTATTAGGCACGCTATTTTCTGGAAAAAATTGCTGTACTGTAATAAACTGTAATAATAAAAATATATGTAGCATTCAATAAAAAGTTATTATTATTTCCAAATCTGCAGTTTCCTTCAAGAGAAAAGTGTCTTCTTCCTCAATTATTATTAAAATTGACGAATTTTTAATCATTGAAAAAGTTTATAACAATTCATTTATATTATTGTTGTGGATTTTTCTACGAACTAAAAGCTAGAGTTAGCATTTCTGAACACAAAAAAGTGTTTGTTACTTCACGGCGAAAATTTGTTCCAAATTATCTTTTTTGGTTCAAAAATTAATTTAAACCTGATATTGACGAATTACATTTATTATACCTTTGCAACTCACGTAGATGATAATCATATTCTTTAAATTAGGCAATTTTCATTTTTAAACCACAATTTTCATTTATTAATTTAGAAAACTTTTCAACTTACGTAATAATTAATTTACCACCTTCTCGCTCAGTAAATTATATATTCCTTTTTTTGAGTTCAGAAGCATCTTTATTTGTTACTTTAACAACTAATCAAAAAAAAAAACATTGAAAAAAATTTAAAAGTGAAATTTACACTTCTTTGATGAAGTCCATTTATTCCTGGATCTAGAATTTCTTAAAAAAATGTTAGCATTAACATTCAAAAACTTAATTAAAAAACAATGCACACATGAAAATATTTTTGTAAAATTTTTAAAGACCAATAAAATCCACGTTTTTGCCAATTGCCGAATCTCGTGCTTTCTTCCCAATCTTCCCTAAACTTTTTACATTAAAATTTATGAAAAAGAATTTTTTGTTCATTAATAATAAAACATACAAAAATCAAACAAACATTCATTATGTTTTAAGCAACATTGAAATTAATTAAATTTTCAACCAAGAAACAATTTACTGTGAAGAAAAAAAAATTTAATTAATTGTTAACAATTTTCAACAAAAACGTTTTAAAAACTGTTCCCGTTTATTTTAAAACTGAAGCAATTTGTTGAAAATTCGTCTTTTTGGTAGAATATTAATCTTGTTGGTTGAAAATTAATCTTTTAAACATAGATCTTAAAATTCAAATAATTATTTTTCTTATATCGAAAATATTCTTCTATATTATTTTTATAACACTGTTTTCTGAATAATTATTAATTTTTTCAAACTAAAAATTCAACTATTGTTAAAAAAATGATAGAATTCATTAAAAATTCGTCATTTCTGGTAGCAAATGTAAAATATAAATGTAAATTTAGAAAATTTTGAAAATTCATCCGTCTGATTGAGGATTCAACAATTTTGTTTAAAATTCTTTTTTTTATGATTTACTGAAGTGAAAAATTAAATATCTATTTCTGGCTAAAAATTATTATATTTACTAGAAAATAATTTTTTTTTCTTGTAAATTGGTTCATTTTTGAAAATTTTTGAAAATTCATCTTTTTGCGTGCAGATTCAATTATTTTGTTTAAAATTTCTTTAAGAAAATGAATTTCTGAAAGGGTACAATACAATTAGATCATTTTGGTTGAAAAATGGTATTTTTTATTTAAAAAAATTAATTATGTTTTGAAATAATACGGGTTATGTTGAAAATTTGCATTTTTGGTAGAGAAATAATATTCTTGTTTGAAAATTCATCGTTTTCATTAAGGATTTAACAATTTTTCAAATTCACTTTTAGTTTGTCAAAAAATAATTTATGTAAAATGAAATTCATCTATACCGTTTTTGGTTGAAAATTAATTTTTTAAATAAAAAATTAATCGTTTTTTGTTGAATGTTAAATTATTTTAAAAACATTTTGTTTTTTTAGAAAATTAATTCTCTGGGTTGTAAATCGATCTTTTCTCTTTAAAAATTAAACTTTTTTGTAAAAATGCATCTGTTTTGGCAGAGAAAGCAAATTTTGCTGTTGAAAATTTGATTTTTTTTTCGAAAATTAATTTTTTCAAACTAAAAACTAAACTGTCCTATTTTTCGTCGAATATTCAGTTTGTAATTGAAACTCAATCTTTTTTTGGTTTGATATTAATCTTTTTCATAGGGATTTGTTTGAAACTTGATGGATATTGTTGAAAATGTGTCATTTTTAGTAGAAAAATAATGTCCTTTACAAATTAATTTTTTTTCGTTGAGGATTCATTCACTTTGTTGAAAACTCCTCTTTAGTTGTTCGAAAACTAATTTCTGAAAAAAAAATTCGATCATGCCATTTTTGGTTGAAAATTGATCTTTCAAATTGAAAATTGATCTTCTGTGGTTAATGAGTCAATTATTTGTTTACAAAATTTACTTTTTGTTCGAAAATGAATCCTCTTAGTTGAAGATTGACCACTTCTTGTTAAAAATTCAACTATTTGTTGAAAAAGTCATATGTTTTGGTAGCAAATTCGGATTTTTTTAAAAAATTTTTTGGTTCAAATTTCATCTTTTTGATTCCGAATTCAACATTTATTTTCAAATTTTCATTTCTTACAAATTTAATTAATTAAAGAACCATTTACTTGTTTAAAAATTACATTTTATATTAAGAATTCAACTGTTTTGTTAAAAATTCATTTTCAGTAGGTCAAAACTTAATTTCTCACCCACCATCAGGAAAATAACAGTTCACGTGCATCCCCATAGTTTGTAAGTGTTACTGGAGTATGCTCTTAAATTTGAAGATTTAAAAGAAAATTTCATTTGCAATGCCGTTAATCACTATCGTTAATTTATTCTCATAATTTGTACAATCCCAGAATTCTTAAATCATACATTATTAAAAAATCACTCAAAACATTGGAAGCTTATACATTTTATGTAGTTGCTTTGTGGAGAAGATAAAGTGCAAGGAGTTTAATACTATTTTTCTGCTACCTAGTGAAGTTATTACCAAAAAGCAGCAGGATGCAAAGCTTGTTTCCATTTTAATCCATTATTCCAATACTTCTGTGACTGCTCACGGGGATTCCTTCTCGTATACCAGAACACATTTATTAAGCAGTGGTCTGAGCAAACATTGTTTCTGTAATAATTTACATGGGTGCATGGTGCTTTCCCGCCCCCTGGAGACTTCGAACAGAAGTTGTTGATTATCCAAAATTATTTCTGTGACCAGTCACAGGTGTGCCCTACCACCCCGCAAGAGATGTTGAAAATAAGTAGGGGATTGACCAACATTATTTCTCTGGCCAATAACAGGGTTGCCTTCCTGCCCCTACGAGATGCTGAAAAGGAGTGACAGTTTGACCAAAATTATTTTTGAAAAGAAGTAGAGGATTCAACAACATTATTTCTGTAAACAGTCTGAAGGGTATCTAGCTGACCCCCATAAAATGTTGGACAGGGGATAGGAATTGATAAAGATTATTTGTGTAAACAGTCACATGATTGCCTTTCCGTCATCCGTGAGACGTTGTAAGGAGTACGAGTTTCACCAACATTATTTCTTTTACTAGTCACAGTTATGCCTTCCCGCATCTGAGGATATATTAGAAAGAGGTAGGGGTTCTACCAACATTATTTTTCTGAATAGTCACAGGAGTGCCTTCCCGGCCCCCACATGAAATTGGAAAGGGGTATGGGTTTAAGCAAAATTCTTTCTGTAGACAGTCACACGGGTGCCTCTTTCCCTGAAAGACGTTGGAAAAGAATAGGTGTTTGACCAACATTATTTCTGTAACCAGTCGCTGGGTACCTTCCAGCCCTCCACGAGACTTTGACAAGGGTTTGATGAACATTATTTCTTCAACCAGTCACGGGGGTGCCTTCTTGAACTCAACGAGACGTTGCAATGGGATAGACGATTGACCAATAATATTTCTGTAATGAACTACAAAAGTGCCTTGCCGCTCCACAGGACGTTGAAAAGGTTTAAGGGTTTTACAAATATTATTTCTGTAACTAGCCACAGAGCTGCCTTCCAGAGTCTCACGAGATGTTGGAATGGGGTTAGGCATTGAACAACATTATTCCTGTAATAAAGCAGAGGGGTCTCTTCCTGCCCCCTCCCCAAAGATTTTGAAAGGTTTTAGGTTATCGACGAACATTATTTCTATGAGCAGTCACAGGCGTGTCTTTGTCGCATACGTTCAATGATAAATATACTAGATTAGTTACTGATTGTTTATTACCCATGCGGTCAGTCGCGACATTTGATGTATAGCGCGGGCGGTAAACTAAAGAAAAGTCGGTAATGACACGACTGCGTGATGAACCAAGTTACCTTATCATGAGTAGATATACGCACATTAATTGAAAAGAGTTCCTTCGCTGCTCTACAAGGTATACGATGATCCAATCGACAACAAAACAGCTCTCTTGTCCTTCCAGACGTAAGGAAGGTACATTTAATTTTATATTTTAGTAACTGACTATCTTACTTACTATCTTTATAATAAATCATCTACTAACTTTAATGAGATTTTGTTATCCCAAACATCGTTTAAACGCAGTTCGCATAGAGTTGATAAGTGACAAACGTTCAAAAAAAATGATTGGTCAGTGCTTACTAGCCTCATGTAATCTGTACACTGGTCTCCTACTTTCTAGCTTTTGTCAAACAACCCTCGTCATTAGCTCGGAACATGACAGCTCATTTTTCTTGACAGCGGTTGGGATCGTCACTTCCCTTTCATGACATCTTTGTAGGAAGATTGTAGAAGTTGAGGTTGTAAAACAACGATTAATGCCAAATTATGATTCAACATTATGCGAAGATTAACTTCTACGCAAAATCTGCATTTCCAGCTTAAATACGAAATTTCTTTGAAATTATTCACAACTATTGGATTCAAAAAGAGTAACAAATAGGTATTGGAGTGGAAGCTTCTACTGTGTCCCCTCACCTACAGTTGAAGGTGGGTTCATAACCACCTAATAACAGCTTTAAGTAGTTAGTGAAAAGTTTTTCCTGTGTAGGTCACGGTCTCACGACTCTCCGGAGATGAACAACTCCCTTGCTAGGCTAGTGTTCACCGCATAGGCCGCTGAGGCTCTTCCAGAGTGCGAGACGGGAATTGAACCTGCAAGTTGACGGAGTGGGTCCGAAACCTACGCTTAAACCCCTACAACAATCGTTCATTTAGAAAATTCAAAACCCTTTGAGAATTTCAATCCTCTTATTGATTTGCAATGTATTAAAAGTGCAAATTATTGCAAGTTAATGACAACTTTAAACTGTGGGTTAAAATCACAGTTCTCAAAAGGTAAGCTACAATAGCTTAAACATTTTTGTAAATTTTATTAGAAAAACAGTGTTTTTAATCACATGCGATTCTGAAACTAGAATTCACATTATTCTACTGCCGAAGAGTAGCTCTCGATCGGTTCTCACCGTCTCATTATAGTCAGACGATACACCTGTATTGCAACGAATTATATCATCTGAACGAAAGCAATTATAAATTTATTACCTGCAACAAAATTCATTTATAGGATTGTTTTATAATGTTAAAAGTTTCATATTTGATGAGATATTTCTTTCTCATTGATATCAACCACCTTGAAAATTGTTTTAAAGTGGTCGCGACATCTCAAAAATTTCTGACGAGAATTCAAGATCAAATCAATCCACTTTCGGTGGCAATATTGATTACAAACTCTGTGTAACATCTTCTGTACCGGAGAATTGCAAAAAACGATACATAAGGGCTGCTTTATCCCGATTCAAAGTTGCGGCTATAGATAACATTTACGGGAAAAACTTCGCAACCATCAGTGATTTAGTCGAGCACCTAAAACAATATTTTACTTCACGAAATACTTACTCGTGGTACTTACCTTTAAACGCGGATTGCCAGACAGTATTTCAGGGTTGGTGGAACCTCGCAAACCCTAAAACCTAGATGCTACTCTAAAAGTCGGTTTTGGATATAAAGCAAGGAAAAAATAAAACACGCACTATCCTACAAATTATCATCAATAATCCAGATATCCTCAAGTTGGTTATTTAGGATTAAGGGAACATATTCCTAGGCCACAGGTGCGTTTTCCAGAGATTTCTTATTCCGGTAAAAATGGAGATCATAAGCAGCACCTACCAGGTATAATGAAAAATTCGTATTTCCCTGGGGGCTCAATCTATCCCATAACAGTAACCTTAATTTTTTTAATACGCCTATTACACCTTACCAGTATCCCTCTCCTCCTATAATCAGTATCCCTTTTATCCAACTGCACCCAGGCACTATAACGCATATTCCAATCATCAAAAGGAAGGATACAATGCACCACTTCGTTTATAATCTCCTTATCCAAGAAACAACTATTCTTCAAATTACAACCCTGCTGGCTGCACGGACGCGTAGCCAACCACTAAATTTCCCTATTAGACATTCTGTATCAGAGAATTTGCTCTGGATGATCAGAAAATCATTTGTTCCACTTCGACTGCCAAGTTTTACTCTAAAGTCTTGCGTTAACTTCGCAATTAAGCCCGAGTATTTGTAATAATACGGTTGAGGACTCACGAATTCAAATAACGGGAGAAAAGTAGATGGGTAAAGATGAAAGTACCAGTTTGCCCAAAGACATTTTGATCTATGCCATAATTGGGGGCTCATTTAGAGCTCATTTAAGGCTCATTTAATACCCAAAAGTCAAATTTTAGGCTCTGAATTTTTTCAAAAAATGCATTTTACTGCCAGCTTTACGTAAAGCTAGCAGTGCCATGGCAGAAATATTCGTGACTTCAAATTTTTCCTTTCATAGGAATTGGGGAGTCATTGAAGACTCTTGTACGATCCGTAAAAATACATATGCACTGAACTAAAAATTGAGTACACTAGAATTGAAGGCTCATTTTAGGCTATCTAAGGCCCCCTAAATCATTTTTCCAAAATCATCCCTTCACATTAAAAAAGTACACCTTACTTGAAAGTGCTAATAAAGTGCACTAAATATACACTAATGATAAAACTGAGTACATCATAATTAAAGGCTTATTTAAGGCTCTTATATGACTCAAGCACAATTATTCAAAAATAACCCCTATCATAAAAAACTGCCCTGAAAATTAAATATACACTTATCTGAAAATTGAGTACAGTAGAATTAAAGGCTTATTGTAGGCATTGCAAAGACCTCTAAATCATTTTTCTAAAATCATCCCTTAGAATTAAAATAACCCCTCACGTAAAAGTGCTAATAAAAAGCACTAAATATGCACTGATCATAAAATTGAGTACACAAGAATTGAAGGCTCATTTTCGGCTCTCTGCAAAATCAATTTTCTAAAACCATCCCTTGACATTATAAAATTATCCCTGTCGTAAGTGCTAAGAAAGTGCAATTAATATGCACTAATCATAAAACTGAGTACATCGGCATTAAAGGCTCACTAAAGGCTTTTGCAATAACCACAGCGCAATTATTCAAAAACAACCCCTATCTAAAATAAACTACCCTAAAAATAAATATGGACTAATCTAAAAATTGAGTACACCAAAATTAAAGAATCTTTTTAGGATCTCCACGCCCAAAAAATGAATTTTTCAAAATGATCCCTTGTTATTAAAAAACCACCCCTTACATAAAAGTGTTGATAAAGTCCAAATGAATGGAATCCGACCTCGCCGAGTCAAATGACCTTTCAATTTGGACTCAGTGACCCTAAAAACATATAGAAAGACGTATAGAAATGTTTATCTCGTCTTGCGGACAAAACCTTTTTTCGTATGCCTGTGTAATAAAAACAATGTTAAGTTTTAAAGAATTATTGTAATGAAATCTTTAGTACAAATTTAAATAGGTCAAACTTTGAAATTTTCATTTCAGAATTATTAGTATTAAAAGTTTATTTTGAGCGCCTCACAGTAAAGTATTTAATTTGTAAGGTTTTTGCTTTGTTATTCTTAGTAATTGTTTAATTTCAAATTATTTTTTTTTTTGAAATTCATACGATCAAAGCTGTAACAGAATTTTTAATGAACATGTTTAGATTTATTTTGCTAAACATTTCATGTGTTAAGAAAAATCCAAAATCGCCTTTCTCGAGAAAATTCAAAAAGATTTTTAAAGATTTAAAAAAAGCCGATATTCTGCGCCTTTTCCTTCCACCTCCACTCATCTCCTTTATCTCTTCCGGCTGCTTTCCTAAACACCATAACCTCGGACGGTCCGGACTTAACTCTAACCTATTTTTATCCAATTAACTTCTCCACCTCTAGATCAACTCCTTTAGAGCCTTCTCGCTCTTTGCTAGCAGCAGTATCGGGGTGGCCGCTTGACCGGAAAACCGGGAGAACCAGGAAATGACCGGGAATTTTATGAGACCGAGAGAAATCGGAAAATGACCATGAATTTATTTTTTGACCAGGAGTTTTACAAATTTTTAGAAAAGAAATCCGTCCAACTTAGATTTCAACCGTTTTTAAAAAAATTAGTGAAATTGTGATTCTTTTAAATTATATCATTCAGTTTAGAATGCGCATTTTAATCAAAAGAATTTCAGAATGCATTTTTAAAGACTTAAACATTTACAAATTATAAATGTTTAAAATCGAAGATTTTTGATAACAAACATTTTTAGTTGATCAACTGTGATTATTAGTGAATTCATTATTTTAAAACTTGAATTGCACTTTAAAATTTTTAAAATTAATAATAATTAATTGTACAAGAAGATTCGGCATTAGTTCACAGTTTTAGAACTTCTAGAAATTGATACGTTAAAAATTAAAGTGATTTAATTTGAATGTCTTAAGCAAATCTAAACGCCCTATTTAAACTTTATGAACTATTTAAAATTTTAAAGTATCTTTTGATTAATATATTGATAACAAAAGGCTTTTATTAAGGTTAGTTTAAAATATTCCATTCCTAAACCATGTAATTTTAAATTTTTCAATAAAAAAACAATTACTTAATATTTGGAAACTAAAGAAATATATAGAAGTGCCAAAAAATTCAAAATTTATTTAAAATTCGAAATGATTTCAAATCATTTAAACAAAGTGTCTACGTGTACCGATAAAGCCCGGCTATTATTACCAATATTTCGGTGCAAATATTCCATGGCCTGATTTGCAACCAAAGGAACAAAATTCTGAATTGGAACAGGAAATTTTTTCAAAGAATTATAATTCTGAGTTGAAGCAGAATATTTTCAAATTTTAACCAATTCTGAATTTCAACTGTTTTTATCCGAAAGAATTCTAACTCTTCTTGAAAAAGGTAATTTTAAAATTTAAATAAATTTCGAGCTGAAACAGGGTATTTTTTTATTAGAATGAATTCTAATTCTAAGTTGAAACGAGATATTTTCGAGAAAAATTAAAATTTTAAATTGGAACAGGAGATTTTACAAAAATTAGAATTTTAACAGGAATTTTTCGAAAAGAATTAGAATTTCGGATTTAAATAGGAAATTTTCAATTTTTGATGATTGATAAAAGTTCAAAATTTGTAATTTGGCAGCTTAACTGTATTTATTTTAAAATTGTGCAGTTAATAAGTGTTAGTAGCTTACATATTATACGTGCAAATTATTGAGAATTTTAATACAAAATTGTTAAATGACACAAATTTTAAACTTTGATTTTCTAAATTTAAAATTCAAGAGTTTCATTTTGAGTGCTTTTACTTGCAGTTCAGTTCTTATTACTTTAAAGCCAACGATTAGATTTAGTGTTAGATTTTTCAAATTTCATTAACCGTGAAAAATGTTTGCGAATGGGGAAAAAACCGGGAAAAATATGTGAAGTTTTAATTTTATGAAAAAATGCAGAAATTTTGTAAAATGTTTAAAAATTTAAAGAATATTATATGAATAGCAAATTTTTCATTGCGGAAACCGTTTCCTCCGCATTCTCTCGATACAAGGTAATTAAGATTTTCTGATGAAAGCTGTTTCAAAATAAATGCCGCATCTTAGAAAACATCCCATATTTGTTTAACAAAGAAGATATTATTTCTTATGGTATATTTTTATTTCTTCATCATTTGCAATTGTTTCAATTTATTTCAAACTTGTAATTATAATAATTTCTTAACAAAAGATTAAGTAATCGATATTATTTATATCTTAATGTAGTAATTATAATTATTTGAATTATTTTAAACCTAAATCGAAATGTCTTGAAGCGGGAAAATGTACCTTTTGTGAAAAATAATAATTTGCACTTTTCTATAAAATCGAAAAAATATAAAAAAAAAGTCCACACAGAAAATTTGTTTCCCTTAACAAACTGAAAACAACTCTTTTGAAGCTTCTTTCTATCTTGCGTTTCATTTTATATTTATCATTACAATTTTTATAAACTTTATCCACTAAAATGCAATATTCACTAAATAGTTAAATATTCAAGAAAAAAAGATTAATTTTGTTCCGAAATAGAATAGTAAAAATTTTACTTAAAAATTATTCTAGAATTATAATCATTATAATAATTAGTATATTATTAATATACTAATAAATTGTAAGATTATTTTTAATATGATAATTATGATATTTATTGTAATTTGTTACATAATTTAGAACTTTTTAGCGTAAAAAGACAAGTTTTATATTTCATTGAATATTATGAATTTTCAACCCAACATTGAAATTTTTAATTTTGAGTTAAAAAAATAATTTCAAACAAAAATGACAAATCTTTACCTGAAAAAATTTATTTTTTCTGAAAAGTATAATTTAGAACCAAAAAGATTAATTTTTGACTTAGAAGACACATTTTTGGTAGAGTATATTAATTAATTATATTAATGATAATTCTGCTATTCTGAAGCAATTTCTTTTTCTTTAAATATGAATTTTTCCAACAAAGAATTTCTATAATACAAAGACAGGGAAACATGTCACTTAAAAAACAAAGTTGAATAAATAGTTCTTCGATTTAAGCATGATTTTTCACTGGTCTTAGAAGAAAAAAATCTGTACAGAATAATTAAATTGTTAACCAGTATATGGGGCATTATTCCTCAACTGCCCCAACTCAAAAAGTCATGTTTTTCGATTGTCTCTAAATTCTGGGAATATGTTTGCCTACCCAACAGTAGTTAATCCACAAACTTATAGACCAGGATTACCAACCCTCCCCAAGTGAGGGGGGGGGGTTGAATTTTCAACCTCAATGCCTGCAGGGGTAGTTTCAAACGCCTGTAACTTCCTTTCTAATTATGCGATTTAAAATTTTTATGATGGTTTTGGAAAGTGCTTTTTACACGCTTTCATCCTATTTTATTATTTATAACAAAAAAAAAAGTTTAAATAATTTTTTCAATAAATCAATGGTTTATTTAACTTTTTTCGCAATTTAGGAATCTACGATTTTTTTTAAATAGTCTCAAAAGAAAGCTTGACCACAGCCCTACTAGCTCCCAACCAGAGCCTGAAGATTACCCGCACGGAAATTAGTGGACAAAAAGGCCCGACTAGCACTTGACCAACCACCGACTAGGCCCCGACTGAAATTCTGACAACAAAAAGCCCAACTAGTTTCCGATTAGTCCCCCGATTAATAACCCGACTAGCCCTTGATTAGTGCCCGAATTGTAATAGGGCCAAATGGGGTTATTTCCACACGGGAATGCGAAAAGCACCAGTCAAATCTCATTCCTTCTCTTTTTTTTCTTTGGATATATTTAATAAAACTTCCTTTCTCTAGTTTATTTTTTTTAACTTTTTTTTTTAGGAAAATATTTTTCTGAGGATCTTTTTCAAATAAGAATAGGAGCTTCTTATGGCGCGTGTCTAAATTTGGTACCTTGAATTTAAATTTCTTCGCATATTTCCCCTCTGCTTTCGCGCAAATCAGGTTTTTCACTTTAACCATCAGCTAATTTTACTTCGTTGAATACTGAGGGGAAAACAATGAACCAAATGCATGGGACAAAACATTTTTTTTGTGTTCTCTTCGTAATAAATAATAATAATTATTATTATCATTCACTCATGTCATTAAGTAGTTCTTTCCAAATAAAAACTGTTTTGCAAATACACTTATGCAAAAAAAATTTGTTTTTACGAAGATATTAGCCAAATATGGAAAATACGAACTGAATCCCATGCATTTGGTCCATTGTTTTCCCCTCAGCAATCAACTAATGTAAGTGAAGTTAGCGCGGGATTTAAAAGTGATCTCTCGAAAATTTAATTATAAAATATTCTAATTATAAAATACGACTCTAGTATAAGATATTATTTTTTAATTTATCTGCTATATCATTAGAGATTGCACCTTAATGGCAGTAAATCAACCATCCAAACCATAAAGGCAGAAAATCTAAACAATATCGATCAAGTAATGAAGCTTCAATAACAGAAAATGCTTAACGTCTTAATAAGACTTGATGGAAAATAATATTTCGAAATTAAAATTATTTCTTGAAAAATAGATCCAACTCTTCACTCCATTGGGACTCGAACCACAAAACTTCTGATATCCAGTCAAGTGCTATTCCAATTAAGCTATCAGAGGGATCAGAATAAGAACACTTAATTCAAGAAAATAACGCTAATTTTCAGCTAGGTTTTAATGGTACTAGTAATTATTTTTTAATTTATCTGCTAAAAAATTATTTCTATCTGTTTAAAAACATCTGAAAATTTGTTTCTGTACTGTGATAAGCTGTAATAATAAAGATGTATGTATCATTTAATAAAAAGTTATTACTATCTCTCAATCAGCAGTTGCCTTCTAGAGAAAAATTATGTCTTTATCAATTATTATTAGAATTACCTAATTTGTGATTATTAAAGAAGTTGACAATTCATTTATATTATTGTTGTGGATGTTCTCATTAACAAAAGACTAGACTAGCATTACTGAATATAAAAAAAGTGTTTGTTACTGCACGGATAAAATTTGTTCATTAATATGTAACCAATTAGTTCTATAAATAGTCGGTACTACTGCATTTAGATAAAGTTTACAATTATTTTAGTATATGATATCAAATATAACTATAAATAATATAAAAAAGTTATGTAAAATTTAAGTCTAAACTTTAATATTCTGATATTTAATAATTGATACAAGAATTGTATTATGCGTATAATTTTTTTTAGAGATTTTTACTTTAATTAGGAGAGCAATTACAAAGCAGTAAAATAAAAAGAAAATTGCTAGGGATGCCAACATTCTCAGTGCTGAAGTTTAAAGGCAAGGCCGCTGTAGAAACCTTAATATTATTAAGTTTCAATTAAAATTGTGAGATTATTATAAAATATTCAAATATATAGACTATCTACATAAGAAGATTCTAGTTTTTGATCTACTAATCCTTAAGTTTATTTTAAACAAACTTTTCCTCCACAACGTTGAGTCTTTTCAGGTTACAAAATTTGTCTGCTCCATCATTTACCTAAAGAAAATACAAAGACGTTTCTGATTTAACAAAAAAAAATTTTTTACGGAGAATATAACATTTTCGCAAATATGAAACATCACCTATAAACTACGAATACGTTGTTTACACTTCAGCATCACATAAAATCCACTTTCCTTTATTATGAAAAGTTGTTCAAAATTTGTAGGTTTTTAATTGAATGAACATCAATACTTTCAGCTATCAGTGTTAACATAGCAATAGACATTTTCGTTTGCGCACCAAAGTGGTAATTGATGAAAAGTTACGGTCTTATCATATTGAGTGTTTTTGCACTTCATTACTGCACAGTGTATCACCATTTTTATCTGCTAGAAAAAGTCAGTGATGCATATAGTAATTTTACGCTTGTTGATGAAAATAAACATTATTTTTGACCTTTCAAACCCCCGCCCCAACACACCTCCAAATTTACTGTAGACCCCCCTCCCCCCGTTATGATAAAATTTTATGTATTGTGTTCAATAACATAAGTTACAAATATTTCAGATGAGTCAGAAGAATATTCAGAAGATGTTGAAGATATTTACTTTATTTTATAAGATTGTACACAATTTTTAGAAAAATGTGAGCATTCTTAAAAGGTGGTTAGGAATTTTAGATGTCACAGTAATCCTACTTCAGCATCAACTGCTTCAGTATATAGTTAGTTCCGGATTTTAAATTCCTTGTGCTAAAAATTCAATTTAGGGTACTAATGTTTTGTTTTTTACATTAGTGGCCATTATTCAAAAATTTCAATTGTGTCTTTTATTATGCAGCATAGTTTTTTAAACGTATATTTTGCAACGAAATTTTTTTTCAATTTCAAAATACTTATAACCTTACTTACGTTGATTTGGCTTAGTATTTCCTTAGTCTCTGAAAGAAGGTTTCCAGTTTTGAGATTGCTTTCATCTTTTCTTGCTTCTCCCTTTTCATCTTTAACGTTTTCTTTTACTGCATCGCTGTAACTCGTGTTTTGGTATCCAGTTGCATTGTAGAATGTAACTTTTCTATCTGGATATAGCTTTGGTTCCGGGATCTCTTGGTAATTTATTCTACTTTTGTTGCTTTTAGCTCTACTTTTCAAATTGATTTTTCTTTCCGAAACTATCCAAATTTATAAAATGGTGTTATGAGGTTCTTGCTCCTTTGTTTCTTACAAAAAGCAACACAATAACAAAGTCCGGATAATTTTAGAGTATCCCGTGTCGGCTTGTTTGAATTAAATTGAAACTCAAAGACTAGTAAATTTTATTCTGTTTTCATTTAAACCTTCGTCGATTGTTTTTATTATTCGCTTGACTGTAGTCATGCAAAGTTCTCTAGACTTCTCTAGTTCTGTTTGTATTAGATCAATCTTTTTTCCTATCACTTGACATTTGGCGAAATTCCCTTTACAATCATACAGAATAATTTCTCGCTTGGAAGAGTGTATGTGTGGTATTCAAAATTCTCTGCTTTGATTGTTTTCAGCAGCTTCTTTGGATCTTCTTTGGTTTTAGTATAAATAATTGTGCGTTTATCTATTATCCTGATTTCCATTTTGTTAGTTAGAGACTTTGACTCCATCTGACGTATCCATATGATTATGGATCTAGATATGGACAACAATAGTTTTTTTTCCTTCTTAAGGCTTTTCACCTTTAGTGGGTATTTTTCTTTTATCATTCTTGTCAATAAAATTAGCGTCAATGGACAGCATCTCATACTTGTTGCTAGTTCTTATTTCCTAACTTTCTTGACTTCTAAAGTGTTGTTGAGTTTTTCGTACTCTTCCTTAAATAACATTTTTGTCATTTATAAGAGACTTTACACAATAAAATTTTGTATTCGTCGCTTAATAACTGTTTTTACACAGAATACACATATTGTACACAGATTATTATTTTATTAAACAAAAAAAAACTAGAACATCGTGCACATGCTAAAAACTCTTTACAAAGTTAATTTAATTCTGAACCAAACAGCTTAATTTTCAACAAAGAGATCAATTTATGTACCAAACACATAATAGTCAATTTTCCATGTGTATACATTTTTTATAGATAAATTTTTTATAGAAACCCAAAATTTTTAACAAAATAGTTTAATTTTTAAACATAGAAATTTTTTTCCACTAAAATATTACGTTGCAGAAAGAAAAAACTTTTACAAAGTAGGTAAATATTTAATAAAAAATATAAATGTTTATCTGGAAAAATAATCTCTTTGCAGAATAGCAGAATTTTCACAAACAGAAAAAACAAATTTTCAACCACATAGTTTAATTTCTAACAACAAACATGTTTCTACAAAGAAGAGCACCAACTAATGTTTATTAAAGTGGTCAAATTTTTCACTCAAAAAAAGGAATTTTCTACTGAAATGATGAATCTTTAACCAAACAGGTAATTTCTAACACATGAGTTGAATTTTCATGAAGATTTATTTTTAGCCAAAAAGAACGATTTACCAATAAGGTAATCAGATTTTCAAAAAAGGAAGCTAGTTTAACTAAAAATATCTATTTTCTGATAAAAAAGTTAAATTGTTAACAAATGCGTTGAATTTAAATTCTAGTTTAAAAACATGTTATTCAGTTTGAACATAAAGTCTGGTAAATAGAATCTTGATAAGAAAGAATGTTTTTCATACTCGAGATTCGTATTAGTCATAGACACACTTTAAATAAGCAAGTTCAGTATACACTCGTCTACAGTAGCCTACTGTGGAATAAAGTCTGTATCTTGATAAAAGTATAAGAAACAAGTAAAATTGATTTGTTTTGACAAAAGTAGTACTTTCCAATTTTTGTCGGTAATTTTCTAATTACGTCCAGAATGAAACTCTTCATCCTTGCTTCATTGGCAATTTCTGTCGGTGAGTATGAGTGAAGAAATTAAATTTATTGGTAAAAAATTATTCTTCATAATAGAAAATTCCTTTTATGATGAAAATCTCACCATTTCATTTGAACTTCCCTCTTTTGTATTTAAAAATTAATTCTTTAATTGAAAATTTAACTATTCTATTTTAAATATCAATTTATTTTATTCTAAATCCGCATTTAGGGTAGAAATTTATTTATCCTCCCTAAACCTTTATATTTTTGCGTTAAAATATAACAAACGGTAAGTTTGTTAGTTAGTAAGTTGTAAATGTAAGTTGTAATATTTTCAAGTCTCTGTTTTAACGAGAACTTCCATTTACGTAAGAACTTTAAGTTTGCCTAAACCCCTAAAGAAACAGTAAAATTTTATCGAATCATTCACGCCACAAATCATCTCAGATAATTTGTTAATTATTCATAATTAAAGATTTATTTTAACAGATGTGCTGTTTATAGTACCAACATATTTTTTTTTTCAATTTCAGGATTCTCAGAAAGCTCTGATTCAAATGCTAATGCTGATCAAACCCCGCCACACCACATCGTAGTAAGGTTGTCAAAACAATTTCATATAGAGGCTGTGGACTGGAAACCATGTAAAGTTACTGACTACAATGCTTGGACGAACAACGTAGTGAATGCACTTAACGCTATTGCAGATGCAAACTCAAATTCTAAGCATAAAAAACTATCAGTTAGTGAGTTCAAACAGTTAGTAGTCCATGTCATCAAAGCAGCAGTACCATGCGCGAAGGCAAAGTATGTGAGGGAAAAAACGGACAATTATATGGCTAAGTAAGTTTATTTAATTTTTTATATACGTATTTCAAATTATTAGTCCGGGAGCAGGCAATACTGCCGTATGCAATAATATGTCCAAGGATAAAAAGATATTATTCTTATGTATTTTGAGCCGCTGAATCCGAATATACCCGGCTTTCTTTCGAAAAAAGTGGTGCGTTTTGTTTAAATTGAAATTGTTTAAACATATTATGAAAAATGGACATTTTTGACCTGGGCAATTTTTCTGTTGAAAATATGGCCCATTTTTGAAACGAAAAGGTCTCCGGCAACTTTGTCGTAAAATGCACATTTTAAGAGATATAAATTTTTTAAGGTCCGAAATTTGACATTTTTCAATAACTTTGAACGTTAACAACATTTGGCCTATTCAATATTTTTTAAAGTACGTACTCATTGGTTAAAAGTTACTTTATGACCTGATGCAATTCAGCATTAGCGCAGACCCGGCGGAGATATGATTTTCGCAACTAACAGTCAGCACTTTTTCGCAATATTTACAATTTTATTGCGGATTTTATTAGATTAACAAAGTATTTTATGAAATATTTTCACAATTATTATACCTCCAAGCAATGAGTTATTTCAATTCACAGTTTATTCAATAACGCACGTAAGTAACTTATCGATTAATAAAAAGAGATTGTTAATATCAATAATAACTTATTTTGTTACTTGAATCAATTATTAATCCACGATAACTTGAAAAGTGGAAAATTGTATTTATTGTTTTTATTTATTCATCATTTATAATTGTATTGTATGTATAATTGACCAGGAGTGGGAAATTCTTTAATTTTTCGTCCATAAAATGTGCATATATCGTATTTATACATTATTAGATTGGAAATACTCTAATTATGTATATTTAAATGATTTTCTTGGGTAGCCGTGGAGGAAATGACAGAAAGCATGGTCTGCTTATCCGCTGACTCAATGCTTCTTTATTTAAGAAATTCAAATTAGATTAAAATCCAAATTAAAAATCTTATTTAACGTCCAATAATCAAATGAATACAAACTCTTGTTGAAAAGAAAACAAGAATGCAACGACCAAATTTGGACCACAGCAATCCAACCATATCCCCTTCCTCCTTTTTTTTCTTACTTTCGTCTTTTTTTATTTTTATTGCTACAAAATTACAAAAAGAGTTCATTTAAATTAAAAGTAAAAAATAAAATTACATTACCAACGTTTCGGTACTCATACAGTAGTCGAATCAAGGCAATAACAATTCAAACAGATACAAATTGACAGCACCAAGGAACAGATGCTCTCGTTTTGATACCTAAAATCGAATTATAATACCTGATTTGATTTTTACGTATCAAAGAGAGAGCACCTGTTCTTTGGTGCGGCCAATTTGTAGTTGTTCACTTTTTCGTTGCCTTGATAACGTATTCGGTATGAGTACCGAAACGTTAGTGGTGTAATTTTTTTTAGATTTTTTATTTTTTTATTTTTATTTTCAAAGCACTCTTATTGTAATTTGATTGTAATAAAAATAATAAAAAAAGGAAGAAAGAAAAAATAAGGAAGGGGATGTGTTTGCTTGCCTTCTCATTTTTCTGTATTTTTTTTTATTTTTGTCCGAAAATTATTTTTAAATTTTTTTCCGATTATAATCTAAGCTTTTTTTGTGTATTTGCTGTGATTCAAACTCGTTCGTTGGATTCTTTTTTTTTACCAGGAGTTTGCAGCAATGCTTCTTCTTACTGCGAATGTTTTGTTGAGTGTGGGCTTATTTAAAATTAATCAAATATATTTTTTTCTCTTGTAACGTTAATTTTTATTTGTCAATGAATTTTAATATACTCCAAACTCCCGCTTTCAGTCGCCATCACTTTTCACGATTCTGTCCCCGCGAAATCAGTGCAAGGCTATTTAAAGGCAACCCCCAACACTTGACTGAAAGCAAGAGTTTGGTGTAATTAAATTTAATTCAAACTTAATTATTAAAATTTCAATTAAATTAAATTATTATTGAGTAATTTATCCATTTATTTAATATTAACATCATATGTAATATTAATATAAGGCCATTCACAAAATACGTGATACATTTTCCAGGAACCTTTGACTGCCGTATCAGGGATTTTGTGAATGACCCCTATAATAACATATAGGATGTCCAAAAAGTCTGGAAATACTTAAATAACTGTCCCATTGAAATACGCAAATGGATCAAGGTCATTCTTGGAGTAAATTTCAAAGAGAAATCCAATAGGGACCTTCAATTTGACCTCAAACTTGACCTTCAAAGTCATTTCCAGGTGACTTTGTGTTTTAAATGAGCACCCCTAGTTTTGACAGCGACAATCGCAAGAGCGAGAAATTTTACGTTTAAATATGTACTCAGGCCATTTAAACTTAAACAAGGTCCTGCTTGGGTTAACGGGACCGATCTGTACTTCCTCACGTAAAAGTTATTCTTGATGCAAATTTCATCAAGAAATCCTATGGTTACCTTCAATTTCACCTGGGCTTGACCTTTAAGGTCACTTCAATGTCATTCCTGAAAAGTCCGATCTGACTTATGACCTGAATATATATTTAAACGTAAAGTTTCCCGCTCTTTGGACTGCTGATATCAAAAACAGGGGTTCCCAATTTAAAGGACAGAGAGTACATTAAAATGACCTTTCAGTTCAAATTTAGGGTCAAATTGAAGGTGACTATTTGATTTCTTGTTCAAAGTTACTCCAAAAATGACCTTTAAACATGGTCCTGCTTGGGTTAATGGGACAGCTCTACTTCCTCAGGTCAAAGTTACTCTTGAAGTAAATATCATCGAGAAATCCCATAATTACCTTCAATTTCACTTTGCGGTTGTCCTTTAACGTGACTTTAATGTCATTCCTGAAAAGTCCCATCTGACTTATAACCTGAATATATATTTAAACGTAAAGTTTCCCGTTCTTTGGACTGCTGATATCAAAATCAGGGTTTCCCAATTTAAAACACAAAGAGGGCCTTGACATGACCTTCAAGTCCAAGTTGAAGGTCAAATTGAAGATCACTATTTGCTTTCTCGTTCAAAGTTACTCCAAGAATGCCCTTGACCTGAAGCAATACAGAACCATCCCATTAATCTAAGGCGGACCTTGCTTAAGTTTAAATGACTTTCAGCAGACCTGCAAAGATACACTTGAACTATGAGCTGAGAACATACTGAAATGTAAAATTTTCCTTTTTTTTTGACCGCCGTTTCAAAAATAGGATTTTCCACTTAAAACACACAAAGGGGGAGGGTCGGTAAGGCCGGTTTTTGGCCTAATTCATTTTTGGACCAAAAAATCTGAAAAAATCATGGTAGTATCTTATAAATATCCCGAGTCGATTGCACGCTAAACGGACTACCCTCCACCCCCCAGCCACCCCCACCACCCCTACAAATATAGGAAACACCACTACCCACCAACTGTATTTTCGAGAGATTTGACACTCTTAAACATGTATTCTGAGGTTAGCTCGGGTTCGCTATGGTTTTCGGGATCGCCGAATACAAATCTGGCGTCCTTTGACTTTTATCGCGTCAGGTTCAAGGTCATTGGAAGGTCAAATCAAGAGAAAACGGTTAAAAAATCCAAAAAAATACGTTATAGGTCTTTGGAGTCGCTAATTACGAATCTGGCATCCGTTGAACTCTATCGCTTCAGGTTCAAGGTCATTTTAAGGTCATTTGAAGGTCAAATCGAGAAAAAACGGTGAAAAAATAAAACAAATATGTTATAAGTTTTTGGGGTCGCTGATTACGAACCTGGTGTCCGCTGATCTTTATCGCCTCAGGTTCAAGGTCATGGGAAGGTCAAATCGAGAGAAAACGCTGAAAAAAATATATGTTATAGGTTTTCGGGGTTTTCTAGATTGGACCTTCAAATGACCTTCAAATGACCTTGAACCTGAATCGATAGAGTTCAACGGATGCCAGATTCGTAATTAGCGACACCAAAAACCTATAACGTATTTTTTTGGATTTTTTTACCGTTTTCTCTCGATTTGACCTTCCA
>NC_046662.1:54698178-54699762 GCF_010883055.1 Belonocnema kinseyi | reverse complement strand
CGTGCAATCGACTCGGGATACTTATAAGATACTACCATGATTTTTTCAGATTTTTTGGTCCAAAAATAAATTAGGCCAAAAACCGGCCTTACCGACTCTCCCACTTTGGTCTTGAAATGACCTTCAATTTCAAGATCAAGGTCAAATTGAAGGTCACCATTCGATTCTTCGTTGAAAGTTGCTCCTAGAATGACATTCAACCATTTGAATAATATTTTATCTAATCCAATTTTTAATTAGTATTAATTAATATTTAAACTTAAATTATTTTTTCATTGATTAATTAATTCAGAAAGATAATAAATCAAGCGGAGTGAAGAAAGTAGATCTTTTTCTCAGACAAAAATTTACTTCTAGTTATCAGTATAAAGTATTATTTTATGTTTTAGAAACAATTTTTATTTGAAGAAACTGCAAAAGAATCCTATGGGTTTTTTGAGACCCAATAAAACAGACTTATGAGGGTGATATTAAAGAAATAATTTCCTAATTGCATTTTTCCAAATAAAATTTACAAACGGGCATTTCTGCCTGATAATAAATATGTGTTGCACTTGATAGAGCTTGCGGAATTCCTAAAAATAATTAAGAAATATCGCATTTTGAAAGGAGAGGGGCGGACTAAACAAATTTGGGAGCGATATGCATAATATTCGAAAAGAATTTCTACCTTTCAGGTAGTTGTTTTTGATTGGGATTAAATTATACTTATAATTGAATATTTATATACAAAATCTTGTTCTCTGGCGTTCATATTTAAAATTTACCTCGAAATTTACTTAATTTCAAACGGGGAAAGCCTAGAAATCAAAGAATCCTAATCGAAATTAAATACACGTTTCCTTTGGAACAAAAAATATTTTTTTTTCAGTAACAAAAATTACTCTAAATAAAAAGAAATTTCTTTGTATCAAAAGAACATTTATTGAACTGAGAAAATGAATATTTTTCCATGATTCAAATCGAGTTTATTTTGTGATAGAGATTTGCAGTATTTTTTTTAATTGTTTTATTTTGCGGATAAATTAAACTGTTTCTCTTTGAAAATTGAAAAAATATTTGGATTAGAATTCCGGCAATAGTCGTTTTGCCTTACTAATGTTTAAATTAAATATTGCTTCATTTTCAGCCGTGAAGCTCCTCATCACTGAAAAGAAGAAAGAGAATGGAAAGTGAAACAAAGGACGGTACACATTTGACGACTTATGATCTTTTCACAATTAGCTTATAACCTGTTATTTTTGTTATAAACTTCCACTGTGTTTTTTCTAAAATTTTGATTGTGTACTGTAAAAACGTACAACAAAAATACAAATAAAAGTAAATAAATACAAAAATTTTAGGCAATACAAGTAAAGATATTTTTCACATAGGCGCAGTTGCTGGAGTGTTTAATTTTTAGATTTTTTCATCAAAATAAATGTGTGAATTTAGTGTTGTAAACTGTAATAACAAATATATGTAGGACTTAACAAAACATTATTACTATACAGTCTGTCAAGTTAAAGCGTGGGTGGCTTTACTCGCAGTCGGTAAGGTGTATCGACATGATTTTGGTGTCAAAATATTAAGAAGAGCTCCCTC
>NC_046662.1:54690635-54698078 GCF_010883055.1 Belonocnema kinseyi | reverse complement strand
AGGGAGCTCTTCTTAATATTTTGACACCAAAATCATGTCGATACACCTTACCGACTGCGAGTAAAGCCACCCACGCTTTAACTTGACAGACTGTATCTCAATCTGCCGTTTCCTTCTCGAGAAAAATCTTTTGTTTCTCAATAATTGTAATTGAAAAAATGATTTTTACGAAGGTGTCTATCTGTAGTCTGTATTTTGTAGACACGATTACTTTCGAAAAACTAATCAGATTAGTATATGCTTTAGCACACTTCTTCAAGGTCTTAGAAGGAAGACCAAGTTCACAAAACAGCTATTTTTGATAAAAATTCGAAAAGTTAGCACATTTTCAAAATTTTCGATACCACATTTTTTTTAAATATAAAAATTCAATGTGCGGTTATTTATAGTACTCAAAAACTAAAAAAAAAATTCTTTAGGACTTCTTTTATAAAGGAAATGATCAAATTCAGAGCATTTTTAATTTTCAAACAAACAAACTAAAATTTAAATTTTTAGCCAAAGAACTCAGGATATGAAAGAAAGTCTAGAGCAGAAAAAGGTCGATTTTTGAAAGCCGTGCAAGATTATGATAACATTTTTTGATTTAGTCGAAAAGTTAAAAATTCAAAATTTGATCATACGAAAAATGATAAAAAATTCCATTTTTTTAAAACTATACAAGTTTGAAAAAAATAAGCTAAAATGGCGTGCCCTGAAAAGATCTAAAAATTTGTTATAAATCACTTTTTGATAGGACGCGTAATTTTTGTTTATCCAAAAAAAAGGTATAATTTTTTATAATTATTTTTAATAGGATGCAGAGTTTTTATTTTATGCGTAAAAAAGAATAAAATTAAAAAGGTAATTTTTTGACAAACGTCACAAGCTATGAAATGCTGTTTTCGCTTACAATGAAATTCAATAATTATCGTAAATCATTTATTAATAGTTCAATAATTAGAAATAACTACTGCGTACTTAAAAAAATTTAAATACAAATTTTTTTTTTATTCATGGTTATTTTAAATCAGAACTATAATTTTAAAAATGCATTGAGCTTTATGGAATTAATTTCATAAAAATATTTATTTAGAGTATTTTTAATAAAAAATACTATTAATGTAAAAAAAGCAATTTTTAATTGTTCAACTTCGGGAATTTTCTAAAGTCGAGGATTTGACAGAGTCAGGTATTGTATATTTCATGAATTTTCAGTCGTGAATGTTATTTTACTTAATTTTTCAGTCTTTCAATAAAATAATAATTAATGAAAATAATAAAATTCCCAGAAAATATAATATTCAAAATATTATAATACTGAAAATAAAATCGCTGACATAGGAAAATTTAAGAATGATAAAATTCCTGAATATGCAAAATTAAACAATCGTCACGTTGTAAAATTAAAAATACTAAATAATAAATTGATCAAATTGACGTATATTTTATTACACTTTCTATTTCATGTTTTGTTATTTATGTATTTCATTGAGAAAAGAAATCAATACGGCAAACGTTTGTTCCAAATTCATTGTTGCAAGGTAACTCAGTTTCGACACTAACACATGTTCATAAACAAACACAACATTTTTTAAATCAACATGATATTTTTAGGAAACGCAGGTGACATTATTTTCTATGGCTTATTTGTATATTTTGGTTATTTCTTATTATTACAAACTATTCGATCATTTTTATTATTTCAAGATTTATTGTAATAAAAAATATAATAATATAATAATTATAATTATAAATTATAATCAAAAAATTTGTTTTAATATTTTCTCTAATTTAGAATTTTTTACAAATCAGTAAGAAACATGTTTTTTGTCTGACAAAAAAATTGTAGAAAAAAAATGTTATAGTTAAATTTTCGGTTAAAAAATTGTTAAATGTAAATCTTCTTATTTTAAGTATTATCACCTTTGTTGAAAATTGAACTTTTCAGTCAAAAACTAAGTTTTTGCCGTTGCTACATGTTCAATTCAAAATGCTGCTGTTTCAAACTTTAATTCTATGAAATAATTTTTTTATAAAAAAAGCTAACTTTCTAACGTGATTGCGGAATTTTCCACAAATAAATCACATTTTAAACCAAAAAAAATTCACCCTGAACTAAGAATATAATACTGGACTTTAAATAAAAAATTGATGTATTTTCGCAGTAGATTCAATGAATTCAGTTCACAAATATTATCTGAAATTAAAGAAAGAAATTCTTTACAAAATAATTACATTCTTAACCAAAAAGAAAAAATTATTTTCGAAAATAACCAAATTTAAACTGGGAAGATTAATTTTCTACTAAAAAATTCTGAATTTTTATCAAAGAGATGAATTTGCAACCACACATGGAATTGTGCTATTTTCGGTTAAAACCAAGTATTTCTCACAAAAAAAAAGCATGGGTTTTCAGCAAAACTTGAATAGGTATAATTTCAGCTAACAAAATCATATTCCAAAAACAAATAAAATTTTTAAGAAATAAAGACCTAATTTTTAAACCAAAATGATCAATTTTCATTCAAAATAAGGAATCTTTACACACAAAAATTAATTTTTAGCTAAATAGTTAAGTTTGTAACGAAAAACATTAATTTTCTGCAAAAAAAGAAACCAAGGAATTTTTAACAAATTAGTTAAATTTTCAACCTAAGAAATCAAGTATAGAATTGTGAAGTATTTTTAACTGCAAATATCACGTTGCAAAAAAGTCAAGTTCAGAAATTTTAGATACAAATCAATTTATGCCCAAAAAAGAACTTGACGTCGTAAAAATGAATTTTGACATAAATTGATGAATTTTTCGTTAAATTAAAAAATTCTTCTTTTTGAAGAAAAATTTATTTCTTAAGTGGAAATTATACAATTTTAATGCAATTCTTTTGTTGCCTATGAATCTTCCTGTTCAAAATATTACCGTCTTTATTGAAATTTCAATTTTATCGTCCGAAATTAATTCTTTTCCCCTTTCCTCAATGTTTAATCCAAACAGCAAGAAATAAATTTTCGATTGCAATAATGGATCTTCAACCTACAGCTGACTCATCCAGTTTTCCATGGGAGCAGGACGAGCGTGTTTGAGACATTTTTATATATAGATATTTATTTGAATGATAACCGAGTCAGATGGTCCTCACTGTTTACGTTTCGATCCCCGCGAAATCAGTCCAAGGCTATTTGAAGGCAACCACTGACACTGGACTAAAAGCGAATGATTTGTAATAAATTTATAGATTTTTTTAGGCGAACAACCTTTGTTTTTCTATTACAGTTTGTACCTTGTGTCCTTTTTTTCCAAAAAATTTAATTTTTTCATTTTGAATGTTATTTTTTTACGATAAAAGCAAAAACTACGTGTGCTTTACAAAAATTTCCATTACAAATTTTAATGAGTTTTTGGTGTTTTTTTTAAGCGTAACATTTGTCTATTTATTTTTTTATAGCTTGCGTCGGTAGTTCAAAATTTTTTATTTTTAATATTTTTTTTTCACGACTTAAATCAAAAACTACGCATCCTATAGAAAAGATTCATAACAAATTTGTGGATCTTTCCAAGTCGTGCAATTTTAGATTTTTCATTTTTTTCAAATCTTGCTAGTTTGATGAAAAATTGAATTTTTCATTGTTTTTTGGTACAATAAAATTTTAAAATTTAAATTTTAGACCAAATTATAAAAAACTTTTATGACATTCTTGTAAAGACTTAAATAATCAACGTTCTTCTTCTCTTAATTTTTTTATATCATGCGTTATTTGGCTTAAAATGTTAAATTTAGTTTTTTTTAATTTGAGAATCCTTTAACTCTAATATTTTTTATTTTATAGAAAAAAGTCATAAGGTTAAATTGTTTGGGTTTTTGAATACGATGAATAACCTTCCATAGAATTTTTAAATCTTGAAAAAATATTATTTCAAAAATTTAGAAAATTCGCACACTTTTTCGAACTTTTATCCAAAATATCTAATTTATGAACCCGTTTTTTCTTTTAGGCTTTAAAAAGGCTGATAGAGCAGAATCCAATCTGATCAATTTTTTGAAAATTATCTTGCCTACAGATTCGTAAAAATCGTGTTTTTTGACTCAGGGGCTCTCAAAACGTGGAGATTTAATGGAAACCAACAAAGTGAAATTTTACATAAAAACAGTATCTTCTCATTAAGGTGAAAATGTAGAAATTAATTTTGAATCCGATAAATTTTTTTTCACCAAAAGAGAATATGAAATCAATTTTCTACTGCCATGATGAATATTCAACCAAAAATATACTTCTTTACAATGTAGTTGAATGTTCAGCAAGCCAAGTAATTTTCAAGCAAAGACGAACAAATTTCCGATCAAGAGCTCGATTTAAATAAAAAATTAATTTTCAACTAAGTAAATTAATTTTGTATAGAAAAAATCGCAGTTTCAATAAACAACGATTAATTTAAAATTAGAAACAATAATTTCATTTTTAGTTAATAAACCTAATTTTTAATTTAAAAAAAACAATGTTCAACAACATAGCAATGTAAAAAAAAAACATTTCATCCGTTATGTTAAATTTTAAAACCAAAAAGACGAACTATCTATATAGCAATTGAATTTTCTATCCTGGCATGATTATAATTTGCAAAAAAAAGGTTAATTTTAAACAAAACATTTCAATTTTTAACTAGAGTAGTTCTTACTGTCAATCAAAAAAATAGTTTAAAATATCGAATATTAAAGACAAAAATTATCTGCAAATGATTTAATTTTCAGCCTGAAAATACGTAGACCTCATGCAGCTCCTGTTACACCTACCTGCGGCGAGGCGTCAATTTCCGGAGGGCTATAGAAGGAAGGGCTATTATAGGATTTCACTGTATTTTATTTTTCATTCTCATAGGGTTCATCGTCTTCCTTCAAAATCCAGCCGAAAGTTGAAACAGGTTCTAAGATAAAAAAATTACAGTTTTTCTCTGAAACAAATGAAAATTGATTTTCTAAAAAAACACACCTTCAAATTTTTTGAACTTGTACTTTGAGAAGAAGGATGTATCGTCAGTTTAATGCTAGCTAAATAACTTTTTTAGGTAGGAGAATTGTTTTTTTTTTCAATCGAATTGTGCCCTTTTTCTTGGATATAATGACAGATAGAAGAAGAAATTTTAACATAAAACTTTGCATGTCTAAAAAAGGTCTATTAAAAATGTCTCTTATTATTTTGCGACTTCTTTTATAGTTTCCGAAAAAAAATTTTAATTAAACTTTTAGGAAACAAATTCTCCCGGCCTCAAAAATGAGTTACTCACATGATGCTGATTAAATGCCTTTATTTTATTGGTGGAAGCTTCTAAAAAATATTTAGGATAATTAAGCAGGTGGGGCTTTCCAGAAATTGTCTTTTGTTCGCGTTTTGAAAATTGAAAAAAAAATCAAGAATATTTTTTTAAACTTTTGATGGCCTACAAGATTATTAAAACTTTCAGAGTTTTCTTGATAAATTTGTTTACATATTTCTTATTAGTCAGTTTTATATGGAGCGTAGTTTTTGTTTTGGTTGTGAAAAAAAATTAATTTTTTGTAAAAGTATTTTTTGCTAAGACGCATAGTTTTTGCTGCAATCGTAAAACATTAAATATAAAAGAATTAAATTGTTGGACCAGCGACACAAGTTAAAAAGAAAATAAATGGACAAAAGTTGATTTTGGAAAGAAAAGTTACACAATTTTATAAAGAATTTTTTAAATGGAAGGGCCGTTTTTGCTTCAATCGTATAAAATGACAATAAAAATGTAAAAACTAAACCTTTTGAAAACATCACAAGCTAGAAAAAAAATTATTAGTCAAAAGTTGCTTATCGGGAACGGATTGAAAAATCTATTAAAAAATTTTGTTATAAAAATACGTTAAAAATGAAAAATGACCCTTGTGCAAGAACGGCTTCTCCTTTCTCTGTTAAAAATTAATTTTTCAGCGGAAAAATGTGTTTCCTTTTTAAATGAAAATTTACCTCCTTTAGTTTAAATTTCCACTATTTTTTGGAAAATTAAACTTTTGTTTGAACTGCTGAATTTTCGTCTAGATTTTCCTCTGAGTTGTAATATTTTTAAATCTTTTTTTTTATGACAAATGCTTCTTCTGTAAGTTCTTTCAGCCCTCCCTCCCTCGTAAAAAACACTAAAATTTGTACCTAATATCCCACGTCACAAATAATTTTCCATAAATGTATATTATGTTTGCTAAAAAGCTTATTGTTCAAACAAAATGTTGTTATTAAAAATTTTATAGAAACTTTTGTCATTTTTCCATAAACTGAATTTGCTTATTTTCAATGTTATTTCTATGATTTAAACGTTACACATATGGTGTAGGGTTTCAAAGATATTAAAAAATTTGAAAATATTTTTCGCAATTTCTTTTGAATTCACCCTGAATTATTATTAATTTATCCTAAATTCTTTCGAATTCTGCTAAATTCACTCAATTCTATTCAATTGATAAAAAATGTGTAGATATTTTTTGGGTAGACAGTGTTTGTCGACCGCAAAATGCAACCTTTGGTTATTGATCACTTTTTAGTGCGGTCAAAATTTGAATTTCCATTAAAAAAAAAAGTTGTTATGATAATCTTGTAGGGCATATAAAAAGTAACGTTCTTATTTTCTTACCTTTTTTTCATATCTTGCGTTATTCGGGTTAAAATATTTAGCTTCGTGTGTTTTTTTAAATTTTGTTAATGCTTTAACTCTGATAATTTTTAGTTTTATAAAAAAATTCATAAGGATACATTGTTTGACTTTTTTAATAATGCCAATAAACGTACAGAAAATTTTTGAATCTTGAAAAAAAGTGGTCTTAAAAATGTTCAAAATGCGATCACTTTTTGAATTATATCCAAAAGGTCTGACTCACGAACTTATCCTTCTGTTTAGGACACCAAAAGAGTGTATCAAAGGCCAATCTAATAGATTAATTTTTTATAACGTCATCGTGTTCACAGACAGACAGACATACAGGCAGACCCATTCGTAAAAACCTGTTTTTCTGATTCATGGTGTTTCGAAACATGAACATTTGACGAAAACTGGGGAAAAGGGTAAATTTTACACAAATCTAATACCTTCTATGATGAGTATGTGATAAATATAAAAAGCTTAGAAAATACTAGTAGAGATATTTTTAAGGTATCGAATCGTCAGAGTTTTTATTTGAGGCCGAATGTATGAATCTAAATTTGAATCTGAATTTGATAATTAATTGACACAACTAATTAAAAATTCATTTGTATTATTTTTGTAAATACTTTATTATTGTCACACATATTAATAAATTTATTCTACATTTTTTCTTTTTTAAAATGTTTTAATTGATTACATTCATGAATCATCTAATTCAGGAATTTTAAATTTGCGAGGACCTTATAACTTGGAGAATTTTGTTTTCTGAATATCCCGAGAAAAAATTGTTGTCCTTATGACAAATTTTTAAT
>NC_046662.1:54688471-54690535 GCF_010883055.1 Belonocnema kinseyi | reverse complement strand
TTCGGTTCGGTTTTGATTCCTCTAGAATCAAACCGAAGAGCCGATTCCAGAGTGATTAAGGGAAGGGCGCACAATACTCCTGCCGAAAATAGGCAACTTCGCTGATCCGAAGAATTACAGGCTAACAACTTGTCTGAACACACTTTATAAGATATTCACAGCTATCCTAAATGATAGGATTGTTCGGGCAATTGAACCTGTGTAGCAAGAAATGTAAGAACAACGAGGCTCAAAGAAAGGCGTAGCCGGATGTCGGGAGAACCTGCTCATCTGTCTTTTGGAAATCTTAAAGGTTTATCGTCAAATAGTTGAGTGCATGGAGAAATTGATGCCTCTTTGAAAAACCAGATTTAGTATCTTATCTGGAAAAAATCGTGTGACAACTAACAAGTTCACCTTTCAGAGAGGTGTCTTTCAGGGCGACACCATGACTCCGCTCCTCTTTTGCCTTACATTATTGCCACTATCTCTAGCACTTCGCCATTCCGACGGTTACTTGTGCGGCAAACCAGCAGATCGAAAGTACAAGGTCACTGATGTATTTTACATGGACGATCTCAAAATCTATGCTAAAAACAGAGAGAAACTGCTTCTCGCTCTGGGGATTGTCGAATGATATACTAAGAAAATTGGAATGGAATTTCGATTAGACAAATGCGCCAAGGTTTATTTGAAGCGAGGAAAACTTAATGGCATCCCTGAAGATCCTGAGCTCGTTGATAGAAGCGCCATACGACACCTTTGCGCTGGAGAGACTTATACATTTCTGGGCGTGCCACAGAGCCACATACAGGATGTGACATCTATAAAGGATACTCTCCGAAGGAGATACAAACGTCTCATCCGACAGATTTGATCTTCCGAAATGTTGGCGAGACACAAGGTATCTGCAGCGAACATGCTTGCCGTCCCGGTACTACTCTATTCATTTGGAGTAGTTCCATGGACGACAAACGAGCTCACATTCCTTGATATCGGGACAAGAAAGGTTATGCACATGAACAAAAGCATGCATCTTAAGTCTTCCGTTCCGCGACTGTACATCACTCGGACTTGACTTCAGTATTAGGGGTGAGAAAAATGCATCAAATCTAATCTATCTCGAGTACTCACTCCTGAAAGCCCGGATTAAGAAAGCACAAGAGAAAAACTTTCGTGAACAGCTCCTCGATAAGAGGATGCACGGAATCTTCAACAGAAATGTGAAGGATCAGTCCATGTCTTGTGAGCTAACGTTTCCTTTCCTTAAATCGCCCGGATTGATGTCTGGTACGGAGGGTTTCATTTTTGCATGCCAAGACGGTGTCATTTTCATCTTAACATACCGTCGCCACATTTTGAGCCAGGACATTCCCGATGATAGTTGCAGGGCGTGCTATGCACACCCCGAGCATTTAGCTCACATACTATCTAGTTGTCCAACTCACGCGCGAACGACCTTCATTCAAAGACACAATGCGGCACTAAGAGTGCTTTACTACCATCTCTGTCACTCTTACGGCATTAACCTTAATATCGCTCCTCTAAATGCTCCTAGGGAAATTGAGTCAATTGTCGAGAATGGGAAGTGCCGCATAACTGGAACTTTATATTCTCGACAATTGTTTCCGTTGCTCACTCGAGGCCTGACATGGTTCTTCTTGACTTCGAGAAGCGAACCATGTTAGTTATCGAATTTTCGACACCAGCTGACAAAAACATCATAATCAAGGAGAATGAAAAGAAAGAGAGCTATAGAGACCTTATAAGGGAGTTGCAACGATTGTACCCGGAATATTCTGTTGAACTAATCGTCCTTATCATCGGCGCTCTTGGAGGTGCCAAGCTTTCACTTGCTAATGGGCTGAAAAGCATCCCTGCGTGTCAACAACATGGTAAATCACTTTCGGGAAAAATGCAGAAGGCATTTGTCCTTGGGTCGCTCCGTGTTCTTAGGGCGTATGAGGCTATCTATCTCACGGTCGTGAGACTTTGTTGTGGCTGAAATTTTACCGTGATTTTGCTGGGAGCGGGTGCAATTTTCCAGATTAGCGCCCGCTCCGGGCGAAGTCCTGCGGTTGTCCT
>NC_046662.1:54684726-54688371 GCF_010883055.1 Belonocnema kinseyi | reverse complement strand
TCTCTTTCATCACGACAACGCCCGAGTTCACACATGCTTCGTTTCAATGGCTAAAATTGAAGAACTAAAATTCGAATTGGTCGAACACCCGCCGTATTCACCTGATTTAGCCCCCAGTGACTTTTTCTTATTTCCAAACTTGAAAAAATGGCTCGGTGGACAGAGATTTCCAGACAACGAAGACGTCATTGCTTTTGTAAGTGCTTATTTTGAGGAACTTCCGAAAACGCACATTTCTGAAGGATTAAAAAAACTTGAAAAGCGATTAACCAAGTGTATAGAGCTCCAAGGAGATTATGTTGAAAAATAAAAAAAAATTTACCCCAAAAAAATTGTTTTTATACTTCATTCTAAGGATATTATGCATTTATTAAAAACGAAATATTCTTATCAAAGACATTTTTTTAGTGTTTTGAAATTTCTTTAAATTATTGTTTCCATTTAAAATAGCAATGATAGACAAAAATATATTTCTGGATGGAAAATTTTGTTTAATAATAATCATAGTATTATTTTTAATTGAATGTTTAATTTTATAAAAAAAAGAGATTTCGAAATAAGTCAGCGGTGAATTGTATCCTGCAGTCTTTTTCGAAAATTTGATTAAGCTCAAAGTTCATTGATTCATCTCGAAACCTTGTGAGTTTTTTTTCTGGATTTAGAAATCGATTTTTTTAAACATTTTTTGCGCTTTTTGTAAATACTATTCACAAAACTACCTTTTCTTTTTTTTTCTTATGACTTTAAATTATTCAATAGATGTAAATATTATATTATATAATATATATTAATTATTTTATTAGTAATATGTTGTAATAATTAAAATATTAACTTAATTTTAAAGTTATAAAATTAATTATAATTTTCTCCATAACATGCAATTTCTTGAAAGTGAGCAAATGAATCTAAAAATAAAGATGAGTTTTCAATTGAGAAAATCGATTTTTACTGAATAGTAAAATTATAATTTAGGAATATTACTTTTTTAAAAAAATTATAATTTTTAGTAAAGTATATTGTTTTTCACTTTAAAAATTTGACTTTTAAGTTAGAATATCAATTTAGAAAAAATTCATGTAGTGAAATTTTCTCTAAAAATTAATCTTTGTCAAAACAAACTTATTGTCTAAGAAATAAATTCTGAAATAAATTGATGAATCTTCAATTAAATGTAAAAATTCTTCTTTTTCGACAAAAATTGATTTTTGTAGTTGAGAATAGCACTATTCTGATTTTTTTTTGCTGAATGCTTAATCCAAATTGCTGAACTTTTCAGCCAAAGATGAATTTTCTATAAAAAGTTTAATTTACTACACAATCATACAAATTTGTTTTACCAAAAAGACGACTTTCTAGCCTTAGAAACATAAATTTCAAAAAGGCGAATTTTAATCGGAAATTACAGAATTCTTACAACGAAAATTAATTTTTAAATAACAGTAATTATTTCCTATAGAGAAAAAACGAATTTTCACGAAAAGGGTACAATTTCAACATACCATTTCAATTAAAAAAAAAAATTTCTAACCAAAAAAGTCCGGATTATCAATAAACCAATTCGATTTAAAAAAATAAAGATTCAACGAAGATGAATCATTTTCTAATAAAAAAGTTAAATTGTTAACAAAAAATAAAATACTTTTAACTGCAAATAAAATAGTTCTATTTTTAGTCAACGGATCTAATTTTTAAGAAGAAAAATTTTTTTAAAAATAAATAGATAAATTTTTAACAAAGAAAGATTTTTCAGGAAATAAAGGGAAAAAAATTATCAACAGAAATATATTTTGAAACCAAAAAGATGCATCCCTTTCCGAGTTAAAGTTTCCACAAATAAAATGAATTTTTTTATCAAAAATTATTTTTATGACAATGAAAAAAGATATATTCATCCGAAATGTTGAAATTTGAACGCGAGAGATCGAATTTTCTACAAAATTGTTAAATTTTTCAACCTAAAAGAATGACAACATTTTTTTTTAAATAATTGAATTTAAAAATTCACTGGATTTTAAATTTGGGTTAAAAAACATGTTATTCGAAACGAGTTTAATGTCTGGTAAATAACACCACAACAGAATTTCAATTGGAGACTAGGTGATTTTCTTAAAAAATGTCAGTATATAAATGTCTGAAAATTAAGATCTCGAATTGAATAAAAAAATTAAGTAAATTTGATCTATTCTGCGAAAAGTAGTATACTTTTGAATTTTTTCAGTGTTTTTATTAATTACTTTCATTATGAAGTTCCTTATCCTTGCTTTGGTTTCAATTTCTAGCGGTAAGTATAATCAAAGAAAGTAATTTAATAATAACTAATCAAGAATTATGTTCTTAATTAGTGAGATAAATTTTCAGTAAAAAAAAAAATTCAAGTGCGAAGATTAATTTTGGTCCAAAAAATGTGAATGTTTAATAAAAAGATGAATCTTTTACCAAAAGTGGAATAGCTGCCTTTTCAGTTGAAAAATTAAATTTCAAAAAAAGAATGTTTATATTTTCAGTTTAAAGAATTAATTTTTAACAAAAATTGAAAATTTCAAAATCATAAAAGATACTTTTTTAGCAAAACTTTGAATCAAAAAGATTGAATTTATTACTGTGTAAACTAATTTTCTGTCAACAAAAAACGGATTTCCCTGAACAAAGAAAAATAATTCTTAACAAAATAGTTTAATTTTCGACAAAGGATAGGGATTCGTTATTGACATCGTAAATATTCTACCCAAAAGGATCTTTTTGGAATTTTCGTTGAACTTTTAGAAAGTCAGAAAATTTTTCAACCAAAGAAAAAAAAATTTCCAATAAGTAGTTCGATTTTCAAGGAAAAAATGAATAAAGAAAGTAATTACTTTTCAACAAAGCAGATTAATTTTTTATCGAAGAAGTCGATGTTTTAACATCGACTGAATCTTTGAGAAAAATGACTGTTTGCCACAGTAGTCTAATTTTTGACAAAATACATTAATTTTTTCCCAAATCTTTAAATTTTTACCTGCATAAAGTAAATTTTTAAACAAACGTGGGATATTTTCAGGTAAAAATCCTTGATAATAACATAAGAATAATAATAATTTTGATTGAAATAGAGAAATCTGCAACCAAGAAAAAATTTTAAAGCCAAAAGGCGAACCTGCCACAAAATAATTGAATTTTCGATCCTAAAATAATCATTTTTTGAAACAAATAGGTTAATTTCAAACAAAGAAATTAAATTTTCAACTTAAGAAAGTTTTTTAGTCTATAAGGAAATAAATAATGATTCAAAATGTTTATGTTGTCAGGCAAAAATCAAATAATCTAAAAAATAATTCAATTTTCCACTTCTCCTGTGCTTTCCATACTGACTGTTAGTATGGAAAGCACAGGAGAAGTGGGAAGACTCAAAGCGGGGTAGTAAAGGGGAGTAAGGAGGAAAATTATGAAATGTCATTTGGCTGTGAAAGGATATGCGTCGAATCAGAAGGGGTTGGGGGGGGGTAAGTCTGCGAGGGTATTTCTGTCTATAGCAATCAGTAATGTTATTATGGAAAGCAGAGGAGAAGTGGAAAGGAAAAAAGTTGGGTGATTGAAGGGGATTAAAGAGGGGAAGTATGAAATGTAAGTGGGCTGCGAAAGGATATGCGTCGAGATAGGGGGGGGGGG
>NC_046662.1:54680269-54684713 GCF_010883055.1 Belonocnema kinseyi | reverse complement strand
GGATTGGGGTCTGTAGCAATCAGTGGTGTTAGTGTGGAAAGGGAAAAAGGAGGGTAGGTAAAGAGGAGTAAGGAGGGGAAATATGAAATGTAAGTGGGCTGTGAAAGGATATGCGTCGCAGTAGGAGGGAGTCAGTGTATTGGTTTAGTCTGAATATTTAGGATATATCTGTGAGGGATACTAGCAGAAGGTAGTATTGTACTGATTACTATAGATCCCAATATTCTCGCGGACTTACGCTCCCCCTCCTAATTCGACGCATATCCATTCACAGCCCACTTATATGTCATTCCCCTCCTTACTCCCCTTTATTCATCTCCTTTTAACTCTTTCTACTTCTTCTGTGGTTTCCATAATAACATTACTGATTGCTACTGATTACTGATTGCTATAGAAGCAACAAAATCGTTTCGGTAAGCCAACCCAATTAATTTTTAGAGTGTCTTGTTGAACTAATAAAAAAGTTTGATATGCACACCAAACATTTTTTGTGGATTGAACAATCATACTTCATTAAATTGCCCCAAAATTTGTCAGCTTAACACAATGATTCTTTAGACTCGACAAAAATATTGTAGACTTTATAAAGTAGGTTTGCTAAACAAACTAAATATTTTTAAACAAAACAAAATTATTTTTTATCCAGTTCTTTTCTACACTGAAAAAAGTGCTAAACAAAATTTTTGTTTAATCCTAATAAATTATTTTGTAATTCCAACTACTGTTTCTAGTGTTCGCACCAAAATTTTGGCGAGAACAGCAAAAACTGCCCAACAAAATTATTTTGTTGCTGGGAAATTTTTTTTAAGTACCCTTTTCCATAGAGAGGTTTCGATTAGAAAGATAAAGAATTTTTGTGTACCAAAGAAATTTATTTGCATGAAGAGAAATTGCCTTGAATGAGAAAAACGTTTATTGAACTGCGAGCCAATAAAAATTAGCCTATGATTTAAGAGATGTTTACTTTTTGGTTAGGGATTAACGTTCTTTTTTAAAAATTAGTCTTTTGATAATTATTTCACCTGTATTTGTTTCAAAATTAAAATCGTTTGTGATTCAAATACTAATTACATGTTGAATGTTATTACATGCCAAATTATGTTTTGTTTTCAATTTAGAAATCATACGCACGCACAGCGCAATTTATTGTGCTAATGTTTAAATTGAATACCGCTTTATTTTCCGACGCAAGGATCATCATCACAAATCATGATCACCATTTTTTTTTAATTGGCAGGCTCGCCTTTAGAAACAATAGTCATACTTACCTATGTCCGCTGTACTATAGACAAATTGTTCTGAAATATTGCTTATGTAATACAAGAATAAAAAATGATAAATATTGAATAATGAGAGTTTCCTTTTGAGGCAGGATATGTAAATTTATTATGATGGACTGTCATGTTGAAAGTATATGTAGCGTTCAATAAAAATTTATTACTATATCTCCATCTGCTGTTTTCTTCTAGCGAAAATTACATTCTTCCCTAATGATTATTTGAATTACCTTATTAGGAATGATTACCCCTCAGATTCAAGAAAAATTTAATTTATGTGAGTTCTTAGTTTAAAATTTCTTGTAGATTAAAATTTTCTTTTTATTATCATTGGAAGTACAATAATTTCACTCATTAACAACCAACATGAATCAAAAAATCTTTTTCATAATTATTATCAAGTATTTTGGTAAACAAAAGCATAATATAGCATTTTCAAATTATTTTTAATTTTTGATAATTATTTCTACAGACAAATATATCCATCTGCCGTTTTTTCGTAGAAAATATTACAAAGTTCTTTTATTCTTCTAGAAAGTTTCATACATTCGATAAAATATTAACATCATCAATCTGAAATTATGGAAATTTTCAGAATTTCTGGTGATTCCTTAAATTCATGTTGTTCAGATATTTTGAAAGTCATCTCTTCAAAATTTCCGAATGAATTTAAGTATGTATGGTAGGATCATAATATTATATGTGACAATAGTGGACTAAATACTTGTAAAAAATGTAGGGTTTAATATAAGGGAATTAAAAGTTGTTTAGGATATTTAAAATATTTGAGGTGAATTAATTTTTTCGTGAGAGTTCTTGGAAAATTTAAAATGATATTAAATGCAAAAATTAATTCAGTGATCATATTTTAAAATATTACAAAATATTTCCAGCAATTCATTCAATTCTAAAAAAAATAGCAAAACGATTAACAATTTTTTTTATTTTACAATACTTTTTTTTAATTTTAGGAATGATTAAAGTCAATTTAGAAATAAACTTAGAAATAATTATTCCTATTCTTCGTTTGAAAAATTAAACTATCTTAAATAAAAGTATTATCTTTCTGAAAAAATAAAATTGCTTCGAATTCTTCAAATGTGTGATGACCCATTACCGCCAGAAACAAGACATCCTCACCGGAGCTGTTGGTGACGAGCGGTGCGGGGATACTGATGGGGTTAAACAGTCGAGAAACCTGGTGGTACCACTTTCCTCGAGTAGAAGGACATAGGCCCTCCTTGGTGGTAGGTATGAGAAAGGTAAAGAGATAACTGGAGATGGATTCCTTTTCCTGAAGTAGTGGGAAGGGACCCCTTTGGTACCGATGAGATATATGATCATACGCATTTGAGAAATCAACAATACCGGCGGCAAAAAAAAGTTGGGCGCCGGAATTGCGGAGCCAGCGGCCGAAAGAGTTTCCCAAGGGATAGAAGGGCCTCAGAAGAAAAATCTGTGACCTCAGGTGACAATTCCGCGTAGACGATGCTGGCTTTCCACAACAGATATATTTGGCGAGGGATTACTTGAAGGGCAGATCGCCTGCCCATTTCCCGTCAACAGAGACTGGAGAAAAGATGATTTGAGGATCCCAAGAGAAGGAGGGGAACGTTAGAGTCCATGAAGCGTAAGGGCAACGGACGAAATTCCTGTATTGCTGGTCTAAAGTACCTCTGATTCGGGCGGCAGGGCAGTCTGCTCGATCGCAGTCGTCTGTTCGATCTATTTAGCCTCGGCGGCGCATCAATGATAACAGAGGTGAAACAAAATATTTTCTTCTTGCCTTTAGTCAGAAAAGGCGGCAAGAACAATGTTTCGGCTTTGAAGAAAAAGAATAACAACATATTCCACGACATTGCTATTTCCGGCCACCCAGAGGGAGGAGAGACCTTTCGTCCCATCCAGTGACGTGTCACCTAGGGGGAAATTCGAAAAAACACAAGAGATTTTGTCCGCTCCTGCATTCTCTGTGCGTCTTGCAAATCATTCCGAATGATTATAAAAGACCAACAAAGGCCACGACAATCCAAGAATACATGAAAGACGGTGGCCCTAGATCTTATGGGTCCAAATCCCAGATTGCCGCCAGGAAAGAGATTCTTACGGGTGGTCACGGATCTGTCCTCACGACGGGTGGAAGCGATTCCCATCAAGGACGCGAAAACCAAAAAGATCAGAGATCTAACTGGAGCCTAAGTCTTTCATTGATTCGGGTATTCAAGAACCAACCTCGCAGACAATGGGAGCCAATTTACAAGGAAACAATAAGAAGACGCTTATGCCTGCTGGCGCATCGAATCTTGGATAAATCCTATTTATCATGCCCAATCCAATTCGACAGAGTGTCGGAACAAAGAATTGAAAAAAGGAATGCGGCTGAGGCTCAAAGTGAATGCCTACCACAATTGGCATCGAGGTATCCCCGAAATGTTTTTTATATTGCGAAATCGCAAAAACGACGCTGCGGGTATAACAGCGAGTCAATCACTCTTTGAATCCCCCAGAAGGTGAACAGGGAAATGGCCGCTCCCTACTCATCAAGACATGTGTTCATAGTCTTATCATAAAGGCCTATATCAGAAGATGCAGGAACACCAAGCCAATTAATTGTTCATTCTATAATTGTGCGACCCTCATTGTCTCATCAACGTGTTTTGAAAACCTTTAGCGCAGTCCTAGAGTAAACATAGTGCAGATCGATGAAGCCGCTCCCACGATCAGGCCCCCTAATTGAATAGAAAATGTGTGATAAATGTTTTACCAGTACAGACATTCCAACCTCGCGGACACTATGGGCTTACATTCTGCTTGTTCAAAGTTTAGTTCTAACGGGAAGGTACCCCAAGCCGAACTAATAAAAATTTTTTAATTAAAATTTTTTTTTTCATTGCTCCGTAGACGACATTTTAGTAAAAATATTCCAAAAAGACATTTAAGGGGTAAAAACCGCCCTCATAATTCAACCCCAAAAAAGTTTTAAAAATTATTTAATTTCATTGATACAAAGTTAAAAATATAACCTGATCAAATGCGTCATCTTTACTATAAATATCGTAAAAGTTTTTGTAAACATAAGATATCAGTTAAATCTCCTTATCTATCTATCTATCTATCTATCTATCTATCTATCTATCTATCTATCTATCTATCTATCTATCTATCTA
>NC_046662.1:54649694-54680169 GCF_010883055.1 Belonocnema kinseyi | reverse complement strand
AGGATTTCGCCGGGAGCGGGTGCTAATCTGAAAAATTGCACCCGCTTCCAGCGAAATCGCGGTAAAATTTCAGCCACAACCACGTCTCACAACCGTGAGGTAAGTGGTTACAGTCTGTAAAGGAATCAATCCGACGATCCAGCAGAAGCCTCGTGCACCCTAAGAACACGGAGCGACCCAAGGACAACCGCCTTCTGCATTTTTCCCGCAAATGTTCTAGCATATTGTTGACACGCAGGGATGCTTTCTAGGCCATTAGCAAGTGAAAGCTTGGCACCTCTAAGAGCGCCGATGATAAGGACGATCAGTTTAACAGAATATTCCAGGTACAATCGTTGCAACTCCCTTATAAGGTCTCGATACCTCTCTTTCTTTTCCTTCTTCTTGGCTATGATGTTTTTGTCAGCTAGTGCCGAAAATTCGATAACGAACATGGTTCGCTTCTCGAAGACAAGAAGAACCATGTCAGGCTTCGAGTGAGCAACAGAAACAATTGTCGAGAATATAAACTTCCAGTATCTGCGGCACTTCCCATTCTCGACAATTGACTCAATTTCCCTAGGAGCATTTCGAGGAGCGATATTAAGGTGAATGCCGTAGGAGTGACAGAGATGGTAATAAAGCACTCTTAGTGCCGCATTGTGCCTTTGAATGCGGGCCGTTCCCGCATGAGTTGGACAACTAGATAGTATGTGAGCTAAATGCTCGGGGTGTGCATGGCACGCCCTGCAGCTATCATTGGGAATGTGTTGGCTCAAAATGTGGCGACGGTATGTTAAGGTGAAAATGACACCGTCTTGGCATGCAAAAATGAAACCCTCTGTACCAGACTTCAATTCGGGCGATTTAAGAAAAACAAACATTAGCTCACAAGACATTGACTGATCCTTCACATTTCTGTGGAAAATACCGTGCATCCTCTTATCGAGGAGCTGTTCACGAAAGTTTTTCTCTTGTGCTTTCTTAATCCGGGCTTTCAGGAGTGAGCACTCGAGATAGATAAGATTTGATGCATTTTGCTCACCCCTAATACTGAAGACAAGTCCGAGTGTTTCAGCAGCCTCCTCCGCTCCTTTGTACAGAAATGCTCCTTTGCCCACTTCTTCGTGATTCCTGACCATTTTAAGAAGAGAGTCTCTTCCATTTGCAACTCTATGTGCTGTTCCCAGAATAATCCTGTTGTGAAGGCATTCAAGACTCAATATTCCGCGACCCCCCTTGAAGGTGTGAGATGTACAGTCGCGGAACGAAAGACTTAAGATGCATGCTTTTGTTCATGAGCATAACCTTTCTTGTCCCGATATCAAGAGATCTGAGCTCGCTCTTCGTCCATGGAACTACTCCAAATGAATAGAGTAGTACCGGGACGGTAAGCATGTTCTTTGCAGATACTTTGTTCCTCGCCGACAGTTCGGAAGACCAAACCTGGCAGATGAGACGTTTGTATCTGCTTCGGAGAGTATCTTTTATAGATGTCACATCCTGAATGAGGCTCTGTGGCACGCCGAGATATGCACAAGTCTCTCCAGCGCAAAGGCGTCGTATGGCGATTCCATCAACGAGCTCAGGATCTTCAGAGATGCCATTAAATTATCCCCGCTTCAAATAAGCCTTGGCGCATTTGAATCGTTCGAATCGAAAGCTTTCCGATAATCAATCCAGGCCATCGATAGGTCACGCTGGTAGAATGCTGCATCTTTGCAGACACATCTATCGATGAGCAGGTTCTCCCGACATTCGGCTACGCATTTCTTTGAGCCTCGTTGTTCATACATTTCTTGCCACACAGGTTCAATTGCCCGAACAATCCTATCATTTACGATAGCTGTGAATATCTTATAAAGCGTGTTCAGACAAGTTATTGGCCTGTAGTTCTTTGGGTCAGCTAAGTTGCCTATTTTCGGCAGGAGTATTGTGCTCCCTTCCACCAACCATGCTGGAATCGGCTCTTCCGACTTCAAATATAAGGTGAAAATACGGGTTAAAAGCTGATGGGTTGAAGAAAACTTCTTCCATCAGAAGATTTTGATACAATCTGGTCCCGGTGCGGAATAGTTCTACATCCATCTTAACACTTTTTTCACCTCCTCGGTAGTGATAGGTGGGCATTCTTTATCAGGTGTTATGAGGGCATCACATAACTCCATGAAGCTATTCTTATTTTTTGAGTCTTCGTCCAGTCTATGCTGAACTTCGTCGACTTCTCTCCAAAATACTTCGACCTCCTCTGGTTGGGGTGGGTGTTCGACAGTATCTGGAGGGTCTTGGAAGAGTCGAGATGGGTCAGAGAAAAACTGTTGATTTTCTCTGACCCATCTCTCCCTCCGCTCTAGACTTCTCTTAGCGTCAGATAGTATAAATATTCTCTCAACAATATGCTGCCTGATGGTCAGCAGCTTTGACTTGTTAAGTGTGTGATAACGGGTCCAGAGTTCGCGCGCGATCTTTCGAACCTTGGCGGTAAAATTCCTGCCCAGCCTATCTTTATGGCAAGTTGATGCATTCGTCTTTTGGTCTTCTGATCAGCCCTTGGTTTTGTTTTACGGTTCGCATCGGCCAAAGCTCTCGCTGCATTATACACACAATAATTGATAGCCCAGAGGTCGGATTCACCGGAAAAATGTCCACGAAGCTCGTCATCCATTTCAGCCAGAACTTTAGGCTGCGAAAAGTGGGATAGCTCCGGGTGTTTCTTGCACCACAGCGCATGCAGCCGTGCCATGTAACCCCGTTCACGGGCCACACTCGCACCCCAGCACTCTAGCAAGTCGTGATTCAGTTGCTCCGTCCACCCAAAGGTCGCGAGATCCCGCCGATTCATCGGATTGAATCTATTTTCATTGGCTCCTCCAGCTCTAGATTAGTCGACATTGTTGGCCGACCCATTGTCGGGAGCCCTGCGCGTTCTGTTGTATTGAACCGCACTTACTACAACTATGTTTGGTGTTGTCATTGTTGTTCCCACGAGAAGCTAGGGAAAGGGGTTCGTCCATCCTTGTAGAGCCCCGCATGCAAGGATAAGGATGCGTACTCTGAGAGGTCGCTCGGTATACCAGTCTCGCCGTTCTAGACACCTCACCCAGGTGTCATTCAACTTTCGGCACGGTTTACACACCTCCGCTTGGGGGTTAATTCCTTCGGGACCACCCCTGGACAATTGTCCGCGACGGCCTATTTATTTTTGTAACCAGATTCAGCAGAAATCCTTGGTACAGGGACCCTCTATCTGCAACCCAAGGTCTATATATATATATTTGACTCTTAAAGATCTACTAGGGTGGTGTGTGTAAAGGATGTTAGCTTAGTTTGGCAAGCGTCATTATACGGAAAGCAGTTGCTCAAAATAGACCTTCCAAAATCCCCGGGAGTTCGACGCCGCCGTGCAGGTAGTGAGTGAAAAATGTTTTTGGAGCAAATTTTTCCAACGTGTTTGTATACATAGTTGGTGTTCTTTTAACGTAAGAACATCATCGAAAGGGGGAAAAAATTATTTTCATTATATAACACTTTCTTGCGTTGCAGATTCCTTATAGTCTACGACAGTAGTCCTCCAACTTCTTTTCAGCAATATTATCCCTAAGAAATTCCATCATGCATGTTTTGGATTGTATTAATGAAAATATTTTTTAAAGAAATAAAAAATAATTTATATTAAAAAAGTAAAAGTGAAAGGAATGTTCTTGTCATCAACTAAATAACAGAATTTTAAATTTATTTGTTTCCGATTCAATCCAAAATATATTTATTGATTAAAAGTGTAAAGCACATCTAAATGCATTTTTAATGGGCGCCCGCTAATATATCGATTTATGACATATATTATCTTTAAATAGCGCCTTTGCGTACCTTGAGGGAGATTCCAGATCGACTTGCGGGCGACTCATTTAATTTATCACAAAATCTCGACTAATTATCGGCTGTATTTAATTATCTTAGTAATTGTTAAGTTTAAACTCAATTTCTATATTAAAATGACTACTTATTCGGTAAAATTTTCTCTAAAACAAGTTATTAGTTTACATTTCAAGAGTTCGGATTAAAGGATATATATTTCATTATTTTTGAAATTGTAAAGTATTACTATATTTTGCTATACTTTACTATAATAATTGTTACGGTATTATGATTTTGCATTGTTCATAATTTGTAAGGTTGTCATTATAAATCACTAATTTAAATCAAGGCTAATATGTTCGCATCAAAAATACTCTAAAAATTGCAGTTTATGGTGTTCTTATTTTGAATGCTTTTTTTGACATTAAAACAAAGCTTAAAGTAAAAGCAACGCGTTCCATACAAAAGGATTAATAGCATCCTATTAAAATGTGACTGACTAACTTGTATTTTTTGTATGCAATATTTTTTTTAATCCATATTTTCTTGTAACTATCATAGTTAGACCACGAAACAGAGTGTTTTATTTTTCATTATTTTTATGTTTATTCAATATTATAATTTCCGATTTTTCAACAAAATTAAAAAAGTTGTTATGATATTCTGGAGCAGGGGGGGGGGGGCAAACTTCACACACATCTAATCCATTCACGTTATACTTCTTAGAAACAGTTTTTCCTTTTCTCTGGTGAACCTGTTTTAAGAGTCGCCCCCAGTATTGGATCCCCGGCTGCGCCCTTGAGTACCCAGTCCGCCACTGGTCTACGAGTCTACGACCACGGTTTTGTTGGCTGTTGCTGCGCTTAATGTGCAACCAACACCGCGTGGGTATATGCAAGGAGTGTGTGTCTGTCTGGAATAAGTCTAATACTTTTTTTTTATAATTATTACATCTTCTTACTTTCTTTTCCTGCCCTAGGCGCTGTAACACTTTGTAGTTGGTGGGGAGGCTTAAACGTGTGGGACATAGGGGTCGAAAGGACCTCGGCCTGCATGAGTATGGATATGGATGAATGGACCCCTATAGACGGGCTCTCTTGGGTGTTTTAAAAGGGATCCCTATAAACGGGCTCTCCTGGTATGAATGATTGTAGTATGATAGAAGGGTTAAAGAGCCTAGCTAATACGGGCTTTCTGGATCTCAGGGTCGAGGTATCTTCCTGACTGATCTCTAATTTCTAGAGTCGGCACGGGAATGACCTGCGGACCGCACTGCGACAAAGAAACAGCCTTCCGTTCGTATGGTGGCCTGCGAAGGGGTATTCATTGAGTTTCTCGCTTAATATGACTATCCCCCTCAGCCATGGGTGTAGAGTGATTGTGCCCATGATACTTTGGCACCTAGGGGTTACGAAGGTGTCCTAACGGTCTCTCGGGAAACCAGACGATCTCCCCGAGTAATTAGTCTTACCCTTGCATGCGGGGCTCTATAGAGGTGGACCTTTTATTTCTCTAGCTACTCGTAGGAACCAAAATGTGTGATGGATCACACATTTACTACTAAAAATTTCCAAATAATTTGAACTCCTTGATAATTCGAAAAATAATGTAAGTTCCTCCGTATTCATAACCTCTGTAACTCAAAGTGCGGCAGGGAGTAACATACTTCGAAAAATTCATATTTATAACCTAGGCGATTGCATGTGATTTGCCCGTTGTGAGTGATGAGAATGGCGTGTGTGACTAAGGTTGGGTTAACGTGTGTTGTAAATGTGGTAGTTCTAATATAAAGTATTAAATAGCACGAAGATCAGGCTCGGGCAACTTTGAGAAAAAGAATTGGCGACATCCAGCGCACTCTGCATTGGGCAGTATAACTTCGCCGAGTCTCCATGATTGACGCATGTATATGAATATGCCTATCTTTATATGTGTTGAACCTCAAAATAATAACAAACCAAAAACGAATAATAAAGAAAAAATGAAGCTAATAAGAAACGCAAAATGAGAAATAAGAGATAATTGAAATTCTCTTTCTCATTTGTTGTTTATTATTACCTTCATTTTGCCCTTATTTTTTTAAAAAGAACCTCACAGCACCAGTTTGAGATTTGACAAATTCTTTTCTACCGAAGTGGCAACGGCACACAAATAACCGTTTGGAGGTTATAGTTATACTTCATATTGGAAACTTATGACATGTCACTTGCAACATGCATCAGACGACAACAAACAATTTACTTTCCGCACACACGCGTAGCCCTCAGCTTTTGGCTTCAGCGCCATCTGCGATAGGCAGGATAACTTATTTGATTTCCCTCCCTGCCTCTCAACCACCCGCACCTAAGTTCTAAAAATTTGCCATCTTCCCTTATACAGTTAATCGACCCTGAGTAAGATCACAACGCTTCCAAAAATATGTGAAAGATGACGTATGAAACACTATCTCTAAATGAGAAAGTAAAACTCATTTTATGTGTCAAGAAAGGAGTTAAAAGGAAGAAGGACTTGTCTGCTGCTGAAAATTCTTTGCCTCCAACTGGATCGAAAGCGCAATAAGACGTCTAGTTTTATATTATTGAAAACATTTATCGTGAAATGAATAAAATCTTCTTGAAATCAGAATATTCCCTTATCTAGTCCTATTGTCCAAGGAAAAGCTGAAGTGGCTAAAGTAGCTTTTGAAGAGTCCTTCTGTTTCAAAGGAAGACTGCCAAAAATTCCTCACAGACATTTCGCCTGATATCTCCAATGCAGACGAAACTGTTTTTAAAAAATGTTTTCCAGCTAAGATTTAGACATTAAAGAAGATACTTGTCATTGTGGAAAGAAGAATAAAGATCGTTTTACTGTAATGGTCTGCGCCAACATGTCTGATAAAGAAAAAGTAAAGTTATTGGTAATCGGCAAATAAGAAAATTCACGATGTTTCAAGAATGCACCCGAAACGCCGACTGACTATTTGGAATTGTTTTCATTCTTAAAAAAATTTAAATTTCAAAGAAGTTCTCGTAGAATATGTATTGTACTACCTGGTGCTCCATTTGATGCAACTGGATCATCGACTCGGATAAGTGCTCCCTCGTGGATCTCCGCTCAACTGAAAGAGGAATGAAATTAATGAACCTACCGAATCCAGCTACGAAAAGTTTCATAACCCTGAGTGTATTTAAAAAATATTTTATCAATCGAAAAGTTAATTGTGAACTGTTAAAGAAATGGTATACACATTAACATGCAGCCTGTCAACATTGCTAAGAGTAAAGGTTCAATTGCAGAATAGAGGCGTCACTTCTGTTTATAATTATTTAAAAAAATATTATTATTCTACTTATTAATTTTTATTATAAACAATGTTTCTCCGTATATATTTCAAATTCTTAAAAATAGGGGTGACGCCCTTATTCTGCAATCTAACCATAATTCAATCATTCTCAATAAGTAAGATTTAAAATAATTCATAATTTTAGCATCGTATTGATACTCTCACTTTCGTACAATTTTTCATTCCATTACACACCATCACAGGATTTTCTGATTAGACAAAACTTACTAATTGTTTTATTCAAATTAACCTACTTGTTTGGTCAGCAAGCAAATGCAACTGTCGCACATGCGTAGTGTGATTCACTTGACTTTCGTGCGCGTCTCTCGGATCACCTCTGAAGCTCTGCCGCCCCGTCCCGCATTCCCCTATAAGTTCTCATAAAATATGCCTGAGAGCCGTTCCCATGGTCGACTCACAATTTTCAGTAATTTTTGCTTTTAGAAGAATCTAAATTTTGTAGGTGTTCTCGTAGAACACGTGCTTCACAACCTGGGGTACTACCTGGTGCAAGAGGATCGTCGACTTACCATTTGGAATTGTTTTTGTTATTCAAAATATTCAAATTTGTATAAACTTCTGGCAGAATACGTATTAAACTACCCGGTGCTCAAACCGCTGCACCCGAATTGTCGATTTTATCGGCCTATAGAAATTAGAATCAAGATATTGTCTAGAAAAGAGAAAGAGAGGAGTAACGAATTTACAAACGAATAATAAGGAAATAAATATAGCTATAAAAAAGTAGACAATAAAAATTAAAATCATGGAATATGTTGGAAATATAGACAACGAAAGCCAAAATGGATACGAGAATTATTCAGTACTTTCCTCGTCGGGTTTTCTCAATCGTAAATGCCTCGTCGAGTTTTCTGGATTGTACGTGACTCAACGAGAGGCTTATTCCTATATAAACCCCAGACTCACGCCTGGTAATTGTCTTTTAGTTTGTGACAGTCACACTGTCAACTTAAACTTCAATTGTACGAGCCGCTTGGATAAGGTCGCGACCAATTCGACAAACGTGAAATATTCCTCAACGAAAAACCGCATTGTGTAAAGTCGCGTACTTGTTATTTTCCATCGTAAAATAGTACGGGACATAACAGTGCAGCCAGGTAGTGAATTTACCATTTATAGAGGTGTTGGCTATTGGCAAACCTAGGATTTTTATTTTCAACACAGGCTAATTTTCTCTGACACTTACACGTTCTTAAGAATATTAATTTGTGTTAAGCGTATCCTAAGCGTGGAAAACGGATAAGAGCAAGGCTTGCGCCATTCTACCATTTAGCAATGACAAATGATTCCATGACAAATGATTTAGTCAGATATTTCTAAGTACCTTGTCAGGTTTGAGTCATGCAAACCTGTTTTCAAGCGTGCAGTTTAGTATATGAAGACTGGCTTCTCAAAACTGACCGTAAATTCTGAAGAGAAAATCAAAAAGTTGTTTTGTTTGTGGATAACTCTCTGGCTCATCAAGTGGCAAGTAATGGATGAAGGAATTATGAAAAAACTTAAAGTCCGTTAACGAAAGAGAATCATAAAATAATTGCTCAATGCTTCGGATGAGAAAAGGGTGGTAACTGATTTCAATTAGTTGAATACTATTTTTGATTTGAATAAAGCTTGGATTAATGTCACTCGTGAAACAATTGCCAACTGCTTTCAAAAGAATCACGTCATGAAAGCTGAAATTGAAAATGCTGCGATGCAAGAAGAAGACGAAAATTCTGCTGATGGTATTTCTGAAGAGTGGACTGATCTACAAATGAGATTAGGAGTCACATATATAAACTTTGAAGATTTTGTTGATTTAGGCACTAATTAGATAACTGATACAGACAGTGAGATACTGGATAGCGTGAAGGAACAAAAACCTATGATATCTCATGAGGAGAATCATGCTCAGAGTCAGGGTATACCACCACTAACAAAATTCAGAAATGCTAAAATTGATTTAGTAACTTCTCGGAGGCATGTTTCTAAAAGAATTGATGTGCCAGATACTATATTTGCTGATTCAGACTTTTTAGAGCCAACTAATTTAGTTTATGAAGGATCACTTCTTGTTATTTCATACTTCTTTATAACAGGTATCGATTTATAAATAGATAACCTTACTTTACTCTTCTCCTGATACTTTTACCGTATGAAAATGTTTACGTTTAGTTCATGTTTTTCCTTTTGCATTAGTTATATAGAAGAAAAAATTCAAATACAGCCCTCATCAGAAATAATTTTTAATTGAATAGAAATTATTATGACGTCCTATGGAAGGTATTTAAACACATTATGTGCGTCTATTTTCTTACTTTCGATACTACGAATTTTCCATAATGTGATCGAATTATTTTATTAGAAATACATTTTAAAAGACTGTAGGGATCTTTGAAGAATATTTTGTACCTCATTGAAATAAATTTTTTGTCTCGTAAGAGATCCTGTGCATAATATATTTTTGGAAAATATATACGTAGGGACGTGAAAATCGTGGAAAAGAAATATATATTTTTCATGTGATCGTACCTCCTTGCTGACAAGGAGTATCTTGCAGATACCCCGGTTGAGTTAAACAGAAAACTGGAAGCACTTAATTCTTAATGCAAAGTAAAAAAAAACTCATTGTAAACACGGAAAAAAATAAAATTGTAATTTTTTCTAAATCAGCGAATTTATCTGTTAGGAAATTTAAATCTGGTAAATTCGGCGATTCCCGGATCAAAGTAGGTGAATAATATACTTATTTAGGTACCCCTCATTCGGGTTCATGCTCCTTTCTACCAGCCGCAAGGAAATCCGTTAGTGCTGCGAATACAGCCGTTGCACCAGTGTTGCCGCGTCGCTGGCGCTATAAATCCGTGTATTACTATAGCGAAGGGGTGAGGGTAAACGCGAAAAAATCCGTTTAAATCCGTATCATGTATTTTGCACGTAGATATTATATAATCCCATAACTAGTTATGGAATTGATTCACGTATATCACGTATATTAGAACTGAGTAATCATGTTAATGTATATATAATTTGAGCGACGTAACTACACATTCGAAAACATAGAGCGTATTTCATTAATTATTAATGAAACGCCGAAATACTTGGATAGCAAAATATAATGTATTCAGATTATTAACTGCTAAACAATTTTATGCACACAGAAAAAGCTGAGCAGGAAAATTCAACTTAAAAATATGCAAAACTTTTATGCTTATTGCATAAGTACCTGAAAGGAGCAAAAAATTATTTTTTTTTGCATTCTCCATAAAAACATAAAGATGAAGAATGCAATGTGAGCCACATTCAAAAAATTGCGCATAAAATTGAAAAAGATTAGTTTGTGACATGAATGACATAGAGAGGGTCCAGGGAGAGTGTGGCAGACGAGTGTACCGCGCGCTGATTGGCTCCGCCATTGCTAGTTCTCCTGTGCGATACTATATATATATATATATATATATGGTTCGCCACATGAACTACCAATAGCGGCATCTGGCTAGTCTGCCATACTGTCCCTGGCATAGAGATATTATAAAGAGAGTAGGGTAGACATACAGGCTCCTGTGTATAAAAATGTGAGTGAGCCTTGCTGGAAGAAAGAGAGAGAGAAAAGACGCATGCGACCACTGTCTAAAGAGCAAAATCGGTCTGCTGTCTCTCTCTTTGCTAGCTTCACTTCTAAGGCTTGCTCCCCTACCCTACTTATAATATCTCTATGGTCCCTGGACCCTCTGTACAATGATATGATCAGCAGCGCTAACAAGCTACCATCCATAATTATAAAGAAGTTTTTTCTAAACATTTTGGCGAAATAACAGTAATGTACTGGTAATGCATTCAGCATTAGAGAAAGTCAAAGTGACTCTCTTGGATGCATCGTCTGTCACGCTAATTAAACCTGGATTTGTAATACGTTGATTTGAAAGGGATAATAGCTTTTCTAGTGACTTTCCTGACATCGCGTTCAGTAACGGGTGTTTCTGAAGGTATAGACAGTATATTATCTGTTGTTTTTCTCAACTACTAAAGTTTCGCTGTGTAAAAACTTTTTTTAAACACAGTCAGGTAACTCAAGTTTTTTCGTGTTGACATTTCATAAAAATCCATAAAAATAGTTGGGAGTTCCACAGAGTTCCACGATAAGATCATTTTTATTATGTAAAAAAAGCATTTTCTTTCATAGCTGCGATAATTTGCGATATTTCATGAAACATCATTTTAAATCTTGCGGACTGAAGCTGGCCGGTGCGATAGATAGCCGCACTCACTGCAGCACGTGTGATTTCCCAAGAAAGCTGAACAACTATCGGTATATGATTAGAATATACAAATCTGTACACATTTGTTTTGGAAGTTGCTGATTACGACTTGATACTGTTCATTTAAGAATCGAAACAGCACATACAAAATTAAGGAAGTCTACTACTCAAAACAGCCGGGCAAGAAATAAATTCAGTAAACTGGCGTTTTTTCAGGTCACTGATTACAAATCTAACTTTTTTTTTAAATACAAGTTGGCTGATTAAAAAAAGTAGACTCGTACAAATTGTCATCAGAAGCTATCAAATTGTTGACTCTTGTTCATATTTCCAGTACTGAGGTACACTCAGACACCGCTAGTGTCAGATTCGATTCGGCAGACGAATACTTGTCTGGCAGCGAATAGTACATGTTTTTCTTTGATGAAACTTGTATACTTGTATATAAACTTGGTTTTTGTCTACGATATAGGAGAAACGAAATCTCTTTGAAGCTTAAATCTCGTATTCTTTTTGAAAATTTGTCTCTCCTTTTTGCAAAAACATTATTTTTCAGACAGGAACAATAAATTTGCTAGTAAGCTGTCTACCTTTTTTTTCGTTTCAGAATTAGACTCAGTAAACGTCCAACATTTTTATGTTGCCGGTATTTTGGGAAAAGTGTCATATTCCTAATCAGCGACATCAAAAACTAAAGCCTAAAAAATATTGTTAAAATGGAATTGTTTTGAGTAATAGAAGTCCGCCATTCAGAATCCGCTGTTTTGAATTTTAGAGAAAAAAATTCATATTCGTTATCAGCGACCTCGAAAACTAGGGCATACAAAAGTCCGTTTAAACGTAGTTGTTTCAAGTAGTACACATCTGCCATTTTGGATCGGTCATTTTGAATTTTTAAAAATTAATCAAACATTCGTGATCATCGACCTTAAAAACATTATATTGCGAAGTTTCGTGTAATTCCTATCATTTTTCAACTTTTGGACAGCTTTTTCAGGAAATCGGCCACTGTGCGTCGGCTCGATCTTCAGGACGATCCACTCGGTCAGAGCTGATTCGTGGAATACCTACATAAGATTATTCCAGATTCTCTCTGTAGGTACACTACTGTATATAACAATACACCTAACAACGCGGTGAGATTAGAAACTGGATTTTTACATTTAGTTCACATGGTCTTAAAAATATTTTATCTTGGTTAATTAAAACTTCGACAATGGACAATTCACGGTACTCAGGATTGTGTTTCACGACACTGAGGTCACTGGCAGTATAAGACCCTTACAACAAATTTAATTGGTTTTCCCAGATCCAGGTTTTTTCGGTGCAAGTTGTTTGGTGGAAAGATAAGAGAACCTCACATTAAACTCCATTAGCTCTGATCGAGAGATAGTTCTGGGGAATTATAAGTCCTACCTAGAGAACCTTGATGACGAGCGTCTCGCCTTGTCTAAGACCTTGCTTCTTTTTTCGCATTTAGCAATGCCATCACACAGACAATCATTCGCTTAACATTTTGTCGTCTCAAATGTAAGTTTTTCAAAATTATACAATTCTAAATTGAAACCCTTCGTTTCTAAATAATTTTATAATAGGAAAGGTTCCCATTGGAATAATGGAATGCTAACAAAATTCAAAATTCTTTGTTTCAAGTATTAAAAATCACTTGATCAACTATAAATTGACAATCGTTAAAATCGCTGTCTAAAATTTAACGAAAGAAATAACAAATTTTTCTCCAAGACTTATCACTTCTTTGATGCCTTCAAGTATGGTTCTATTATTCATGTTGATAACCCATTTATTTTGATTTGTAACTATTTTACATTTTTGTTGCGATTTTCTCATTTTAGTAGAGATTTATCAATTAACTTTAGTTAATTACGTACCATTGTTGAAAATATCAGATTAAAAATGGATACCCACGACAGATCTGTGAAAACTAAAGATAGCTGATCGATACAAAACTATTACAAAAACAAAAAAATACAAATGAGGAAATTACTGATTAAAAGAAAATTATAGCAAATCCATTTATTACTGGTTTTAATGAAGTTCTTTTTAGAATTTTCGCCAAAAAAAGTAATATTCGAATTGCTTGCTCTGTTGAAAATACTTTTAATAAAATTCTTTTTTCCAATATCAAAGGTCTGACAGATAAACTGCATAAAGTAAACACTATCTTTAGAATACCATGCTGGAATTGTACAGCTATTTACATTAGACAATCTTTAAGACACAATATCTTTTTATTATAGTATACAATTACCATTGACAAAAATACAAACATAGTCTACAAAAATGTCGTCACTGTTATTTATAAAATAATGTCAACTATCTTTAGTTTTCAAAACGAGGTAAATATATTGTTTTTTTGAATGAAAGACTTCTTCACTAGGTCATAGTTGTGTTATTTATAATACTACAATGTACAATGATATTGAAAAAATATCGTGTTTTTCTAGCTCCAACAAACTTTTGTTAGAAAAAAATACAATTTAATAAGGGTACATGTCTGTACCGAAAAGCATCAGCTCAATAACATCATGAAATAAACACGCTATTACTGCTGTTAGCAACAAATGGAATAGTTCATTTATTTAACCCGTCTAAGCTCAAATGCGATGATTTCTTCGTTACTACTTATTCTCGAACGACTAAAAAGAGAAGGTCCGTAGTTCAGCTTCTAATGGCGCGCAACTTGCAATCATTCGAAAATTCATATCGTTCAGCTATTTGAATGTTGCATCGCCAAGAGCATTGCCTTACGCGGGACGTGACTCTTTTCGAGGCTAATGACAAGTTACTCAAAGAGTGTCTTATTCTTGGTCATATAGTTGCCAATACCAAGACTTCGGTCCGCTGTAATAGTTTTCGATCATTTTTCTTACCACACCACGAAGTTTTGAAAAATGTACGTACCCCTAATAAACTTCGGATAGTCTTCAATGGTTCTCCGCAAACTGAAATTGGAATTTTTTCAAAGAATGCTTCCACGTTGGACCAACTATTCTACCTAACTTGATAGATGTTGTACTGCGTTAAAAACTTCATGCAATTGCTGTGTATGATAATGTCCAAAATATGTACAAACAGATTAAACTGCTCCTGTGGGGGAAATCATCCGAAGACCTAGTTCAAACTGGTCGTCTAACAACGGTTACATACGGACTGTCGTATACACCCGTTCTTGCTCTTTGCTGTCTGCATCAACTCGCAATTGATAAAGGAAAACATTATCCTCTTACAGCTAAAGCAATTTATCAATGTACTTACGTAGATGATGCAATTACAGCTAAGGATACATTGAGCCTTATCATAACCCAAATTTCTTCCGAATCAGCGAATTTGTTTAAATATTACTTCGGAATAGGAATCTGTAGTAAGTTGTTTTCCCATTTGACGTCGATCTTCCGGCTGGTATGTACGCTGCAACAAACCAATCAATTCTCAGCTAGATAGCTCAGATTTTTAAATTTCTAGGTTGGTCAAGCCCGGTGATTACCACAGGCAAGATCTTCAATCCAATTGCTGTAGCTCTCAAAGATTTCTCTGGATCACCCTCTTCTGACGAAGGACCACAGTCGATTGTTTGAGTATCCGAAACAGATTTCGGAATTTTTCAGGAATTGGGACCCTTCGTTGGAGCGGATTTTTTATTCGTCCTCTGCTTCCTACAAACTTATAGGATTCTGCGATACAGTCAGTTGCAAAAGCACTCAATTTAAATGTTTCTGTACGTTTATAAAGTTATTTAACTTACTCTTGCACAATGGCATTATGTACCATCAGCTAGTAATCCAGTCGGCTCGGCATCGCGAGTTATTCCTTTCACGAACTTAGCTTCTTTTGCACTTCAGTCTAAAGAACAGATCGGTTATCGTCATCGGCCGTCTGGCCAGTCCGACCTCTGCCACGAAAGAAGAATAGAGTAGATATAGATGAACCAAAAGAGCAAGTCAACACACCCACCATCACTCCTGTATTGCGAGATCTTCTGCATCGATTTTCTACACTGGAAAAGTTTCTCGGGTTCACAGCTCGGATACAGTGATTCCTGCTATATAGCCGTCATTTATCAGATCCGACGTACCCAGTGTTGACACCCTTAGAACTTTATTTAGCAACCCTAGCATGTATTCTACATAAACAATATCATTATTTTGCTTGTGAAATTAGGCTCTTGGCGTCAGGGAAAAAGATCTCTCTGCAAAAAATGAGTAGGTTTGAATAATACCTTATCTTGGCGCTATACAACTGCTACGAGACTCAGGTCGTTTGAAAAATTCTATGCTAAATTCAGACCATAAACATCCTCTTATTCTTGCTTCTAAATATACATTGATGGCACTACTTATCGAGTACCATCACCATCGGTGTCTTGAGGGTGACGTATAGCTGACCTTCGAAACCTTAAGACAGCAATACTGGATTCTGAAAGGAAGATCGGTTGGCAGGGCTTTCATTCATCGATGCATACCATGCCTTCGGTAAAGAGCCGCCACTTCTGAGAAACTTATGGGTAATATCCCAACAGTTACTTCAAATTCAAGCAAACCTTTTATACAGACTGCTTAGCGCTATTCTAGGCCTATTAGCTCTTGCACCACTACGGGTCGCGGCTATAAATCTTATGAGGGTTACATTGACCTTCGAGGAAATAAGCACCTTTCTTTCTCAAGTGGAGTTTCGATTCAATTTTCGTGCATTGCAAGCTATGTCTCATGAGACATTTTTTAATCAGAAAGCTCCTCAATAGCATACCAAAGCCAAAATTCATTAAGATTAACTTATTGTTTATTTCGTCTGAATGAAGTGGGTGGAATGTTCGAAATGGACTAATTTATTTAATTTTCTTTCTTAATGTTATGATCTCTTTCTCTTCCTTGCTTCATTATATTATGTAGTTACATACATACATACATACATTATGTAGTTAATTTTTAAATTGTGTATCTACTTATTCGTCTTATTTCGTTTCTCGTATCATAAATGATACAGTTTCATAAGGAGTTATCTAGTTCAATGTTATAATACTTCAAAATGCTTAAACTTTCGTGATCAATGTTCTATGTTCAGTTTGAAAATCACTAATACTTTATTTTCGGGTAATTTCAGTGAAAACTATACTTTCCTAACTTAATAATTATATATATATACATACATCATGAGAATTCGCACGATAATTAATAAACAAAGTAATTTTTTTTAGAAGAAAAAGACAGATTAGGATATAGTTATAAATTTTTATTGAACGCCAAATATAATTTTCTCATCACAGTCAATTCAACTAAATTCACACATACTGCTCTAAATAAAAACTCTAAATAATTGAACAGGCCAGCAACTGTACCTGCGTTTAAAATATCAGTATTCTTATTACCTGAAATTATGTTGTATTTTGTATTTTTTTTTGTAAGACACAGAGGATATTTCAGAAAAACCCGTCTGTAGCATTGCGGCCTTAAGTATAATTACGGCTTGGTCTAAAGGCTAACGTGCCAATTAAAAAAAAATTATTCAAGTTTGTTTCATTATCTGAAACCTTTCACTAGACTACAGTTCGAGCTAATAATAGTAATGAGGCTCATTGTCTCGGTGGCTCAGTTGGTTAGACGTTCGGCCTTCACTTTAGAGGTCCGGGGTTCGAGATCTGAGCCGGTACCTCTGGAAATTTTTCTGTGTACCTTTAGCGAGCTTCTGGTGGTTCGGAAACCACCTCAAGCTGTAGGTCCCCCCAACTTTTACTAAACTGCAACCCAGTCCGTCAATGATAGGCTAAAACCCAGGCTTTGTCCAATATGTCGGGACACACTGCTCTCATCAGATCACATGATTGCATTATAAAAATGCGTTCATGACTGATGATATGTACCGGGACAGCTCTGTGTTGAATAATCAAAAATAAACTCTAACTCGGACCAAAAATGACGTCGACATGTTGGACAGTAACCATCTATAGGGCTATAGGGGCCACAGGAGCCACAGGTGGGGGCCACAGTATGCGGGATGGTGGCGATGGTGGCGATGGTGAACTGCGAGATGGTCAGGCAGATCTCACTAATCAAATACTGGCCAGCAAAAGCATCTGCGACAAACGGACAGCAGTGGAACATCAACTGTGCCTGCTGAAGATGCTTTGGCTAGCGTTAGCGACTTGCAGCCAACCACCTTGACAGAAATACCGCAAGAGAGCATAGATTGGGATACCACAATGAATGAGGAATTGGTGCGTTTCTATTACGAAAGTGCGAAGTTTGAACCGAAAAGGGTGAAAGTACATAATTTAGAAACGAAGTTTGCTGCAAAGTATCCTAATATACAAAAAGTCGCACTGAGAGATCTTATCGCTAAGATGAAGGACGTCAGGACTAATCCACATGTTACAGAAGACCGAGCAATGGAGATTAAACAACAGGTTAATTTAGCGTGGAAAAACGACGACAATGAACATCAGTTAGTGGAAGCCGCGTCAAACCGTCAACCAGAGGCAGAAGCAGAGGTTCAGCAAGCATCAAAGCGACAGAAGTGGACATACCATATGAACAGAGATGTTATGCGCCTTAGTTTTTCGGCATAGATATGTAAACAAAGTGTAAGGAGAAAACATCATAGACTCTTCTTACTTAAATACCCAGACCTAGCCACAAAAACAAATGAACAGAATCAGGTAGATCAAGAACACTCAATATCTATTGATAACCTCGCCTTGGACGATGTGGACGACGAAAACTTGTTTGATGCTTAAGACATAGGTGCTTGGGATAATAAACATGATGTACTGGATACATTAGAACCACATCCGGATATTACTAACGATGTTGTGGATAGGGAAATCCCAGAAAAACGACAGCACCTTGAAAGAAATTTTGGGCATGATTTACTAGAGTTCAGATATGTAGAACCAACACTAAGGTATTCTGTGCCCAAAATCAACATCACAAATGATCTGCCTGCACTAATAGCACATCTCGATAGCAAGGTTTTACCTACGCATTTGAACCTAGCGAAAAGTACGTTAGAAGTGCGAACTCTTGTATACTGTGCACCTGTGACAACCGTTAGAACGTTGTGCCGGAAAACTGTGCCTACAAATAAAGTTTTTTTTCCAGCAAGGGATCGAGATCCACCATAAAAGATCAGGTTAAATAAAGATGTCAGCAATGTAAGGTGCAAATTGGGTCGATTAACTCAATATAAAAAAGGCAATAGAACCAGAAGGATAATAAACCATGTTATTAAAATCATCCACTCTCGTCACATCAAGACATTAGCAACAGCAATATTGGATAAATTTTAGACTCTCAACGACAGATACTTGATTTTCTTAATGCCAGACTACTTCGGTACAAAAAAAATAGTGCACGAAGGCAACAAAATCAAAATTTTCAGACAGATGAAAGAAGGCTCTATCGTGAACTGAGAGTAAAGCCAAATAACCGGCAAGGCACCAAAGTCTCTTAATTGGAAGATATGACCAGATCTGGTGCACAACTTCTGGTACAAGTAGCTGACGAGTGTGCATTAAGCGTTGGCAAGATGTTTTCAGAAGATCATTGAACACCCAGATCTAATGCCAGTCTTTATATTGCAAGGTACTACGTATATGTTTTCAAAAAATCAGATGCTTAAAATCCATCTGAATTTCGACCGATAGCCTGTCTTCCAACAATTTATAAATGTCTTACAGCAAAGGAAGGAACTTACACATGGCATACATTGACTACAAGAAAGCGTTACCTTCCATGCCGCATGGCTATTTGATTGAAGTCTTAAAATTTTACAAAATCTGCCTATGCATTATTGACTTTTTGAGCCAAGTGCTGAGGTCCTGGGGTACAAGAATCAAGTATTTTGATTAAGGACAATGAATGATAACTAGATCAATACGCTTTACGACAAGTATATATTTGAAAAAGACTCCTTCAGCGCACCATGGTTCTGTGAAGCAATGAATCCATTGAGCAAAACACTAAAAAGCATGCCTCATGACTTCAGAATTCATGATATTGAGCATGTTCATCAAGTGACTTATCTTCTTCACATGGATGACCTAAAGCTGTACGCTTATTCAGCCCAGAAACTGCAACAAGTCATCGATGTCACCAAGCTGGTGGAAACTGGGGCCACCGAGTTAGAAAACGAGTTCAAAAAGTGACATCGAGGCAATGGCTGCGGGCGAATCATATAAATATCTGGGTATTTTTGAATCTAAGTGTATTCAACATACGATAGTTAAGACAAACTTAACGACTGCCTTCAACACGAGACTCAGATTACTTGTGAAGAGTTTTCTCGAAACGGCAAACAAAATCAGGACAATCAACACATATGCCATCCCTGTCCTCACGTACTCCTTCATGCTCATAAAATGGTATAACACCGACCTTAAAAAGTTAAACAGAATTGTTCCCGTAGAAATGGCGAAGCACCAAATGCAGCACAGAATTCCAGCGATTGAAAGGGTATTTCCACCACGACATTTGGGGGGTAGAGGCGTTGTAGATGTCAAAAAACTGTATGAGTCGCAAGTTATACAGTTGCGAGACTATCTTAACAGAAAACAAAATGTTGCGCTTTACACTACCATCTGCCAAGCGGATCTTGACTACACGTCTTTAAATTGGTCCTCAGATGAAGCCTTGAATAACATGGCAAAAAACATTGAGGAATTGAAAATACAAGGGAGGCAGAAAGCCATCTACGGCTAGCAACCCGAAACGTTAGATCGTCATTGCGATACAGGACAAGGTTGTCAGCACCAGGAATTATCGCAAACACGTATGACATCAAGACGTGGTTGACCGGTGCCGATTATGTGGAGATACTAACGAATCCATCGAGCACATTATTAATAACTGTCGCGTAATAGCTTAGAGAGAATATACGCACATACATGATGATATAGCGGTCATTATACATCAACAACGTGTCCTAAACCTAGGCCTCTTACAAGAATGGATTCCCGTCCATAGATATATTCCAATGCCCGGTTTAGAAAGCTAAGATTACGTCTTTTATTGGGATATTACCATCCGAACGGATCATTACATCCGGGCTAATTGACCTGACATCGTGATGCAAGAAAAAAAAGGTGGAAGAGTCTACATCATCGACATTGCTTGTCCGCTTAACCGACATTTGCAGTCAACCTATACTCGTACAAACAAGATCCTCAAGTATCGCGAGTTGAGGCATGAAGTAGAGACCATATGGAGGAGTGTGAATCATGCATTTATTCACCCCATTTTTATTTCGGCTACAGGCAATGTGCACGCAAGATGCACTAAAAATCTTGAACATTTAGGAGTCAGTAAGGCATTTCCAGAAGCTCAGAAAGCGATTTTATTAAAAACCTGTCGCACTGTTGTCACCTCCAACGCTAGTGGCCGCTCGTAATTGTATACCTACAGCATCATCGCAGGAGGTTTTAAGCATGATAATTAAAAAACTAAGTAATTTTTTTCTAAATGAAAAAGACAGATTGGAATATTTGTTTACAAAAATTGTTATCAACGATTACGATAGACATCACAATTAATGTACCCATAATTATAATTGAAAAAAATAATGTTTTCATACAATAAGAAGACAGATTAAGATATAGTTATAATTTTTTATTGAACGTTACATATAATTTTACTATTACAGTCTATTTAACTAAATTCAAATATTCTGTCTTAAATAAAAACTCTAAATAATTGAACACGCCAGAAACTGTAGCTGACTTTAAAGTATCTATATTCATATTACCTGAAATTATTTTCTATTTTTTTTGTAGGACACAAGGGATATGTTGGAAAACCCTGTTTGTAGTATTTAAGCCTTAAGTATGACTACGACCTGGTCTAGAAGCTAAAATGCAATTAAAAAAATAATGATTTAAGTTTTTTTGTTGTCAGAAATATTCTACTTAGACTATAGTGCAAGCTATAAGTAATAATAATAATATTATTAATAATAACAATAATAATTGATTATGATTAGATTGTAGAAAGGTCAGAAGTCGTCGTATGTGTGTCGTCCTTTGATTCACTTGGAATTTTCCTTATGGAGTTTTATAATACTTCTTGAGGCTGAAAATGGATAGATATATGTATTTAAAATTCGTTCTGGTGTTACGATCGTCTGTAGATCACTCTCCTTACGTGCCGAACCGCATGTTATGTAAAGTCGGACGGTCACTCAGGTAGTCTTTTGCGACTTTGAGCAAATTTTCGAGGTGGATCACTATATGGTGCTGGAATCGCTGATTAACCAGTAAGTAATTGAAATAATGTAATTTCTGTCTCGACTTTGTTGTTTTCAACCATTTTTTATAAACGCATTTTTTTTAAAACGACTTTTGGGACTTCCGTATATTGTAGCTCGAAAAGCTTTCGATCCACCATTTTGATAATTAGCAGATACTTTCTTTATACAATTACGCTCGATTTGAACCTAAATCCGTAGTTCTATTATTTTTTAAATATTTTTCTTTTAAACGTCAGAAAAGTCATGAAAAAATGCCTAAAAATCAATGTCTCCTGTTAACACACCCATAAAAAAATGAATTTTCTGGGTTTCTTTGTGGAATTAGGTTCACATAGAAACTATGTATGTGACAAAGCTAAATTTGGAATCTTCTTGATTTAAGACAAAATCTGTGGCCTCCAGAATGTACGAAAGTACCGACTTGAAATATTGACGTTTGATGGGCAGCAGGCGATATATTCTGTTTTCCAGAAAAAGTATTTGAAAATTTTACAATTTCATCTTAAATATATGTACAAAATTTTTACAGAACATAAATAAATAATATTCATTCCTTTTTTGTCAAAAAATTCTGAAAATCATTTTAAAAATCCCTTCTCAAACCTATTTCCCCCCTCAAGGGAAGATACCAGGTGTATACATATGAAACCGGTATTGCCATTTAGCGGCCAGTAGGCACACTTGTAGGCACTGTCGGAACTTACCATTTGTGCTAATTGGCGTATTGTCATCTGTCAACAATATCCAATACCAAACATTTCAAGTTTCTTATGACATCGTGATTTTTTTCGCTCTTGAAAATGTCGAAATACGTGCCTTCAAACAACGATTTGCGGGGAGCATTAATTTTCTGTTAGGGGAGTATAAAAGTCGCCGTGTAGATATTGGTGAAGGGTCAATAAATTAGTTAAGGATAGGAGAAGTAGAACAGGAAAGGGCAAGTGAGGTATGAGATAGAAGTCAGGGAGGAGAATGACTTTATCTAAAAAAGATTGTTAAAACTTATATTAAAAGTTAAGTGAACTTACTAGGCCATAAATACGTCCACTTTCTTGGACACTTGAGTACCGTTGAAGCACGTTAGTGCTGCTTTTACGACAGCTCCCGCGGCTTTTCTCACTCCAGCCTCTTTTTCAATAGTTTTAAGACCATCAAGAATCGTCATAGCAGTTTGAGCATTCGCTACTCTAGTCTTTCTTGCACCAGAGTTAGGACATGCGTTTTCCAGCTCATCACCCGTTATACCAAAACGTTTTAATAAATCTGCTTCTGTGGGATCAGTGGGTGTCGCGGGTTTTTGAGCGCCTTCTGAGAATCCTGAAGATTGAAAAAAATTATATGAGTTATAGAAACGCTTGACACTTTATTGAAAAAGCACAAAAGACAGCTAATTTTAAATGAATTTGTTAGATTTTGGCGCAAAAATATGAAAGCTTAGTGAACATGAATAATTTTCAACGAAGAAGGAGGGATTTTCACCGAAAGTAATTAGTTTCCAACCAAGTAATTGAATTTCAAACTCAAAAATATCCATTTTCATTTAAAAATAGAATAATTTTGAACAAAATAGCTAAATATCCAAAGAATGAAATAAATTATGAACCCGATTATACAGTAGTTCGACTATCAATCAATAAAATGATATTATGTATTTGATGTATTTGACACAAAAACTTTGATTTTGCACAAATAGGATTGGAAATGTCAGAAATGAGCCTCTGGAAATTTATAGATTTATAGATTTCCTTCAATTATACTTACTAACTGAAATTGCCACCAACGCAAGGATAATGAGCTTCATATTGGACGTAATTGAAAATTTTCTCAACAAAATATCAGAGACTAAGACTTTCAGTAGAAATAGTGATTTGACTTTTTTATATTCTAATGTCGACGTATGGAGTTTGAGCCACTTATGCACTGAAATTTCAGAACCGGTCACCTTTTCTCCATTTAACAATTGGTAAACCATGAATAGCACACAGATGTATGCAACACATTTTTTCTTATAAATGTTTTTATTCATGTGGCATTAAACTAGTTACAAATAGTATGTTTTTGAAATAAAATTCAAAATTCCACACATTTTTGAATTTAACTGTTTGTAAAACTTTGCTCATACTTCCAAAGTTTAAAATTCAATCATTTTGCAGAAAATAGTTTTTTCTTTCCTACAAATTAAACATTGTAGATAAATATATCTTTCTTCTTTGCATAAAAATTTATTTTTGATAAAAAATAATATTTTTGTTTTAAAAATTTCTTTCTTTTTTGTCTTGAAAAATTATGTTTTTTAGACTTATCATATTAGTGAAATATACAATTCTTTGTTTAAAAATTTAACTATTTTTTTGGATAATACATTTTTTTCTTTAAAATTAATTTTTGCACCAGCTGAAAGTCGAATTATTTATTCATTGACGAAAATTAAGGTAATTATTTCGTGGAAAATAAAGCATGATGTTTAACTAAAAATAAAAATATTTTATTTTTCTGAAAGAAAACTGATATAATAATACCTGATATTATTGGCTTTACCGCGCCTTATGTCGGATCCGGAAGGTTTTGGGCTTTGCGCCCATGGAGACATTTGTTGAGGACGCTGAGATACAAAAAAAATTATCAAAATGATTTAAAACTTTCAATATTTCCAAAATTTTCCAAATTATCCAGAAAATCTCAAAAATACTAACAACGCTCGATTTTTCGAAAATTGAGAAATTGAAAGATTTCTTAGAATTGAATAATTCCAAAAATAATTGAAGATTCCAATATTCCAAAACATTCTAGGGGAAATTTTCATAAATCTTGGAAACTTAAACCAAAGTATCAATGCTACTACAATTTTTAAATATACTGAGAATTTACCAAATTCCCAAAATTAATCATACTTCCAAAATTACTAAAATTTCTGGAATGATGAAAATTAAAGTCCAGATATGTGATAAAGAACATCATATCTTATGTTATTCATAATTATCTTTTTTTATAATTTAAAACTTTTTCAATTTTCTGAGTTGGAAATTTTATCATTTAAAAATTTGTATGTGTCGCTAATTTTGTATTGGCATTTTTATTCTCGGAAACTTTTAGAATCGGTAATATTATAAACTTAAGGGAATCTTATTTTTCACGAATTTTGAAATTCTAGAATTTTATCATTGATGAAATATAACATTTCTAATAGTTATTTTTTCGAGAATTGAATGAATTCAATTAATTATTAACTTCAGGAATTTGTGCCTTTGAAAAATTTAAAAAAAAATTCAAAACATAAGATTCTTCAAAATATAAAGATCAGTGCAATTCAAAATTTCTGTGTGAACATAAATTGTTCAAAACAATTGCGAAATTTCTTAACGTTTAACGTCACAATACTTCAAAATTTGTATAATGCTTCAAGTTTTGTGATTAGTGTTTCATCTTTAGTTTCAAAATCACTTATACTTCATTTTGTGGTTACTTCAGTTGAAAATATCCTTTCTTGCTTAAAAAATTATGTAAACATTTTAAAGCTTTAAGTTTTACCAATTAATACTTCTGCTCGTATTCAACTTCGGCAGCAGACTTTGAATTCTCTAATCTTTGACGAATTATTCTCCTACCTAAACCAAAGATAGTCACCGCTGGTAATTTACCAAACAATTTTTCAAATTCTTTGTAGAGTCTATTAATCACAAAATGACACAAAATCACAAATGATATTCGAACGAAGTACGACCGTCTCGGGTTAAGGACAGCTTGCCAGGACTTCAGGTCTTTCTTGGACCAGTTTTCAATAGCAAAGTTATAAAATAATACCTCTGCATACAAAATATTACGATGTTTCTTGGATCAAATCTTCAGAACAATCCTTAAACAACTTATGGTAATTCTTGTATCAAATGCCTCAAAAGAACTCTTGAGAAAACGCTATACCATTACTTTCATCCTAGACTGACTTTGTTCAAACTGTGTTGTACCGGAATGTCCAATTAGCTCATTTTCTTAAATTTTGGTAGAGGGGATGATTCGTACGAGAGAAAGGTTTCTCATTTATAATAAAATAGATTACTTAACATTTGTAAAATCGCAACAAAAACCATTTACTCATCATATAGAAAATAGTGCAAATAATATAAATATAGAATCAGATCAATAATTTTAACAGTTTTATAACATTGAAAATTAAAATATATAATGAGAGCTTATTGTAATTTAAACTCTAGCTCACAAATGTCTAATCTACACCTCTCATATTATTTACAAATCACTCTATTTGCTATCGGTAAAACAAGAACGCAGAAAAACGCCGATTCTCGAAAGTACACCAAAATCGATGTTCTTTAGAGTAGCAACAAAATTGAGCCTCTCAGTTTTATTTCGAGAATCTAGGGGAAATTCATAATTTAGAGACTGTTTTTTCTCATTACGGGCAAAGTAAAGTGTTACCATCAAACTGTCAGTCACCTGTTAAGATGATTTTGTCTGGCGTTATTTGGGTGAAATAGATAATGGTAAGCAGGCAAGTTATTATAATAATTACCTAACTCTTAATTTGCTTCTATTTACCAGTGAGTCTTAAAGGAAAATTTGTACATGGCGTAGTATAATTTGCAAATCTTACGTTAGGGATCGTCCATAAATTACGTAACGCGTTTTTCTTTTGTTTGAATAAAGAGGAGCATGAAATTGATGTGAAGTTGAGAAAGACACAACGATATAAACAAAAGAAAAAAGTGTTACGTAATATATGGACGATCCCTTAGTCAAAACCGACGAAGTGAACTTAGCTGTTGGTTGAAGTGAAAATACATAATTGTATATGTAGATGCTTATGACTTTATGTAAGTTACTGTTAACTCAGAGTATTAATTTTTTGCTAAAACGTTATTTTATAACATGCTTTTTATTTAAAATGCTTGATCTTTTAAATTAAAAAGATGAATTTTAAACAAAAATTGAGACAAAATGAAATAACTTGCAAGATTAAATTTTCAATCAAAAGTCTTGCATCAAACGAAATAATTTTCAACTAATAAAAACTTGTCTATGGATGGATAAAAAATAGGAAATATATAAATTAATTCAACTTCTTCACTTATTTTCACTGAAAAAATTAATATCAAAGCAAAGCACGAAAAGCTTCCTCATAGATTTGATTCAAAATTCACAACAAAATTTGAAAGTACGACTTTTAGTAGACAAGTAAATTATACTTTATAATTTTAATTTGATGCTAGAGAAAAATACGAAAGTTCTATTTATTCCGATCTCGCATATAGTGAATATCAGAAAAAAAACACTAGGAAAATCACGCTGTTTAGGGTTGAGTTTTTACATGCGGTACGCAGCCAGTGGATGCTAGAGTGCCAAAACGCAGGTCTATCAAGCTAGCACCTTCACAAACGAAATTCCCAAATTTCTCAATGTCAGAATTTTGGGCTTTTTTGCCTTTTTTTGGGCTGTATTGCCGATTTTTATGCTCCGCTACCAATTTCCAAAAACCACCCCTACAAAATATAAAACCACCCCCTATGTAAAAAATCAAATTTGGAAAAACAAAGAAAACCAGAATTTTGGGCTTATTTTGGGCTCTAAAATGCATGAAAAAAATCAAAAAACTACCACCAATTTAAAAAACCACCCCCTTGCAAAAAATAAAATTTGCAAAATCCAAAATGCAATAGATTTTTGGCTCATTTTAGAGTCTCAAATGCACTTAACATTATATTAGAAAAACCACCCCTGCGTAAAAAAACGTCAACCTAATAATAAAAACTTTAACCTTGGTGTTGGCATTTTTGAACAGCCCAAAAATCAGAGACTCCATTTGTACCGTAAAATGCGAAAAATATCAGAGACTATAGTAACACTGTAATATTCCGAAAAAGATTGGTTTGTACAAAATTATGTTTGGTTGTTAAAAAGGGACTGCTTTTTAAAGTCAAGTGTTGGGGACCAAAAATCGGAGTAGGTATTTTTAAGAAGCCCAATAATCATAAACTCTACTGACACTGGAAAATTCTCAAAAATATTAATTTTTGGGGTTCATTTTTTATTTTTTTTATTTTATAAGTTAAGGGTTGAAGCCCAAAAATCGGAGTGGATATTTTCGAGGAGCCCAAAATTCAGAGACTACTTTAAGATTAGAAAAATCTCAAAAATATTATTTTTTGACAAAGTAATATATACGTGGTGAAGAAGGGTTGATTTTATACCTTAAGGGTTGAAGCTCAAAAATCATAGTGGGTATTTTCGACGAGCCCAAAAATCGCCGACTCGACTGACACTGGAAAATTCTCGAAAATATTAATTTTGGACAAACTCATATTAATGTGATAGAGAAGGGTTGATGTTATACGTCAATGGTTGATGCCCGAACATCGGAATGGATATTTTCGAGGAGCACAAAAATCAGAGACTACATTAACACTAGAAAATTCTCAAAAATATTAGTTTTTGACAAAGTCGTATATACGTGGTAGAGAAGGGTTGATCTTATAAGTTAAGGGTTTAAGCCCCTAGTGTCAGTAGAGTCTTTGATTTTTGGGCTCCTCAAAAATATTTACTCTGATTTTTGTGCTTAAACCCTTAACGTATAAGCTCAACCCTTCTCTACGACATATATACGACTTTGTCAAAAAATAATATTTTTCAGAATTTTCTGGTCTTAAAGTATTTTCTGATTTTTGAGCTCCTCGAAAATATCCACTCTGATTTTTGGGCTTCAACCCTTAACGTATAAAATCCACCCTTCTCTACCACGTATATACGACTTTGTCAAAAAATAATATTTTTGAGAATTTTCCAGTGTCAGTCAAGTCTCTGATTTTTGGGCTCCTCGAAAATACCCACTCTGATTTTTGGGCTTCGACCCTTAACGTATAAAATCAACTCTTCTCTACCACGTATATACGACTTTTTCAAAAAATAATATTTTAGAGAATTTTCTAGTGTTAATGGAGTCTCTGATTTTTGAGCTCCTCGAAAATATCCACTCCGATTTTTGGGCTTCAACCCTTAACTTATAAAATCAACCCTACTCTACCACGTATATATGACTTTGACAAAAAATAATATTTTTGAGAATTTTCTAGTGTTAATGGGGTCTCTGATTTTTGAGCTCTTTGAAAATATTTTTGGTCCCCAACACTTGACGTTAAGAAACAGTCCCTTTTTAACAATCAAACATAATTTTGTGCAAACCTATCTTTTTCGGAATATTACAGTGTTACTGTACTCTCTGATATTTTTCGAATTTTACGGTTCAACTGGTATCTCTGATTTTTGGGGTGTTCAAAATTGCCAACATTAAGGTTTAAGATTTTATTATTAGGTTGACGTTTTCTTACACAGGGGTCGTTTTTCTAATATAATGCTAAGTGCATTTGAGACTCTAAAATGAGCTAAATATCTAGTGCATTTTGGATTTTGCAACTTTTATTTTTTGCAACTTTTATTTTTTGCAACTTTTATTTTTTGCAAGTGGATGTTTTTTTGAAAGTGGGGGTAGTTTTTTGATTTTTTTCATGCCTTTCAGAGCCCAAAATAGGCCGAAAATTCTGGTGTTCTTTTTTTCCGAATTTGATTTTTTACATAGGGGGTGGTTTTATATTTTGTAGGGGGGGGGGTGGAAATTGATTACTAGTGCGTTCAAGAGCCAAAAAATCTGACGTGTTTGATTTTTTTTTAAATTTTTATATAGTGGAGATGCTGGCTCGATTCAAGTCAGCAACTCCACTCAAAATTTGAATTTTCACAAAAAGTAGTGGAACCCAAAAATCGGCAATACAGCCCAAAAAAGCCTAAAATACTGACATAAAGAGATTTGGGAATTTCGCTTGTGGAGGTGCTAGCTTGATAGACCTCAAAAGCGCAGTTTTTTATATAATAATCCAGGTTTTAAATTAACTTTCGAAATAAATAGTTGAATTTTGAACCGGCATAATCCTGTATTTAACTTTTACAGTTGCAAATTCATTTTCATAACTAAAAAAGAAACGAATTTTTAACAAAATAGCTAAATGGCCAAACAATGAAATAAATTACTAACCCGAAAATGCAGTAGTTCAACTTTTAATCACGAAGTTGATACTATAATTAAATAGAAAATTTAAATTAAATATAGTTTAGTTCAATAGTTATTTTAAAATTTTATTTTTTATAAGAAATACCACAGTTTAAATAAACTGGTACGATTTTCATAAAAAAGGAATTTTAAATTATAAAGAATAGTTTCATTTTATGCAGGAATGGTGGAAAATGTCAGAAATGAGCCCGTGGCAATTTGTAGATAACCACAAATAAGAAATTTTTTTAAGTTAATTTAATTCCTTAAGTATACTTAGCGACAGAAATTGGCATTAAAGCCAGGAGAAAGAGCTTTATAATTAACGCAATTAAAAATGTTCTCAAACAAAAAAAAAAGGCAGAGAGTTTGAATTTCAGAAGAAACTGTATTTTATGCTTATTTCTGTTCTGATGTTGAAGTATGGAGTTCGCGCCACTTATATACTGAAATTTTTAGGCGAGTCACTTTTTCTCCATTGAACAATTGGTTTACCATGAATGGAAAACATATGTGTGCGACACATTTTTTCTTATGAAGGTTTTATTTACGTGGCCTCAAACTAGTTACAAATAACATGTTTTTCAAATAAAATTTTAAATTCTACGCATTTTTTAATTGAATTGTTTGTAAACCTTTTTTCATACTTTCAAGTTAAAAATTCAGTCATTTTGCAGAAAATTGTTTTTTTCTTTTTTTCAAATTTTAAAACTGCGAATGAATCTTTCCTTGCATGAGAAATAATTTATAAAT
>NC_046662.1:54607014-54649594 GCF_010883055.1 Belonocnema kinseyi | reverse complement strand
TAAAATATTGTATAAATTTAACACTTTTGATACAATTTTGCGGCATTGAAATAATGAATATGTGACAAAAAAGTTCAATACTTATAAGAAAATATAATATTTGAAGCTAAAGGATTAATTTTTAAAAATACTGAAAAATAGAAAACTTTCAATTAAAAAAATGAATTTTCATCTATAAAAATAACTTCAAAAGTTAAAAATTCGACTAAAAATTCATCAATTTAGCCGAAAATTCATTTTTTCAATAACTCACGTTTTTTTTGTTATTAAAATAATGAATCTTGTTCGTTAAATATTTGAGGGTTCATCATTATAGTGGCAAATTACTTTTTTACCTAAAATTATAACTATTCCATTTTTGCAGATATTCCAAATATTCTGATGCATATTAGAATTATTATATTCTTCTAATATTTTAATTATAACAAAATATTATTACTACACTTCTCATAACAATAATTAAAATTATGGAATAATTTAAAGAAATATCGAAACATAGTGCTTACTCATGAAAATTTATTATTGTTGGAACTGAATTATCTTGAACCAAAAGAATATGGAACGAACGGTTTCCATATTAAATATTTTCTTTAATGAAATAAGTGAGAAATAAAATATAAAATAACAAGTGAAGTGAAAAATAAGTTTATTGAATAACGGAAGTATTTATTACTTTTCGTTACTTAATTTTTTAATTTTTTATATTTGGCAATCTTGTTTCCCGAATTATTATATTTTTAATATTATTTATTTGGAAATAATAATAATTTCATTTATTATTACTTAATTATATGAGAGGTCTGTAAGATTCCAAAAAATAAATTCTGGTGCTGTGAAATTCCCGAGAAGAAAATATTCTAAACAAATAGTTTTCGAAATGATAAAATTCACTACTAAAATTTTCCCATTCAAAGAATACCCAACACTAGAAATTTCTAAATTTAAATCATAAAAAAATTTAATTTTTAATTAATATTATGTGATTATTTAAAATACCGTAATTAAATATTTGGACGAAAAACATTATTAATGCCCCACGTTCTTTTTCAAGTTATTATTTAAACACAAAATAACAATAATTTTTTGAGAAGTTGCTTATTAGAGTTTTATCTTGTGATAGGCAAAATGAGTTTTTTTCATTATTGCTCTAGCGATTAAATTCTTGCTCTTGTATTGTTCTTTTGCATCAAGACATATTTTTTTATTGTTGTTATATCGAATTCAGAAAATAATTTAAATAAATACACCTAATGTTCTAATTCAATGAAATTTTTATTTTTAAAAAATTTTAAAAATTCCAGATTTTATGTATGCGAAAAACTTATCTAAGCAGATTTTGACATGCCTTTCTTTATACAGGATTTGGCAAAAAATTTTGGAAAATATAGTTCAGCTAAGAACTTGTTTTGGTCTGAGCTGTCTCGAATTATTATTTATGTTGCCTTAAAATCTTTCGAATTATTTTTTGACAATTTTGGGAAGTTTATATATTTTGAGGCATTTTTTCCCTGTTAAAAGAGTTCTCCAGAATTTGAGGATCAATTTGAGTAGCTTTGAAAAATTTGAAAAATAGTGTTAATTTTATGCGAAATTTCAAAAATAATTATTTGTAAAGTTATCAAAATTGTCAAAGAAATAATCCAAAAGATTCCAAAGCAATTCAAATAATAATTCGAGTCAGTTTAGAACAGAACAAGTTCCAAGCTGAACCGTGTTTTTCGAAAACTTTTGAAAAATCCTGTATAATAAAAAAAGACTATTAAAATCTATTCAGATAAGTTTTTGGCACATCCAAAATTTTATTTTTTTTCATTTTCTCAAGAAAATTGGGAAGATTTAGATTTTAAAACTTTTTGAACATTCAAATATTATTAATTTAAAAAATAAATCAATTTATATTTTTAAAATATAAAACTTTAACCAGAATCATAAATAGTCGATAAAAAAATACATTTTTAAACTAAAAGTCGAATTTTCATGTAATCAGTAATAAAGTCTTAACAAAAAATGTTATAGTTTGTTAATTCAACAGCAAATAGGTTTTTAGTTAAATATTTTTATGAAATATATGTAAGCTCTTCTTTTAAACTGCTTAAAATTACTTATAACATTTTTTTGAAAACCTTCAACACTTAAAACTGGTTTTAAAAAAGAAGGTTTGAAAATCATTTCAAACAATTTCGCTAAATTAATTGTTTACAATAGGACATGGTTTTAAGTTTTCCTATGAATCCTTAAAAGAATATCATTCTCTTAAAACCTTTAAAAATAGCTAAAAGTCTGCTAATTCTTGGCGCAAAATATTAAAAAATATCTTATTTGTACTTGACAATAAAGAAATTTGTTTAAAACTTATTGTACTATGTTGAAAATTAAAAAAATGTAATTCTTTAGCTCTAATTTTTTAAAAATTTGGATCTCAGTTGAAAATGTATTTTTTTCTAAAAGTGTAAATCCAACCCAATTCTAAAAAAACGGATTGCACATTACCAGAAAATTCTATAGTATGCAAAAACTTTTTTCAGAATTTCTAATTTTTTATTATTTTTCAGTAGTGCAAGCTTAACATTAAATTTTTTTAAATTTTTGAACCAATAGGAAACTTATTTTTTATTTTTTAGTTAAATTAGTATGATTTTCAGAATTCAAAAAAGGAAGATAGCAAAAAGCGTCGAGAGACTTGATTTTAGTTTGTCGATAGGAACTTTTCTCTGTTGATTCAAACTCCTGTTAAAAAAAATCCAACGACCAAATTTAAACCAGAACAAAAAAACAAACATAAAATGTCAAAAGAAGGCAGCCAACCACACCACCCACCTTCTTTTTTCTTTCTCTCGTCTTTTTTGTTTTTATTATAATCAAATTGCAATAAATTAACATAAAAAATGCATTACCAACGTTTTGGTACTTGTGCAGTACCCTTACCAAGGCAAGAAAAATTTAATAGGTAGAAATTGACAGCACCCACGAACAGGTGCTCTCTCTTTGATACCTGATAATCAAATGGTAAATCGAATACTGACATTATTTTTATCTTGTCTCGATTTTATTTAAAAAATACAAAATAGGAGTTTTATTGTTTTTAATTCAGTTCTACTTGGCAACATGTTTTATTTAAGACACTCCTGCATACCTACAAACGCAAAATTAACAAGCCCCAAACCCACAAACTCCAAATCCTGAACCCCTAAGTCCAAACCAACAAGCCCCAAAACCCACAAACTTCATATCCAAAAACGTAAAAACCATAAACTCGTAAGCCCATAAACCCAAAACCCACAAACCCCAAACCCACGTAACCCAAACCCACAAAATCACAAACTACAAACTAACGAACATCAAACCCACAAACCCCAAACCCTAGTTTATTCAGAGCTAATTGGTCCACAGCTAGTCCACATCTAGTGGGCTCACATCTCTCTGTAAGGTGAAAGGAGGTGCGAGAGATAGAGAGAGGGAGGGAGAGAGAGAGAGAGAAATGGGTGCGAATAGAGCGTTAGGAAAAGAGGGCAATTATGACAAAGAGAAGCAGGAAGAAAGATAGATGAGGATTTAGGTTGGTAGAGAGAGGAGGGTGGAGAGTGAGAGAGAAATGTAGTGATGTGGTAGGAAAATTCGTGGTTTGAGATGTGTGAGTTTAGGGCTTGTGGGTCTAAGGATTTTGGGATTGGTGCTTGCAGGTTTGAGGTTTGTGGGTTTATGTATTCTTGTTTTGGAGTTTGTGGGGTTGGGGTTTGGGGTTTATGAGTTTAGGGGTGATGGGTTTGTGGGATATGGAGTTTGTTTATTTGGGGATCATGGTGTTGGAGCTTGTGATTTTAGAGCTTGTGGATTCGGTGCTTGTTGGTTTGGGGTTTGGGGCTTTTGGGCTAGCGCCTTGTTAGTTCGTGGGTTTGAGACTTATTGATTTGGCGTTTGTAATTTTGGGGGCAAAGCTTATGCAGAAGTCCAGGTTTTCAACCATTTTTTAAATTTCATTGAAAATCCTGACGACCTAGCTCAATTCTGCAGTCTAGTCATGAAACCTACTTGCAAAGACAACATTCCATCAATAGGAAATTGTGCTTTTTCTAAAGTTTCTTAAAAATTAATGTTCTAAAACATAATTCTAGAGATTTTCAACTCCTTCGTCTGATGTTTAAACTGAATGGATCTAGTTGAATCAACGTTGATTTGATCAACGTTGAATGGATCTAGAAAAGATAAACCAATAAAGGTTCTAAAAAAAGAAACATCTTATTTTGTGTTTCTATATTCATTACTCCATCCGAGAACTTGAATTTTGCTTCGCAAATACTGACTTAAATGAAATCTACAATCTGTAATAGAAATGAAATCGTTAAATACTGTGCCGATAGCGAAATGGATACTGATTTTTAAATCTACATAAATTACTGTAGGACTGAAAATTTTACCAGTTAACTTTTTTATTCGGAATCATAATGCGAAAAATGTGTTGGCATAGGAAGTCATTTTATTTTGTCAAGAAGCAAGAAGGAGGTGAGAGCAATGATTGTATATAAATTTTGGTTTAATTCAAGAATCTATAAGACTTGTGTAAATTAATTAGGACAGCTGTAAAAGGGTTCATCGATAATAATAACTCTAAGCTGGCGTATAAAAAATAAATTCCTAGTAGCTAGAAACATTTGAATATTTTTCTTTCTATTATTAACTAGCAAAGAATTGTCTTTATCGTTAGTCTATACCATAACGGTTATTTTAAATGCAATTATTTTTTTAAAAATTTTGTTCAAAACCCTAGACTCTGCACAATTATGATCTATAAAATATTTTCAAAAAATATACATACACGAAGAATTTTCTCTTAAAAATTCGAAAAAAAACGGATCCCTGAATTTGAACCACAATCAGAATTTCGACAATTAATTACGACATCTCGTCAAGTTCGTATAAGACGACAATTAGAATTCTAAATTTTTTAAAAGTTAGAAATAGCCACATATTTTTTTTCAAACTCAATATTTCTTTGTTTCTCGGTAGCAACTTTTCATGTGTCAATTTAAAGGTTGCATTATTGTAAAAAAAACATATTTTGTGCTGCATGAAAGTCAAAATTTGGAAAAATTTTAAATGGCTCCTCATGAAACAAAATCCCATTGTGCAAAAAATTTGGCGACGTCTTTACGACATCGTTACGACAACTTTACGACAAGTTTACGATATCCTAGGCCCATGTCGTTAAGGTGTCTTTACGATATCGTAAACACGTCGTATGATCTAACGATGTCTTTACGATATCGTAAAGACACCGAAACGATATTGACATAGTATGTCGTAAAAATATCGTAAAGATGTCGTAACGATGTCGTAAAGACGTCACCAAATTTTGTGGCCACTGCGATTCTCACTGAATTGAAAATAGCGCCTAATTACTATATTTAAAATGTTACACAATTTTCACAAATGTAAATGAAATAAGAAATACATGATCGAAAGCGATTTAGTGATTGTCAAAACATACTATTTTTTCTAAAGTTTTAAAGTTTGGCTACTAAAATAACAAAAAAATCAAATGCTTGCACTATTTGGTAAAGAGTTTTGAAATTTTATTAGGAAAAAAAAAATCCCAATGTGCTGCAGCTTTACGAACTTTTCAAGCAAGCGGTTTTAAGAATTACAAAATCCACTAATTATAATATAAATATATAAATATATGATAATTTATTCATTACTTTATCATAAATATTTATAATCTATAACAATTGCATTATCTCCATTCAAGACCCCCGTATTAAATTTTATACGGAAGTGTCTGCAATTAAAACTGTTGTCATTTAATAATAATGTCAAAAGAGAAACGTTATTTTAAAAAGGGGTCGACCTAGACATTTTATTAATTTATCAAAAAATAAAAAACAAAAAATTCAAAAAAATTGGTTTGCAAAGTATAAAATTTTCTGGAAATTTACCACACATTTTTTTAGGATGGCGTTGTATTCACACTGTTTAAAAAAATAAATTTTTAACTAAGATGTAAAAATTATTGAAATAATTGAATTTTTAACTGAAAAGGATTAATTTCAAGCGTCTAATGTACAATTTACTATAGTTTCTATAGTTTACTATAGTACAATTTATAGCTTCAGAATTAATTTCAAAAAAGAATTTTTCAACAAAGTACAATAATGTTTAACCAAGTTATTCAATTTTCAATTACAAATGAAATGATTACAAAATATGGGAAAACAAAATGTAGATGATTGAATATTTTGCTACATTTCGAAATACTTTCCAGACAAAAACTGGAAGATTTTTAATAATTTTTGAAGATTTCACAAGAAGGAAGTTCTTTTAAAAATTCCCAGGAAAATTTCAAATAATTTTTTATTAAAAAAATTAATTCCACGATAATGGTTTAAACTGTTTTAAAACTTTATTTTTTGAATAACATTTTTAAGTGTCGAAAGATTTTAAAAAATGTTATTGATAATTCTAATCAGTTTAAAAGAATAGATTATAAATATTTTTATACTTGAAGAGATTTCAGAGAATTTATCGGATATTTCTTATTTATTTATTTTGAATGTACTTAAAAACCTTCAATTATAGTTACATAAACTTAAAAAATATCTTTTTCTTTAGTTTCTATTCAGTCGATGCAAAAAATATTTTTCATCTGAACTGATAATTTTGATAAAGTTTTATTTACTAAGAAACTGTTTACAGTTGAATTATCAAATTATTGTTTCTAGATGAAATATTTTTTTTCAAAAATTAAGGATAAATTTAAATGATTTAAAAATATATATCTGCAATCTTGATTTTTTAAAATTTTCCTAAAAAACCTTGAAAAATTATATTCTCACATTCTCAAAAACAAATTAATTCAACATTAAATGAACACAAACTTCTAAGAAATACAGCTTTTCATTCTATGCTTATGCTACATTTTTTTATCAATTTATGATGTCGAAAACATAAATATTTAAGAATATTATTTTACAGTTTTAGCCTTATCATTGCAAGATGGCTAGGCAGCCCAACGCATATGAAATGTTTCTCCATTTTTTAATAAACTTGCAGTCTTGTCAACACCTGATGGTTTCGGAGGTCTTGTGGCCTAATTTAATACACTTCATATTGTCTTGATTTAAGAAATTCCAATTTTGTACAACTGAAGAAAAAAAAATATTTTTAAGGATATGATCGGCTTCAGAATACAAAAATTGAGGCTTTTATCACAATTGATAGCCTCAAGTAACCCCTCAATATTTTTTCCTGAAAATGTTATTCACAAGATTTCCTATGAGACAAGCAATGTTTTTAATAGAAAAGTAATTTTTTAAATATGATAAAAACTAAAGAGATTCGTACCCGGTGATAGAAAAAGATCTTCATTTCCAGAATACATTACTTACGCTTTTTTGAAAGATTCCTAGTCTTTTACTATGTAAATTAATGAAAATAATAATAACAATATTAGTTAAATGAATTGAATATTGTTAATTGAACAAAGCTTAGAAAATCAAAACATTTCCATTACATTAAGTAAAAGAGCAGTTTCAAATGTACCAAAATTCACTAAAAAATTTTTTTTACTAGCGTAAAATTGAAAACAATTTAAAAATATTATTATTAAAAGGAATTGAAAAACGGGCAACAGCATTTTTGAAATGCAAGAAAAAATTGCATTAAATTAAAACTGTTTTTTCTTTAATTTAGTCTTTTTCTCGCAATGAGAAAATTTGGATACAAAATATATTTTGTAAAACTATTTTTTGAATAAACAATAACAGCAAAATAAAATATTTTTTTAAATGCAAAGGACGTTAATGGAAAACTTTAATTAGGAAGTTTTTAAAGAATTATTGTTATTTTTACTTTAAACAATAATTTTCAAAAACGCACCGTTCATTAAAAAATTATTTCGTCAAAATATATAATTACTATATTATAAGAAAAAAATATTAATTAAAAACTAATTTTTTTAATTGTGTAAATTTGAAAATTCCCTAGTGTCGCGAATTTGAATGTCGGGTATATATTTAAAGAATGATTAATAATAAAACATATGTATTTGAAAAAAATTTTAATATGGAAACTTTTTGTTCCATATTTTTTTTATTCAAGGTAATTCAGTTTTGATAATAACACCTTTTCATGAGTAAGCAGTGCATTTTAGAAAACAACGACATATGTTTAGAAGGCGAATGTGACATTATTTCTTATGGCCTACTTTGATCCCTTCGACATTTAATATTGCTCTAAATTATGTCTTAATTATAATTATTATTATAAGAAATACATTGATAATATATTATAATAATTAAAATATTATAATAATATATTAATCATAATATTTATTATGTTCTTTGCATTGTTTTGAATTTTTTTAAAATGTGCGAAAAGCAATTAGCATTTTTAACGATAAAAAATAACTTTTCGACCAAAAATGGAATAGTTATATTTTCAGATAATAAATGAATTTGAAACTTAAATTATTAATCTCAACTGAAAAAATTAATTTTTACAGAATAGCAGAATTTGCAATCAAGATTTTTTTTTCTGTAATAAAAATAAGAATCTTGAGTAATTAAAGAAATTAATGTTCAACTAAATTGATGAATCTTTAGTTAAATTTGCGACATAACTCTTTAATGTTGATATTTTTTATTAATATTGAACTATTTTGTCAGGGATTCATTGTTTTAAATTGAATAGTATTTTATCGAAAATGATTAACTTTTACCATATTAATTAAACTTTAAAACACAAAAGATGCATTCTCAACTTAAAATTTAATGGTAGACGTGATAATCAAAAATAAATTCATTCGCTTATGATGTTTGTGAATTCAATTTGCATGTGTTATTAAAGAAAGGAATTTTGAATAAACAATCATTGTTCAGACAATGAAGAAATATATTCATCTGAAATGTTCGAATTTCAACGCAAAAAAAAATATTTTCTACAAATGTTTGAATTTTTATATTAGAAATATAAACAAAGTTTTTAAAACAATTGAATTGAAAAATTTGTAAACTTTTATATCTTTAATAAAAAACATATGATTTGGAACCAGTTTAAGGCCCGGTAAATAAAACCTTCATAAGAAAAAATGTGTTGCGTGTGTTTTCCATTCATGGTAAACCAATTGTTCAATGAAGACATGATGACTTAGTTTAAAATTTCTGTATATAAGTGGTACCAACTCCATACCTCGACATCAGAACAAAAAGAAGTTCAAACTACTGTTTCTACTGAAACTCTTACTCTCCGATTTTTTTTCGAAAACATTTTCAATTACGTTGATTATGAAGCTCTTTATCCTTGCTTTGGTGGCAATTTCTGTCGGTAAGTATAAGCGAAGGAATTAAATTAATTAAAAACATTACTTGTTTTGAATAATCCACAAATTACCATAGGCTCATTTCTGGCATTTTTAACCATTTTCGTGTAAAATTAAATTTTGTGTCAAATATGACCTATTATAAGTTTTTCAATAAAATTGCTGCTATTCTAGTTTCAGTTTAGGATTTATATTAATCAGGTAGAAATTTACCGTTTTTGGTTGAAAATTATTCTTTATAAGTTTAAATTCCTTTTTTATGAAAATTACACCAATTGATTTAAGCTGTAGCTTTCCTGACTTGAAAGTGAATTTTTTAAATGAAAATTTAACTTTTACATGTTTTAATTGAAATTTTCTTTTTAATTATAATTTCAGCTTCGTGGTAGAAAGTCGAACGTTTCGAGTTAATAATTTATTTTATTGTTTGCACATTCAAATATTTAGTTGAAAAATTGTTTTTTTTACAGGTATGAAAATATACTTTTGAATTTTAAAAGTTACAATAAGGTTTTTCAATTAAACTTTTTCATTATAAGTTTCTATTTGTAAGCTCAAAATTTAACTATTTGCTTGAATTTAGATTGAAACTAATTTTGGAACTAAAAAGTTATTTAACTTTTTAATGAAAATGAACAATTTTTGTTTCAAATTCAACTACTAGCTTAAAAAATAAATCATTTTGTTAAAAATTCGCCTTCTTGGTTGAAAGTTATTTATCTTCGCTAAGCATTTATGTTTTTGTGCCAAAATAAAAAAAATTCATTCCAATTTTGATGTTTCTAGTGCAAATTAATTTTTATAGGTGAAAATGTAAGAAATTCATTGTTGTTTTAAAATGTATATTTCTTAGTAGAAAATTTCATGTTTCTAGACTTTTCTCGCAGTTTTTGAGATGATTCCGAATTTGAAAACTTTTATAAGGTATCAAACCTTTCTATAACTAATATAATTTTCTTTAAATTTTCAGGATTCTCAGAAGGCGTTGATAATCCCGCATCACCCGTTGATCCCACAGAAACAGACTTATCAAAACGTTTTGGCATAACAAGTGAAGAGTTGAAAAACGCATGTCCTAACTCTACTGAGAAAAAGACTAGACTGGCCAATGCTAAGACTGCTACTAATACTCTTGATAGTCTTAAAACTACAGCGACAGAAGCTGAGTTGAGAAAAGCAGCGGGAGCTGTCGTAAAAGCAGCACTAACGTGCTTTAATGATGCTCAAGTGGGCAAGAAAGTGGACGTCTTTATAGCCTAGTAAGTTCTCTTTTTTATATAAAATTTAACAATATTTTTTAGATAAGCTCTTCCTCCTCCCAGGCTTCTATCCCATACCCCACTTTCCCTCTCCTGTTATACTTCCCCTACCCTTAAATAATTTATTTACCCTTCACCAATACCCATACTGCAACTTTCATACTCCCTTAACCTTCAATTACCTTACACGCTTCCCCTCTACTTCCTTACACATCCACCACATCTCACTCGCATTTTATACTTCCGCTGCAAAAATCTCCTTTACCCACCTTCCTTAAGCCCTTCCCTCTCCTAACTGTCCTTTCCATACTAATCAAATAATTGTGCTCTACTTCCTCGCCCGAAATTTCTCCTATAACCCCACCCTCTCATACTCCCCACTCACTAGAGTCTTTTTACATGCACTCAATCTTTCCCCTATTTCCCCTACCTGCCCAAACGTATAACTTACCTGTCATTGCAGCCTCTGTCCATGTTCGTTTTTGCTCATTCTGAGGCTTACTCATAACTTACCTTCCCCTCTCCTACTAATCAATCTTACTAATCTCACTACCTCTCCCAGTAAACAAGGAGATTGAGGCTTCGACCATGATCCAACAGGTCACGCCAATGCGATGCTCAAATGCGTTCGACTTGGAGTGACCTGACTGCCCCCACTATACCGAAAACCCTCGCCATATCACGCCAACCGAATTCCGTCCAAGAATCCAAGATGGAAGAGTCGTTGGGTGAACCATCCGATTGGTTGACTTTTTTATACTTGCGCGTGGCGGGACCATGATTTATTGGATCATGGTCCTAGACCGAAACTATGAAGGTGCGACCCTAGACCACAAGCCCCTAGTAAAAAAGTAGAATCATAATGATTTGAATAAAAACTTCTAACGGAAGGACGAATTCTTCACACCAATAAATTTCATTAAATGAAGACAAATTTTTCAAATGAAAGAACATTTACCAGACTGAGAGCCAAAAAATATTTTCCGATCATTCAAAACTACTTTCATCTATGTTTGAGAGTTTACCTTTTTTGTGGAAAATTGATCTTCTGTAAATGGTTTCAAATTTTGTGTATGGGTAATTAAAATCATTTTCAATATTAATACCCCTTTCTTATTAACATTTATTATAATAAAAATTATATTTTCCCTTAAATTTAAGAGCGGCATGAGAAATTTGCGCGAAATTTATCATTGAAGTGCTTCAATTAAATATTGATTCTTTTTCAGCCATAAGAAACATGCTCAAACTCCATGAAGAGAATGACAAGTGAACCAAAGGATGCCATACATATGACGACTTCTGATCTTTCTACAATCTAATTACAACCTATTATTATTATTATTATTATTATTATTATTATAATCTTGCACTGTGGTACTGTATCACGTTTCAAACGACAAAACACAATAGAAAATAATTTCAACTAATAAGAAGACAGATATTTTGAACAAAGGTGCAGTTGCTGGCTTCTTGAATTATTTCGAGTTTTTAATCAAGGAAAAATGTCTGAATTTAGTGTAATGAATTGTAATAATCGAAATATATGTAGCGTTCAATAAAAAATATAACTATATCTTAATTTGTCGACTCCATCAATGGAATTTTTTGTCTTCAATTATTATTATAATTACCTTACTTGTGATGATAGATACTTTATTTGTACAAGTAAAAAACTATTAAAATTTTTCAATCTGATAAATGCGTTCATTTCGATAAAAGAGTGAGGCAGCCTAATTAGCGTTAAACGTATATAAAATTGAAATAAAAACAAATAAATTAATCTAATTTCGATAAAGTACTATTTTGTGTTTTTAGATCACTTCGCGCAGACATACCTAAAGAACCTGTGGGCTCATTATTCGTTAATTATAAATGACCGAGTCTTGCACGCATTAATTACAAAGTAGTACACGTAATTCAAATGTTTTTCGCTTTTTATACATGATAGCACAACCTAATTTTATTATGTTTATCTAGATCAACCAGAGTACTTTAACAAATATTTGGGAGCCTGTCGTGCGGCATTTGAAGGACTTTGCACCAGTAGCTCATTGCTCGCTTAATAACAATCAGTTTTAAAGGTGCTGTGAAAGTTTTTTTGCCAAACAAAGTAATTCCGTGTTTTTTTTTGGCCATTTATATAGTCTTATAAAAAATTGTGATTGCGCGCATTAAATTCCGTCCAAATACCGTAAGGCCCATATTTCAGAGCCATATAAAGACGTAGCCTTAACTATGGATGTTAAGAGCTTGGTTGTGGTTGTGGCGTTCCACTATTGATTTTTACATATGTGCAGAATTTTCTGTACCCTACATACAGCTACTTCTCCCTTGCAAGTGAATAATTCTGCTGCTTTATAAAATTTACCTGATCAGGGAAAAGGCACCCCGAGATTAAAATATTAGTTCTGGTCCTCAAGTTCGCTTCTCCTTTGCAGATGACACAGAAATTCCTTTCACACTTCTCTCCCTAAAGAACGTAATTATGTCCTAAAAAAACAAAATTTACAGAAGCTGGCTCAGGCTATCTCTCTCCAATACTCAATCTGAAACGTCCGCAGGCTTCTGATTATTTTTTCGCTCAAGTCCAAATGGCGATGTTTATCGCACAGCCCTTTTCGATTGACTAAGTCAAACGCGCGCTCAAAGATAATGAAGATCATAAATGATCTGAACCTATTTTTATATTTGCAACTGAGGCTGAGGTGCAAAGGTGGGCTGGTGTCCCCCTTCTCCTTCTGAAGCCTGCTTGTTCTTCTGGAGATATGCAAACCTCCTCGGCCGAGTTCATAATTCGACTTGGAAGCATAGAGGTAAAACTTTGGTTATTGAGGTGAGAAGGGCTTTGCCTTTATAATTAAAAGGATCAGTTATATACCTTCTTTTCTGAAACATGCACATTTCTGCCAACGACGATCCATGTCGTACAATTTCTAAATTTAGTACAACGTTAAATAAGTTAAGAAAATAATGCTCCCAGATTGGTGGTAGGTTCTTTAAGATTTCACTAGTAACTTTATCTACACCCGGGGTTTCATTATTTTTGTAGCTTTTGAGGCAACTACTAAAATCGTCTAATGTAAATTCTTTATCCATATACGGGTGTAAAACAGTTATGGAAGAGGTATGTATGACATGTATGTCAATTTTCAAAGTGACCTTTAAGTGATCTGATTGTTCTAATATGAGGTATACTCAGAGATCGTGAACCAAATATAAGGCACCTTGGTCGCGAGACAGTCTTTCGCTGTTATTGTTAGGTCTTGGATTATTGAGATAATTGTAGATCCTCTGGTCGTTGCTAGCGCTCCCGCTGTGAATGCTTCGTTGTAACGTGGCCAGACATGCAATTTCAGTTTCATCTTCTTATAGAGTGTCATCTTTTTTGGGTTGGTCATTTTTTGTTAAATAAGAAACCATGGTGCCAGCATCTTGCTTTCTAACATTAGTTAAGGCAACTTCGCCAGGACTTTTGCCAGGACGTCCTCTTTTACAATTCAGGTCGGTCTTCTTATTTGCTAAAACAGGAGTTTTTGGACAGGCTATCGTTAGATTGTGTAGCCTTGGAAAGTAGTTTTTCCAGTTTCGTGGATTAAAGTTAATGAGGCGTGTAAGGTGTTTCATTGACCCAAATTTTACCGTTCCTCAATCGCAGGTAGGCTCTGGACTTTTTTATTTGGCTTTCCTTGTCAGAATCATTATTGATGTAAATACCCTTTAGTTTCGCTTGGTTTTCCATTATGATGCTTTCGACAAATCCTTGTGTGAAACCTAGTAGCATAGGTCTATTGCGATCTAATAATGGGGTTCCCAGTCTTCTTAGTTGGTCCACGACGTTAAAGTCAATTGCGATTCCTACCTTATCTTTTAGCAAGGTTTGAGTGTTATTAAATAGAGACGTTCGTATTCCTCAATGGTTTCTGCCATGTCATGAATAACAACGCCATTTCTTCTCTTGACGTTTTTAATGGACTTGTTTTGTCGCGAGACCTGTTCGCATCATTCATCACAAGTGCACCCTGACTATGGCGAATCAAGAAAAAAGAAAGAAGAATCTTTGCCGTCCAAAAATAATTATAAACGCGTTTATTTCAATTTTCTTATGGTTTAGAGCGCGAGCCACTAGCGAAAGTGGAACAGTTTCTGCATTATTATTGCGGTGATCTTCGCTAGATGACACTTCCCAGTAAATCAAGAAATACTTATCTGCATACTCAACTTACGAGAGCTTTTTCGGACACAAATAATAAAACTTAAGAGGAAAAAAGGGGTAAGTGTGGGGAGGGGGCTTCGCCTAACCACAAATTAACTAGAGGCTGACATTTTCCATTAGAAATACAACACTTTATTTCCACATAAAGTTATTTTAAGTGAACAGAGAGGTACATTAATACGCGAAGCTAATCTACTGAAACAAATCTTTACAAAAAAATGCCGACCAAGTGTCCCGAAATCGAGGTTACCATTGAGAAAAGCGGCAAATTTAACGACTAAACTCTTCTCGATTTCATTCGGAAGAGGTTCTTTTAGAAAGTCACGCCGAATTGATTTGCCGAAAACTAGATACGACCTACCTCGAACCTCCTTGCGTATTCCGCTTTTAAAAAATCCATTTTGCCTTTTACTATTTACATTTCTGCTATTTCAATTTTCGGTAACAATATCTATTTGATCCTGGTCCTCTTAATGAAAGAACTAATTTTTACAAAATTCTTCCACTACACTTATTCGGGCGGAGTTAAAGTACGAGAGTGACTTGCTGCCACGCTATGTCGATACTGCCGGAAGGGGTGTCCACGCCTCGCTGTTCAGTACTTAAATAAACTATGAGAGGGCGCTCTTCCATTTTAGCCCAATATTGGTGTTTTGGTAAATTTAGATACAGATAGGATACCCATGGTGGTCCGTTAAGAGTCGGCCTTTATCTACTTTTGTCGAAAAAGAACCGAGTGATACCCAACCGTTTTTTTCCCTCCTGATAGTAGATTTATCTAGTGTGCGTGGGCTGGAGGAAGACAGAGTGAACTGTGTGACTCTCTCTCTCTCTCTCTCTTCCTGGTCATGGGTGACAAGCCGTTTTCTGGAGGCTGGTCTTCTGAGTTGTTCTTAACCTTAAGTGTTTTCCACTGGAATGGAAGAAGCCAGGAATATATAAGGACTCTTTCTTTCTCCCTTGGAAACAAAGTTGATGTTCGTCGAGAGAGACAACGTAGTCCATCGGGTTCTCTCCTCTCGTTCTGTCCTGTCGTGGGAAAACAGCAAGGACGTTGAGGCGTTTGGAGATTCCACTTTCCCCAACCTGATTTCGGGGTCGTGCATCATGTACTTTTTGTCGGAAGTTGACGGCTGACTCTCTCGCCGCTGGTAGTAAACATACACAAAAGTGATACGAAGAGAATGTACAACAGCTTATATAGAGAAAAGATTATATTAAGAGTGCTCCCTGGGGAATTGAGGACTCTCGCTTCTCAATAACCAAAATTATAGGAAACTGGTACTCTGATAATTTAAAATGGAAGCAGACCCGGTGCGGGTAAGGGTAAGTTTAAGTGGCAGGTAAAAATACACCTCGTCACAATATATATGTATAAGAGGGGGGTCTAAAATAGCGACTTTTAAATAAATCCAAACGATCCTCCCAAATCGTTTCGAAGTCCAAAAAAAGTGAACCCGCATTTTTTAAATTTTTAATTCTTAATGGTGCCTATTGGGACTTCAAAATTGTATGGGAAAATGCATGGGAAAATGTTACATTTTGCTATTTTTCGAATAGTTGTTTAGGGTTAGGGAAAAGTTGACATTAAAGTTATAAGACTTGTAGAGAGCTTCGCAGCGAAGAATTTGACCTATTATACATATAGGTTTGACTCCCCAAAACCGCCCTATGAGAAAACAACCTTTAAATTAAGAGGACGAGAACAAACTAAAAGGTTGAGAACAACCTTCAAATAAAAAAATGTACATTCTTCAGGAAATTTAATCGTTTTAGCAGTTCGTTTTCCTTTTTTCGGAAATCATTACTATAGGTCTATTGGAATGTTTACAAATGTTCCTAAGTTCATTTTCTTTTCAAGTGACGTTATACATATATTATTTGTTTTTAACATTTCATCAAATTAGATAAGAACATTCATCCTTTTTGTTAACAAAGTCATGGTGTGATTTTTTTATCAATAAAGTGCAGGAAAAGTTCCCAGACTTCAGCAAATCAACACTATCTCGCGACGCACAATGGTAGGAAATATAGACTGAAAAATAAAGAATTAAATGTAAGTAATAAAATTGTTTGAGTTAGGAAATCACTAATTATAACATGTATTATGGAGAGAAAAAATTTAACGCCTGAATTTATCGACGAAAATATTCAAAACAATTCAATTTGCTTGAATTATTAATGGCATGTTGATAACTAGTTTTTGCCCAATTAGTCTTTTATATTGATTGTACTAATTTAATTGGACTCGTAGACGAGTCCAACAATTTGCCTGAAGGGCGCCAGATAACTTTTATCAAAGCTAACCAAATTTTCAATGACTTGACATATAAATTAAATACTCGGACCGCTCTCATAGAGCGGTGTGAATGGGTCTATATCATGGCACATGCGGCAAGTCTCTCCGGCGAGTCTTACGCGCGGCATGTCACATCTGAGGCATGTCACATATGCGGATGTTACTTCTGCGGCATCTCACATCTGCGGTATGCCACATCTGCGGCTTGTCACATCTGCGGAATGTCTCATCTGCGGTAAGCCACAACTGCGGCATGTCACATTTATAGAATGTCACCTTCGCGGCATGTCACATCTATAGAATGCCACCTCTGCGTCATGTCACATATACTATACGGCTTGCCTCATCTGCGGCATGTCATAATTGCGGCATCTCTACCTAGCAGATTTTCTCCCGCGCGGCATTTCTCACTGTGAAATTGATATTTTTGCGGCATCTCTCACCAGTGAAATTCTCCCAGTGGCATTTCTCCCTTCCAAAAAATGTTTAATGTGCAATTAAAAATGTCTAAACTGAGGCAAGTCTCCCTGGACTAATTGTCTAATCTGCGGCATCTCCTACCAACGAAAAGTCCCCACTGGCATCTCTCACCCGTGGAAAAATGTTCAAATCCACATCCAAGTGGCAGAAGTGTGGCAAGTCTTTCACGACTGATTGTCAAACCTGCGGCATCTCTCGCCCGCGGCAAGACTCCACAGCGGCATCTGCCATTTAGGAAAAATTTTGCAAACCACATCAAACTGGCAAAAATGATGCAAGTCTCCCAGAATTAATTGTCACATTCGCGGCATCTCTCATCAGCGGCATCTCTCCCCCATGAATATTCCTTAAGAACTTCTAAAGATGGAAAAACTGCGGCAAGTCAGATGAAAAAAACTGCTGCGGAGACTAGCCGAATTTTTTCTATCTTTAAAACTACTTAAGAAATTCGTTAGGGGAGAGATGCCGCTGCACAGTGGGGCGGAATCCCGAAATCGTGGCAGAAAACCCAAAAATTCAAGTATCACCAACGATAATTTGAACCGTCAGGTCTAGTACAGGGATATTTACGGAGTCCAAATTCGCAGGCGGGGGCGCTCGGGCATTTTCACTTGCGCGTATACTGCAAGTCTAAAGGGGCGCTCGAATGGTGGGAGGTCGTACGCAGCAAGGCCGAGAAACAGTGTTGTGTTTAGAAGGCTGTAAAAAGTGTCAGATTCAAAGAAATTGAAATCTGTGAAATGGAGTCTTTGGGTGCAGGTAAGTGGATCATTGGGAAATTTATAAATGATTACGTTTATTGTACCTGAGTAATTTATTATTAAATATTGTTTATAAGAAATTCCGGAAAATGCCAGCAGAAAATGCGCGAAAAAAACATAAAAGTTTATGAATCCATCACAATCAAGTCATGAAATTTATCTGAGTTGTTAGCTTACATATTTATCTAAAAAAATTAACAATATCGAGCTGCAAAGATGTGCGAATGATTGTTTAAACCAAATGATTGTTTAAACAAAAGTATAAAATAAACATTTCTGCATCGGACAAAATTTTGTCATATTCTTCAGCTAATTTTCGATAAAAAAGGTTCAATAACCTTTTTCTCTGTCTAGCATAGTTTTTAAGTTATAAATTTTTAAAAATATGGAATACGCAAAAATTGAGATTTTGAACGCTCTAACACTTAATGAAAAATATGATTTTTCCCATTTTCTAAATTGTCATGTATTCCTTAGAATGTCGTTAAAAATATCGAAAAAAAGATATTTCAAAGAATACATGACAACTTTTAGAGTGCAAAGAATCTTATTTTTTCATCAACTGTCACAGTGTTAAAAATAATAGTGTTTGCGTTTTTCATATTTTCAAAAATTTATAACTTAGCAACTATGCTAGATAGAGAAAAATGTTAAAGAACCCTTTTTATCGACAAATAGCTAAAGAATAATCAAAAATTTTGTCTAATGCAAAAATTTCAATTTTTGGTTTTTGTTTTAACAATTGTTTTTGAAACAAATTCTGAGCTTAAAAAAATTGTTCGACAGACTTATTTCATGTATTTCGTACTGCAAAAACAATATTCTTGTCGTGAAAATATAGCATTAAAAATTAAAACTTATTGGTTCGTACATTCGCAGGTTCTAAGGAGTTCAATTTTTCGTTACAGAATCTGCGAGTGGCGCGAATGTGCCTAGCTTGATGAGAAGAGAAATTTTTTATTTAAGGCGAGGCAACTTGAACGAGTGTGTCACGGTTCTTTATAAAGAAATTCAAGCTGTGATGATTGCACAATTGGGATCTACTTTTGAATTGCCGGAGACTTGTAAGCAAAGTTTGCGATCAATGATGACACAAATGCTGCAAAAGTTGTGAAAGACGTGACGTTTGGCACCCCGTCCAAAGCCTCGAAGTATAGGAGATCAATTGAATTAGCCCGGGATAAACCACTCACTGCTGATGAGGCTGCTTTGCTTGTTGTTGAGGCTAAATGGTCAAAAAATACGTACCAGTTGGTACGGAATGTAGCCGTACAGCACAATTCTACCCTATATCCACCATATAAAGCAGTTGAGAAACCTAAGAATGCATGTTATCCACCTCGAGATTACCTAACTGTATCTGAAGACAAGGCTGAAGTGGATCTACAAACTTTGCTTGATCAAAAATATTAGTGTTTCGTATAATCTTGTCTTAACAATGATAGATGGTAAAGTGTGCAACGCGATCTCAGACACTTCATCTGCTCAGCGTTGCCATTTATGCAAGAAAACCATATCAAATTTTAAAAAGATCGATGAAACTATAGAAGCAACTGTGATTGAAGACAACTTACAATATGGAATGTCGTCGCTGCATGCCTGGATGCGAAGTTTTGAGTGTCTTCTACACATATCTTATAAATTGGACGTAAAAAAAGAGGGTCGCCTTCAAGAGGATGAAAAAGAGAAGGAGAATGAACGTAAGAACAAAATTCAAGAAGATTTTCGTTTACGACTGGGCTTGATCGTCGATAAACCAAAACAAGGGTCGGGAAGTTCTAATGATGGAAACACTGCTCGATCTTTCTTCCAGAATGAAGAAGTTTCAGCCGATATAACTGGTATAGATGTACATCTGATTCACCGGCTCTACGTTATCTTACAAACAATTTCCAGTGGCTATGAAATCCAACCTGAATTTAAGACATATGCATTAGACACAGCTCGACTGTATCTGGAATTGTATGGTTAGTATAGTATGCCAACTGCAGTGCATAAAGTTTTGATGCACGGCGCAGAAATAATAGCGAGTTTCATACTACCGATTGGAGAACTGTCAGAAGATGCTACTTGCATCTGACCCATACATTTCAAGTCTACGGAAATTACCAGGAAAAAAATTGCAATCGTTTTCACCGGACGCCCTTAGATTATTCAAACAAGCAGACATCGACAGCTCCGACAGCTCAGAATCAACAAATACTTCTACTTTAGATGATTCCAGGCAGTCACTCAATTCGTCTCCAGCGATTGGCAGCGATACAGATTCTTCATCAACGAGCAATGAAGATTTATAACATTAAATTGTATTTTTCTCGCAATTTTATATATAATACAATACCAATACCAATCGTTAATTACCTAAAAATTAATATATTTTTTTGATAAACCAAAATCCTATCTTTTTTTACCATTTTAATCGTTCGTTTGTAACCCACGATCTCAAAACCGTCAATAAGTAATTTCAGGCAAATTAAAGTTTTTTCGTGTTCTAGTCCGCCATATTGTATCCACCATTTTGTTTTTTCTCATTTTGGCTGAAAATTCATGATCTGCGACCATAAAAACCCCCAAATACGCAGTTTCATGCAAATTATATAACATTTTTTGGATTTTAGTCCGCCATATTGGATACGCCATTTGGTTTTTCTAATTTTGACTATTAATTCGTAATGAGCGACCATAAAACCCCCCGAATATGAAATTTCGTGTAAATTAAAGCTTTTTTCGTAAGATGGTACGCCATATTGGGTACGCCATTTTGTTTTTTTACAATTCTGACTTCGGATTCGGAATCAGCGACCCCGAAAACTTAAGTGTACCCAATTTGATGCGATTACAACGATTCTTTGAATTATTGCCATGATTTCGAGATCTCGCCCCACTGTGCGCTGGGGAGACTTGCCGCACTTTTGCCATTTTTAGAAGTCCTTACAAAATTTTCTTGGAGGAGAAATGCCGCTGGGGCGACTTGCTGCATTTTTGCCATCTTTAAAACTACTCAGAAAATTTGTTGGGGAAGAGATGCCGCTGAGGAGACTTGCCGCAATTTTGCCATTTTTAAAAGTCCTTACATAATTCTCTTGGGGGAGAGATTTCGCTGGGGAGACTTGCCGCACTTTTGCCATTTTTAGAAGTTCCTAAAAAGCATTCATGAGGGAGAGATGCCGATGGGTAGAGATGCTGCAGTTGTGACATGCCGCAAATGAAGCATGCCGTAGATGTGACATGCTGCAGAAGAGACATGTCGCAGATGTGACATGCCGTAGCTGAGACTCGCCGCAGAGAGACTTGCCGCATGTGACATAATATGGACCCGTGTGAGTAAGGAGTGACGCATGGAATAGGGGTGGGGTTAACACACAAAGAAACACTTCATTATTACAACATTCATTTTTGTATATTGTCATCACTTCGGGTTCGATAAGTTAGAGGGAGAACCCGTGTTTCAACACAGTACTATTGTTCTGGCTCATTAGCGGCCATTTTATTTAACTCTTCATTATTGCATGCTTTGGTCCTCGTCCGAGATCAGCAACTAACCAATTTCAACATGTAACAAGGATTGTTAACTATTAAAAAAGAAATATAATAAATTCAATTGTGTAATTCTTCCGAAGTTGGCATTTATGTCATAAAATTGATTCGCTACTCTATGCTCTTTGCCCAGCGACTTTCGATAGCTAAGTATACACAGTCACAGTTTATTACAAGAAAAGTTGACTTTTCTATCAAATTTGAAAAAAAATTGAAAATTGATAATAATAATTGATCATTTAAACAATTGAAAGAAATTTTGAGTTAAATGAAGTCCTTTTGAGTTAATAAACTGCTACTTCGATCTCAAAAAACAGACTTTAGACGAATTAAAAAAAAAAGATTATTTAAGCAAATATAATTCATTTAAATAAATATAAATCAACTGAAAAAGTTTTGTTAACATTCCAATATACCTATAGTAATGATGTCCGGAAGAAAGGAGAACAAACTGCTTGGAAGTGTCAAATTCCTGAAGAATGTAAATTTTTCGATTTAAGGGTAGTTTTCAGTGCATCTTTGAGTTGGGTTAGGGCCGTCAAACCTATATGTATAACAGGTCAAATTCTTCGTCGAAAAGTTCTATACAAGTCTTTTAACTTTAATGTCAACTTTTCCCTAACCCTGAACTATAATTCGAGAAATAACAAAAAGTGACTTTTCCCCATGCATTTTCCCAGACAAAGAAGTAGTCCACAGGCGCCATTAAAAATGAAGAATTGAAAAAATACTTGTTAACTTTTTTTTGGATTTCGAACTGATTTGCGGGATCGTTTGCATCTAACATCAAGACAATTTTTGCAAAGCATTTTTGGATCACCCTAATGTATAGTAGGACGAGCAAAAAGTATGGGAACCCCGGAAAATCTCAGAGGTTTGGTCATAAAAAAACGTTAAAGTTACGTCTTGTGTAACCTTGGTCCTCACATTTAAGGTCATTTTGAGGTCAACTTTCTTTTATTAAATAAGAACCCATATTTTTGACATCGGCAATCGAATGAGCGTAAAATTTTAGGTAAAAATATGTCTTGACGTTGAAGATCGACGTGACCTCTGGAGGTCAAATAAAGGTCAAATTATGCTCTGCCTCACTGGGGGTAAACTTTCAAACATTATCGGAAACTGCTGAAAACGTACAGCGGGGAGTTTTCGGGGTCGCTGATCACGATTTTGAGGTCAATTTTGCGGTAAAGCGCTCCAAGTGGGGCAAGCATTATTTGCTTTTATTTGTCCTCTGGAGGTCTCGTTACCTGACCTTAACAATTTTTTTTATGACCAACCCTCTGAGATTTTTCAGGGTTCCCATACTTTTTCCTCACCCGTATGTATAATGTCACAAGAGATGTTTTTTTACGCGAAAAGCTAAAACCAAGTCTCTTAACGCTATTTCTTTCCTTAAATTTTTTTACGAGGAATTGCATATTATTTTATCCACAAATGAAAAGTCAATTTCATATTAGTTGAAAATTTATGAAGCTCTTTTTAATGTACTAATTGCACTACTAAAAATAACAAAAAATGACAAGCAAATTATTTGCATAATATAGAATTTTCGGAAAATGTGATACACGTTTTTTATTATAATTGTGTTGAATTCACATTTTAAAAAAAGTTATGAACTGAGATGTAAAATTTAATCAAATAATTACATTTTTAACTATTTTAAGGATTGTGGAAGTGTGTAGATAAGTGTGGATGTATGAGATAATTTGAAGGATTGTGACATAGAAAGGGGGAGGTAGATATTTTTGAGGAATGAGACAGTTTTATGTGGAAGTTGAGGTTTGGTTGTTTGAAGATTTGTGACCGAGTAGGAGGACTGGGTTGATCGGCTTAGTAACAGCAGGGTAGGATAGCGATAGAGAAAAGCGAGACAGGTACTAGACCGCGGCGATACATAGAGGCAGGGAAGGCTAGAAGGTTGGAGCGTTTAAATTGAATTTATAGCCATCGGAACAAGTATCGTCGCAGAAGAAACGGATTTAGAGCAGGAAGTGTTTAGTAGACCGAAAGAGGAGATCAAGGAAAGGAAGACAAAGCGGAAGTATAAATAAGACTGTAGGAAAGAAGAGATTAAGAGCAAAAAGCGTAGAATCGATTGAGGATTTTATCAAAAGGAAGAAGGGGAGAGGAAAAGTAGTGAAGAGAAAGAAGATATCGGTGCGAGCTTAAAATATCCAAAAAAATTTAGATCGCCGCCGGAAACACACAATTTGGTAGAGAAGGATGCAAGGGGGCAGAAGAAATTGAAGATTAAATTGAAGTTCCGATAAAAGAGGAAAGAGTGAAATAAATTCAAAAAAGAGGGGAAAAAGGGGAGAGGAATTAAATAAGGAAATTAGGCGGGAAATTACTGAACTTAAGAAAGAAATAAAGAAATAGAAATAAGTCAGAGAACGGACACAAAAGATGATGTATTTATAGGAAGGCAGCTGGAGAAGCAGGAAGATGATAATAAAAAGGTAGAGTAGATGCAAGGTAGGATAAATAAACTAGAAGGCTCGAACTGTGATTTTGCTGGAAGCGGCAGTGGAAATATGGAGAACGGAAGACTGAGAAAATGAGAAGAAGGAAAAGAAAACAAAGTGATAAAGGGTATAAGATTAGAGGGGAAGGAGCAGAATGAAGGAGTGTAAGAAGTACTAAAAACGATCAATGCGAAAATGAAGATAGAGGAAGTCAGAAGTGTAGGAAGGGAGGAGCAAATAGGGGAGAGAATGGACTGGTGAGATTAAAGAAATGGGAACAAAAGAGGAAAGTGACGACAAAGAAAAGAATGTCCTTTAGAAGCTCGGAAAAAAGAGAGGATAATTTGACATAGGATAAAGGACTTTGCAGCATAATTTAAGGACAATGGCGGAAGAGAAAAGAAAAAAGGGCTTTGCTTGTTTGATTCCCGCCTCGCACTCTGGAAGAGCCTCGGCGGCCCATGCCGTGAACACTAACCTAGCAAGCGAGCTGTTTATCTCCGAAGGGTCGTGAAGCCGGTACTTTTAGAAAAAAAGGTCTCTAGGTACTTAAAGATGTTGCTCTTGGTGGTTCGAAACCCACCTTAAACCGCAGGTGCCCCTCCCACTACCAAGTAAGTGTGTGGATGTGTGTGAAGAAAGAGGGAAGAGGGTGTAAGAAAAATGTAAACCCTTAGGGGACACATTAGAAGCTTCCAATTAACTAACTAACTAGTCAGAAATAAAGCGCAGGAAAACTAGCAGAGGAAGGAACGGGAGATAGGAAAGTAAGAAATAGTAAGAAGGCAAAATAAACGAGAAACGAAAGTAGAGAAGAGTGGAGGATATTTTACTCGAATATAGCAGGATTAGAGAGAAAGGATAGGAAGTTTATGAGAAATTTTACATGATAAGATGTAGTAATAATGATGAAGACATGGCTAGATGGAAAGGGATAGGGAAGAGTAAGAGCAAGGGAAAGGTTACCAAGAGGTTACAAATGACAAGCGCGAAATGCAAAGAGAATGAATAAAAAGTGCAGAGAAATAGGAGAATGGTGATGGGAGTAAGGAATGAAAGTATAACAGGGGAAGATCAGAGTTGGGATGATTGATCGTAAACGGAAATATAGAGGAGATGAAAAAGAAGAATATGCACGCTAAGGAGGTAAAAAGGAAACGGTAATTGATTATGTGATAGTGAATTATGAGGTATAAGAAAAGTTCAAGGAACTAGAGGTAGGTGATTGTATTGATTCGGATCACTTACCCCTAATTATGGCATGAGAGGGACGAAAATGTAATAAGAATATGAATAAAAGAGGGCAAAGGTAAAAAGTGTAGGAAAAGGGCATTTGATCAGGGGAAGAAAAAAAAATTTAGGAAAAAGGTCAGAAATATCGAAATGGAAGAGGGAAATGTGGTTTAAGAGATGGAAAAATGACAGGGGATCAAAAGAAAGAGGAAGAGAATAAAAAGTTAGAGGAAGAGGCAGATAAGGCTAGGACAGAAGAAGAGGTATAGAGGGTTGTTAACAGAGAAAGAAAAAAAGAAAAAATGTAAAACAACATATTGAAATGGTAGAATGGAAGATATTTCTTGGATTCGCAAGGAGGAGGAAAGAGAAAAGGTACAAAGGAAGGAAAATATGGTAGACAAAAGAGATGAGGAAGAAGACATAAAAAGGGAATAAATAGTTAAGGTTTTAGGAATTATGAAGGATCGAAAGGCATGTGGAATAGATGAGATTCCAAATTAAGTATGAAAATATGAAGGGTAGGAACTAGAGGAATAAGCATGGATAATTTGTGAGTGAGTATGGGGAGGAGAGGGGTGGCCAGAGTCATGGAAAGAAGAAGTAGTTACACCAATAGCGAAGAAAGGCAAAGGAGCGGAGATTGGAGATTATAGGGATATCACGTTGATGCCAACACTATATAAAGTATATTTAACTGTTTTGTCGGAGAGATTAAAGATAGAAGGTGAAGCAAACAAGATTTAGCCACCAAATCAGACGGGGATTACAAAAGGAATAGGGGTAATAGAGTAGTAGAAAAATTGTAGACAAGTGTATATCATAAACTTAGAGTTTACCATTGATTAAAAATTAAATTTATATTCAGTTTTAACATAAATTATTGAAAAAACTTTATTCATGAAAGAAAAATCCCTAAATTGGCATTAAATAAAAAAAGACAACAGATAATTTTTGTGTAACAAACAGATAAGATATGTAGACATAAAATTTCTAAACCACACAATACGTAAATTCCTGTTATAAAACAATTTTTATATACAATATTTTTTAAACTTTCTTGTTCCCTGAGGTATCCGAATCCAACCAGAGTTTGAGTCGATCAATTTTCTATCACTGAACATGAGAGGGAAAAGGATTCACGAATTTCCGCTTTATCTATTTTCGATGATAGGGTATGATACGAGATACTATAGTGAATTTATTGGGACTATCCTCATATTCAAGCAGTATATAGAAGGAATTATGTTTCATTTTCGCAGAAAAAATATAACACCTGTTTCTTATTTTCTTCTTAAAATGCTAAGACAGCAAGAATGGAATTAGAGAAAGACTGTGTGTAACAAAGTCCTATAACATTTTTGAAAATATTTTTTACTCTTAAACACTTTTAGGAGAAGCCTACTTTCGGCAGTTTTCATATACGAGCAAAAAATTTAAAAAAATGAAACATCTATATTCATGTGATAAAAAAAATAATATAGTAAGAAAACGCGTGATGAAATCATATATAAAAAAATATATTCTTTACATTCATATAAATTCCCCCAATATTAGTGAGTGCACCTTATTAACACTAAATGTATATTTTTAATATCGAAAAATATTTTTATATCGTTAAATTAGTTTATTTTTAATTTGAAGAAGCTATTTTATATTTAAATTATGATTGTCAAATTTTTGGAAGAAAATAATTATCCCGGTTTAGTGTAAAGAGTATTCATATTACACTTCAGTTTCGCTATTCTGTTTCCTGATATTTAGGACAAGGCGGTGTGCGTCAGTCCACTCTTACGTCAATGTTAAAGTTGGGCACAGTTATGATTATGCAATAGGAAACGCCAAAAACAAATAGAAGAATTGGCGCATAAAAAACAGAAGGAAACGTTTAAGGCCATGTGACATTAGGGTAACGTGACCAAACCTGGTCTTCAATTTTTCTTTCTCAACTTACGTCCAAACGAAATGAGGTATTGCTCTGAAAGTTTGGTAAATGAAAGATGAAGTAATAAAGTCTATGTCTCTGCTTTGTTCCGGTAGAAATTTTGAAAACAAAATTTTTTTGAAGAAAATGTCAGTGGAAGTTTTCTTTCCCAACTTACGTCCACACAAAATGAAATATCGTGTTAAAAATTTGGCACGATAAATAGAAGACATGCAAGAATGTGTCTCTGGTCCTAAATAATTAGAATAATAAAAAAATTTTTTTTCAATTACTATTTTGGAGAAATACCGACCGTGCTGTCGTCAAACCCTGCGAGCAATTTGCAATGTTGTCAATGGGCTATTCATGAGGTTTATATTTATTAAAGTGGGGCAAAATACTCATCTCCGCTCATTTTCCGAAAAAAATTTCCGCGTTATTTAAACTTTTATTTTTCAATATGGGTGAAAAAATATTGATCTCAGTGATGACTTGATTAGCTGTTATACTCACCACATGGCCTTAACGTTTGCAAATCAATTTTAACTTCTAAAAAAAGTAATAGCAGGTGCCACAAGAAATTATATTTGGCAGAAATGCGGTATTGGTCAGAATAAGTACAATCATGATAAACCTCGTGAATCTGAGGTGCGACTTTTACTATTAGTATTTTGCCTGAATAGCGCCAGACCGTTGCCCAGTAAGAAAACCCTTAAACGACCAAAGGGTTCTTAAATATGATTTTTTATAACAAAATAATAATTGTCAAATCATCTAAGCTGACTCAATTTTCCGCCTAATTCAACAAATAAAAGAAGGTGTAAGGTTTATAGCTAAAAGCCATGAAGAATCAGGTGTCAGTTTATTTTTGTGGGTTCCAAATAACAGAACAAATTTTATTCACAGGTAATGTCCTTATCCTATTAAGATAGAAACTTTCTCGTTTAAATACAAACATTTGCTTCTTCATATTTTCATTCTTAAAATTAATTATAATTCATACAAACATCCGATAGGGTTCCGTTGCAGACTTAAAATAAAAAAACGGAGATTGAATCGACGAAGCATCTCTCTCATGACCTTTCAAGCGTAGTAAGGTAGACTTAAATTAATTTTATGTAACTGATAAATCTTTTCTTACTCTTTCCATAACTCAGTAAGCACAAAATTTGTCGACGTCTTCACGACATTGTTACGACATCTTTGCGACAACTTTACGACATCCTGTATCCATGTCGTTTCGGTGTCTTCACGATATCGTAAAGACATCGTCATATCATACGACTTACTAACGATATCGTGAAGACACCTTAACGACACAGGCATAGGATGTCGTCAAGTTGTCGTAAAGATGTCGTAACGATGTCGTAAAGACGTCGCCAAATGTTGTGCCCACTGGGAAATCACGTGTCAACTAATTTGAAAAATATTTGACTTTTTATAGATTCCATAAAAATGATTTTATACGGCAAAAAGTAAATGGCTAAATTTCCGTTTGTATCGTGCATGATTTTAACTTTAACGCATTTTATCTGGAATGTAGTGAACGTCACCATTACACAGTGCAAGATTTGCAGATAATATAGTAAGCAAGGTTCTTTTAAGTTGTAATATTTACTGAATCCAAACAAAATTCGTTAATATTTTAAATGATGCAAGGAAAAATGGAAAATCAAGTTGGAGTTTATAATATTTAATAAATTAACCTTTTGCATTTCATTCAAAAAGTGTTCACTGTAATATTGCTTTTTAAAATAACTATATATTTTTTCACCCTTATAATTTTATATTGGATAACAGCTTCTGTCTCCAGTTTTTTCTAATGGGCTATAGTTTCAGCCCTTGCAAATTTTTGTAGTCACACAAAGTTATATCTATGCTCAAGAAACATGTACATAATACAACGTTCGTGTTTGGAATTAAAAAGTTAAAATGCAAGCGTTCAAGTTTTAATTTAAAACCATAAACATTTGAAATTAAAATGGCAATACCTGAAATTAATAAAAAAAAATTGTTTATCACATATGAAATCTGTTCAAGGAGTCATATTGAAAATAAAATGAAGTAATAGTTGTACAATAACTAAAAAACTGAAAAGCCTTAAAATATCTTATTCGTAAATAATGAACATTCATATGAATACAAAAAACTTAATATTTTCTTAAGCCAAGAACTTTTTTTATGAAAATATAGTATTATCCGTATTTTCTTCTATGACCCGTATTTTATATATCTATTTATATATTTTTTTTTATGATACTCTTATGCCTGAAAAATTCAAAAAACTGTAAACTCTATAAATTGTACAAGCTATAAAATAATCATTGTTTACACAGGCACACGAAAAATTAAGATCCTGTCCACTAGATGAGATAAACATTTGTATACGTATTTAGGGTCGCTAAATCCAAATTCGGGGTTGATTTGACTCGGTCAGGTCGCATTTCGTTCCTTACATAAAAAAAATGATGAAAGTTAGAAAATTTATAGAAACGCCCAGCAAGCAAAGGGGCTCTACGTTTATAGGTCGCTGAGTCCAATTTTAAAAGTCATTTGACTCAGCGAGGTTGCATTCCATTCATAACCTTGAAAGAATAAAACACTGATACAGTTCTCGACATAAGTTGTTTGTATTCAGCGTCCGTTACATAGAACTTGTTACTCATTCTTTGAGTATGGCTATCGGTGTATGGCACAAAATCCTGCTGCCTTGACAGATTCTGTGACGATGACAACTGTCCCGAAAGGGGATGTGAAGAATAACTTGTTCTCAGATTTGTCGAAGTAACGAAGCCAGCAAAGGTGCACTGCCTGGCAAGTGGGCGTGAGGGTGTGAGAATAAGGCCGTAGTGTGTCCAACGGCGATACGGTCGGACCAGGATCCCTCACGCGCGGGTTTTTCTTAACACATAAGGCACCTAAAAAAAATTTCCAGTATCTCTTTCGAAACATACTTGCAACAAAGACACTAATTCTTTTTGTTACATACGTAGCAAATACCTGTCCCAAGAGATGGAAGAATAATTTCTGCGAAAATTGAAAAAAATTATCAGAAATGTTTTTGTCTTAAAATAGCATACGAAAGAAGGACGCCACACAAAATATATGCAGCTTGTTCTAGGAAATGTGTTGTATATTAGACGAATCGAAAAAAATTTAATCTGAAGAAGAAAATAATTACGATGAATATAGTGATGGATCAGAGCATCACGAAAATACCGACGATTACATATCAGGTTAATAAAAGGATAAAGTTTTTCAAGTTACGTCGCAGGAGGAACTGAACTACCTAGCATAATATGTTAAAGTTGATTATTCCCGAAACGGAGAAGTGAAATTTAGAAAATACTTCAGGAAAATAGACGTCCTATCGTTGGTGTATTGCAACGATGTGCAAGGGTTAATGGGTGAACTAAAATCAGGTGTTTACAAGGATAGAAAGAATCAGGGATAAAAAGAAGCAGGAATAGAAAGAATCACCATACTAAAAAAGAATAACTAACGAGGATTTTATTTGAGCAAGGTTTGCAAAATATGAAGCAAACCCCGATAGTCATTCCAGACAGAGTACTTCTTCCTCCTCTTCATATTGAATTGGGTCTCATTAAGCAATTTATTAAAGCTCTTTATTTTTTGATGGCCCACAAATCCGCAAAATGTTAAACGATCAGAATTGCATCAAAGTTATGAACAAAAAAAGGCTGTTTGTTTGATGAACCTTAAGTTGCACTTCTTAGATTCTCACGTATATTACTTTCCAGTGAATTTGGAGGATTACAGTGAGAAGCAAAAAAAAGATTTCATCAAGATAAAAAGGAGATGGAACGTAGATATCGGGGTCGGTGGGATCTTATTATATTAGCAGATTACTGTCGGTCATTGCAAAGAGAGGTTGCTCAAAAAGGGGTGACAAGTCATAGAATCCCGCTGCATAGGTCCTTCGAGAATAAAAGAACCAGATATCACAGGAAAGAATAAAATGTTCTTTGACGTGTCAGAGACAGTTTTCTATTTCAAAAGGCCTTTAAATTTGGACTCAGTGGCCCTAAAACATATAACCTTATTGCTTTCTGGGTGTTTAATGAATGTTTTAAATTTCATAATTTTTTAGGTTAGGAACGAAATGCCACCAAACGAACCCCGGTTTCGGATTCAGTGACCCCAAAAACGTATAGAAATGTTTATCTTATCTGGTGGACAAAACCTTTTTTTCTCCTGTCACTCTAATCGGTCTTGAAAATGATACTGAAAAACATCTAATATTTAATATAGCATATGTATATGCATACACACATGCACTTAAAAGTTAGCAAAATGGTCACGCTATGGCATACGTTTAAGAACACGCGCCAGCATATAAACAAAATCGCATATGCACACAAAGTAACTTCGAATCTTCCAAACATTCTGGTGTAACACCAATTCCTGAATGTCGGTAAATGTAGTTGCAGAAAATTAATCCTTTCTGTTGAAAATTGATTTAATTTGCTATAAAATGTATCCTTTTTTTTGCAAATTCAGTTTTTAACTGAAAATATTATTATTCCAATTAAGTTCGCAAAACTTTCTTTTCAGTTCAACATTAATTTCTTTTTCAAAATTTAACTATTTTTAAATTATATTTCTAAAAAAAAATCTTTTATCAATCGCTTCACTGGGAATCGAACTACAGAACTTCCTTTCTAGTGAAGCGATCATTACAATGTATATTTTAGAAAAATATAATTTATAAATTTTTTAAATTCATTTTTCACGTGGTCAAAAATGAAGTTAATTATTTTTTGTTAGTTGTAGACTTAACTTGATTAATAGTTTTGATTTCTGTTTCTACAGATTGTGGATTGACATCTATACTGATCGATAGTAACTACTCTGCTGATAATATCGACTTCCTTTAAAAAATTACTTGTATTATGAATGCAACACCTACCTTGCGATAGCGTATATTTCTAAAAAAAAATTTTCTTTTGATGTCTCTAATAGCTTAAATGGGAAAACACCCGCAATGCAATAAGAAGTTCTGTGGTTCGAATTCGAATGGAGCGACTGTTAAAAGACCTTTTTTCAGAAAAATATTATTTTAAAATTTTTCAAATTTGTTTTCCATCTTGCCAAAAATAACATTTATTCTTTCTGTTTAAAAAATTCAACTATATTGTTGAAAAATCATTTTCCTTTTCTGGTTGAAAATGAATTTTTTTTATCTGAACAAATATTCCATTTTTGACAGAAAATTTACCTTACTTAGTGTGAAATTCAATTACTTAATTAAAAATCAATTTATTTTCTTGAAAATCATCCTTCTTGGTCCTAAAATTTATTTCGTAAAAATTTTACGAAATTCTTCACTCGACGAATTCTCATACATAATTTTTGGATGATCCCAAATTAAAAACCTGTTTTTAATAGAGTATTATAAGCTTCTATTACAAATATGATTTTCTTTCAATTTTCAGGATTTTCAGAAAGCAGTGGTTCTAAGTAAACTCCTCATACCAGCCGTACCCCAGCAGAACTCTTACGAAAATGAAGTATTGATAAGCATAGGATCCAGGATTTTTTTCGCAAAAAAGTATTATATTTCCAATACTTATTCGCATAAAATTTATTATATCCAAAACTCACCCATGCTTCTTTTTCATAAGAAAATATTTAGAAACATTTAAAAAAATCATTGGAATATTAAGATAAAAGCTGGTGTTCAAGCGCTTTCAGCTGCATATGTTCACAAACATCCCGTAACAAATTACCTTTTACAAAGTACAGCAAACGATTTCGTCAAAAAAGCGCTACCATGCGAAAAGGATTTTCTCAAGCCTAATGATTGGGTAGAGAACTGTATACGCTCATAAGTTCGCTTGAAGTTTTATATAAAATTTCACCATACTTTTTGAAATAAACTTTTTTCTCGGCTACACTTTACCATACATCTTACTTGCTCACTCTTCTGATGACCCCACCTATCATTACTGTCCACATAGTCTCCCACATCTGGCGCTCATTTCATATTTCCCCTCCGTGACTTTCCACTACTCACCCCAATTTCTCCCGTCACTCTTCGACTCACCTTTTGATAATATAGGCTTATAGTCCAAAAAGAACCATACGCTCTAAAGGAACTAGTTTTCTTATGCCAACTTATGTTCTTGGAACCCGCTTTCCCAATACTTCAGGAGCATGAGTGAAGGCTTCTACGTCTTTCTTCGGTTTCCTGTTGTTTCCTGCCAACCGGGTCTTCTTTTTAGCCCAGCCACGAGCCATGATGTACGCTTCGTCCGGAGCAGCGCGACATTGTCACGCAACGGGCTCTCCGATCTTTGACATCATAGCTGGGTTTGACCATTTACTTTTTGCGAGGCTTTCTCAAATGAGTGGGCTCTCTAAATAAAACGTGTTTAATAGACCACCAAAGATAGTAAATTTGGGGACTTTGGCTACATGTAAAGCAGAGGAAGCACTAGAGAATGCTGACGCACACCGCAGGCCCTGTTGCCAAAGCCCTCCATTGTGGTGTCGAGGTCAAAGGCTTATCCCCTGTGCGAGACAGAAGCTTCCTCACGCTACTGCCCTCCCCAACAACCCTCCTAATAGCAGCGGAAAGCTTTGATCTTTTATTTGCTGTAGGTCCCACCTCAACCAGGAACTCTTGGATCCTTGTTTTCTTACTTGCTTAATTGTAACGCCAAGAAAGTCAAGTTTCACATTTCGCTTAAGAACCTTGCGGACCCATCCGTGGCTTGAACCGTCAGCTGATTTTATCATAACCGCCTCGGGTCAAGCTTGTCTCTGCTTTTTTTCTTCTTGTTTCTTTTGGCTGCTGGTGTAGGTGCCCCTGCCTATTCCCTTTTGGGAATTGATGCCGCTGCTGCCTTACGAGTATTAGGCTTTTGTTTAAGGCGTCCAAGAGCTCGCGCCTACAATGCTCAGAGTAGGACCCCTCTCTCTCTCTCCATCTTCTCATAATGGGCAGAGGGAGTTTCCAGGGCATTTTATTCCGTTTGAACTCCCCTACTGGCCACCCTAACTCGCCCTGCCTTCTTCCTTACTTCAGTGACTCCTTCGTTTACTTTTCCACTCGCCCAACGTTCGTGATCTTTGGAAAAAAACCTCAAGATTTCGCTTATGTTCAGATGCGTCTGATAGACAAACTCTTGTTAAACGACAGAAAGCTTCCATCCCACTATACAAGCTGCGATCTTTTCAGTGTCTTACCAAAGCTTTAAGCCTTTGCATGTCAATCGGTCTGCTCAACTCCTTACACACACTACTGTCCAAATATGTTTGGCTGTCCCCAAAATCTTCGGAACCAGCGCCGGCTACCGCGGCTGGAATCAAATTTCAAACGGCGGAAAGATTGTTACTCTCTTGGGGTAGATCGTTTTTCCATACCCACTCATACCTGGTTGGTTTGACGGTGTTCCTTCCCCTAGCTAGTTTTGTCCTCCCCGGCTATTTGGTTTTCCCGGTACCTCTATATCTGGGAGGCCTTTTCTTTATACGCAACCTAAGGAGGCGTCTGATGGCCATTCCCCATGTACCTCCTCCTCGAGATCTCCTATACTAACTATTCACTTAAACGAGATACGCGATTACTTTTTGGATTTTTCTCGTTGCAGCTGACCGAAATTTTTATTGGATGAAAAATCAATTTTTTCAATCAAAGAAATTTCTTTCAATGAACACAAGGAGATTGGCAAGTCAACTAAAGGTTAATCGACATACGAGGACTTCTGATTTTTCTACATTTTGATTTTTTATTGTTCAGATCCGTAAAATATCCAATTTAGTTATTTCCAATTGTCCTGAATTTTATAATTTGGAGAATCCTATGTTTGGAACATTTTTTGGGGGAACTTTTTAGAGCAGCGAATCGCTAGATTTAATAATTAATTAAATTTCCTAACTAGGAGCTATAAGAAATACCATATTTCATGAAAATAAATTACCCTAAAGTTCATAAAAGTTTATAATAGTACCGAATTAAAAGGTTTCAGATAATAGAAAATTTCGAAAATTAAACTACAGAAAAATACAAAGTAAATTTTTACTCAGTCAGGGGCAAAGGATGACGTTGATCTCCAGCTGAAGATTTTTTGGCCTATCCGAGGTATGGGTCAGGTCCAATCTGTACTGCTACGGCTCAGGTTTTCAAGGAAAAGGTCGAGATCATTCTTGGAACGAGGAATCCAGTAGTTGTGAACCTGAATTTTACCTTAAACTTGGCCTTGAAGGTTATTTCGAGGGCAAGTTTTTACACGTAGCGTTACCCCAGAACAACGACGTGGACGTAGTAAAATCTGTTCCCTTTGGGATGTTTGCTTTATGTGAGGCCTCTCACGATCGGGGTGCTATATTTAAGTGAGTTCCCTTCCTGTTGACATTTGATTACTAGCATTAATCAGCACAACATCTTATTTTAAGTACTCGAATTGTTCTCCAGTCACCGCCCGACGAAGAGCTAAACGATGATAAAAAGCATTAATAGCATTTTGGATCATTGCGATAGAAATAAGCGCTGAATCATCTCTGATCCTTTGTCGTTATTCATGTGAATTTTGGGATTTTGTTTTAAACAGCCGATCCTTCAGATGACCCCTATAAAAATAATCTAGAGGCGCCAAATCAGGTGACCTAGCTGGCACCATCCTGTTTAAACTATGTGTCTTAAAAGTGGTCTTCGGCTTTTTCTCTGATCGCAGGAACTAATAAATGTCAAAACATAGCTTTACAGTTTTGAACATTTAAGATACCATCAATGAAAAATGGTCCTATAATTCTATTTTTAAGTATTTCAGTCCAAACAGTTAATTGCTGCGGATACTGTGATTCATCTTCTCACATCCAGTGAGGATTTTTATTTGCCCAATATCTGCAATTTTGTCTATTCAGAGTTTCATCAAGTTGAAAAAATGTTGGATTTTAAGAAGCTATGCTTAATCGAAAGTTAGGATCTTCTACCATTCGTTCCACCATGTCTTCAGAAAACTCAATGCAGCGATCGTAATCGTCTCCATTCGACTTGTGAACCAGTTTCACTTTAAATGTATGTAGTTTCGCTCTTTTTAGTACGTTGTGTACAGAGGATTCGTCTATGTCCTGCTCTTGAGCAGCTTTGCGGTTAGAATTATGCGGGTTTTTAGTGAATAGTAACAAAAACTCTAGTGACTTCCCATTTTTTGCTGACTTTGGTCTGCCTGCTCTAGGTAGATCTCTGCAAATGGCGAATTTATTGAACGAACTAACTGTATTTAGGACGGTCGAGAGTGCAATTTGAGTTTCACTAAGCCTAAATGTTTTATTGAAAACATTCATTACTGTCTTGAGAGATGCTTCCACTTGACCTCAACTTCTTAACATGAGAAGTGTTATTGTTTCTCTTTCAGTGAAGAATTGCATTGTGACTACTACCGCACTCGTGATTAATAAAGGAACAGATTTCACTACGTCCACGTCGCTGTTCCTGGGTAACGCTAATATTAAAAAAAATTGTCCTTCAAATGACCTTGCAGGTTAAGCTCAAGCTCAGAGTCAAAGTTACCACTGTATCCCTCGTTAGAAGTTACTGCGAAAATGGCCTCGTCCTTTTTCATAAAAAACTGAGCAGAAGCAGTACATATTAAACCCAACCCATACCTGAGTCAAGCCTGAGAACCTTCAGCTAAAGTTTAAGATCATAGTTGACCAATGACCTGAGTACATGTTTGGACGTAAAATTTACCGCTCTTTCTATTGCTGATGCCAAAAATAGGAGTCCTTACTTTAAAAAACAAAGTTGACCTAAAAATAACCTTGATGGTCAAGCTCAAGGTCATCCTTGACCCATGATCAAGTGAATGTTTGGACGTAAAATTTTAGGCTCTTTCGATTTCCGATGTCTAAAATAGGGGTTCCTATTTTAAAAAGAAAGTTGACCTTGAAATAACCTTGAATGTCAAAGTCAAGGTCACCCTTGACCCATGAAATGAGTACATGTTTGGAAGTAAAATTTTCTGCTCTTTTGATTATCTTTTCGATCGTTCTATTTTAGAACAGGGGTTCCCATTAAAAAAGTTGACCTTTAAGTAACCTTGAAGGTCAAACTGAAGGTTCGTTTCAAGATCATCACAGAATTCCTTGTTAAATTTTACTCCAGGAATGACCTTGAGCTTTTTAACTGGTTTGAAAAATATTTTTCCTGGAAAATTATTTAGGTATTTCGTTACTTTTTGAACACCCTGTATAATTAGTTAATGGCAAGCGAGACGTGTATTTTTTTCTAAACCAATACATTTTTTACTAAAATGCAAAAGTGGCTGAAATTTTCATATCTAGAATTAATTTTTTAGAGAAATCACCAAAATAGTTACATTGTCAACCAAACAAGCGAATTTTAAAGATTCCTAGGCAAATTTAAGATCTTTTTCTATTTAAAAAAATCCATTTTATAATAAGGTTTGGACTGATTTTAAAACATTCTTTTCTAAAAATCATTTTTAAAAATTAAAGTGTTTTAAGAAAATGTCATGAATAACTAGAATCAGTTTTAAAGAAGAGATTACAAAAAAAAATTTTCAACTCGGGGAGACTTCCGAAAATGGATAAGAAGTTTCATAATTGTTTCTTTTAAATCTTCTCAAAAATCTTTAATTATATTTATATAAACTTGAAAAAATATCTTTTTATTCTAAATTATTATGTAGCCTATGTAGCAAATTATATTCCAGCTGCAATTATAGTCTTGATGAGTTTTTAAACATTTATTTACAAAATTTGAGGGCAAATTTAAATAATTTTTAAAATAATTGAGAATTTTTTATAAAATTTAAAAAATAATTTGAAATTTGCTAAAATTTCCACAAATGTCAAAAAATAATCCGGAGGATTCGAAGGCAATTTAAAGAATAATTCGAGTCACTTTATATGAGAAAAAGTTCAAAGTTGAACCTTATTTTTCGAAAATTTTTATAAAATTTTGTAAAATACAAAATACTAATTAAATCTGTTTAGATAAGGTTTTTGCATATTTTAAATCTTGATTTTTTTTTTAATTTTTCTAAAGCACTCTGGAAAAATAATATTTTTACATTCCAAAGAAAAAATAAATAAACTCAACTTTAAATAAACACGCGGTCTAAAATAATTAGTAATTTTATTTTATACATATGTTACATTTCGTATAAATTTATGTCCCGGAAAGTAGATATTTCTGAGAATATTATTCTACAGTTTCAGCTTTATTATTGTAAGAAGGCTATATATAGCACAACACATTTAAAATATTTTTCCATTTGGAACCTTGCAAAGTCTTGTGAACACCTGATGTTATTCGAGGTCTTGCGACCTACTTTAATATACATAATAATTTATTGAGTTAAAAAAAATCCAATCAAGTACAAACTAAAGAAGAAAATAATAGTTGTGGTATAAGATCGTACTTAAAATACAAAAATTTGGAATTTTATTACAATTAATAGTCTGAAATGGCTACTACATTTTTTTCATGAGAATATTATGTACAGGATTTATTAAGAGGCAAAAGATATATTTGATAAAAAAAATTCAAATATTTGTACCAGATTATAAAGGCAGAATAATTCGATTAAATTAATCAGAATGCTATGTCAATTTAATAACTCATTTAGAATACATTAATTCAAATCAATTGATTCAGAAAAAATTCATGGGAATTTAGACTTAATTCAAAACAATTCAAGTAAAATTCGGAAGAATTGAAATAATTTGGAAAAATCTCTAAAATCCAATAATTCTCGTAAAATGGAAATTTAGTGAATTTAGAGGTAGATAAGGGGATTCAAGAAAATTCGATGAAATATATAGAAATTCAATTCCACTTTTTTTGGAAAATTGAGTGAATTACTAAAATTTAAAATATTCTTATTAAAAATATTTCAAGAGAAGGTAACCAAAATTTTTAAATCTCAAAAAACGTCATTGAATTAAACCCTTTCGTTTCAAAGAAATATTTTTTTGTTAAAATCGGACCATTTGTATATTAACTGTATTTTTTCAAATTATTTTCTGAATTGGAAATCATAGCAATCTGAAAAATATTTAATTAATATAATATTAATATTTAAAAATTTCATCACCGGAGCAATAATTTAAAGAAATATTATACAGGTTGAAAGAAAAGACTATAATTATGAACTATTTGAAAAATTACGGTTATTTGGAGTTTAAGCAATAATTTTAAAAAGCACATTGCGCCTTTGAAATTAGTTTACCAAAATATTTATTCACGGTTTTTTAACTAATAGAAAATTCAGATCAAAAAGCAAATTTTTTAATTCTTTAAATTTATCAATTTCCTAGTTTCGGGTATTCTATGTATGATTTCGCAATTTCTAGTATTGAAATTGATCATTTCGGGCATTTTTTGTGAGCAATATTTTTCTTATTCGGAAATTTTAGATGCCCGGAATTTTATTTTTTGGGATCGTTCAGATTTCCGATAAAAGTAATAATTAATAAATGAAATTAATATAATTTCCGGATAAGAAAATATTCGAAATATAACAATTCGAGACATGAAATTGCCGAATGTGGAAAATAAAAAAATTTGTTAACTATAAAACTAAAAATAATAAATAATGCCTTTATTTAATAAACTAATTTTTTACTTCACTTATTATTTCATATTTAATTATTTACTTATTTCATTGAAGAACATATTTAATATGGAAACCGTTTGTTCCATATTCTTTTTATCCAAGGTTTCGATAATAACACATTTTCAGGAGTAGGCCCTACATTTTAGAAAACAACACCATATGTTTAGAAAACAAATGTGACATTATTTTTGATCGCCTTATTTTATCCCTTCGTAATTTCATATTACTATAAATTATTCCATAATTGTTATTATTATTATAAGAAATGTATTAGTTATGGATTATTGTAATTTAAATTTTAAAATTTAAAATTTTTAAAATAGGTGCAAAAAATAATATACATTTTTAACCAGAAAAGATCAATTTTTGACCAAAACGGTGCAATTAAAATAATGAATCTTTAACTAAGAAAATTAAATTGATAAATCTTCAGTTGAATTTTTGAATTTTAAATTCATCTTTTTGGATTACATTTGTTATAATTAAAGGTTTTGCCATTCGAATGCAAATTTTATAATTAATCTATTTGCTTTAAATTTGATTCTTTTTATGAGTATTCAACTATTTCAAGCTTCTTATTTTTTTAATGTCAAATAATTTGATCAAAAAAGAGTTGCACACTCAACTGAAAATTGAATAGCAGACGTTTTCAATAATAATTTTTTTCCTGAAAAATGTAATTGTTATATTTTCAACTAAAAATAATAATAAATTTTCCTCAAGGGTAAATATAAACTTCCTTTAATAAATGAGTAGTTTGACTTTAAGATAGTAAGAAAATAATTTCAAAAAATGAAATATCTTTTAAAAAAATAGTTGAATCTTTTAACATTGAATTGTTTAAAAAACAATTAAATTGAAAAATTCGTAGAATTTTAAACTCTAATTAAAAACCATGTTATTTGGAACTAGTTAAATGCCTCGTAAATAAAACTTTCTCAAGAAAAAAATGTGTTGCACACATGTGTTTTCTGTTCATGGTAAACCAATTGTTAAACGGAGACAGGCTGACTCTATAAAAAATTTTCGTATATAAGGGGCCCAAACTTCATACCTTAACATCAACACAGAAAGAAGTAAAATTACTGTTGCTACTGAAAGTCCTTACTCTGCAATTTCTTTTTTGAAAATTTTTCTATAACGTCCATTATGAAGCTCTTTATTTTTGCTTTGGTGGCAATTTCTGTCGGTGAGTATAAGTGCAGAAATTAAATTAATCAAAAACATTCCTTAAAATCCCAGGATTGGATCAAAAATTCATATATCTTGATAAAAACTTGTACTTTGAAGATTCGTTTCTATTTTTAAAAATTTAACTACGTTTTTGAAAATTGGTTCTTTTTTAGTTTCAAATTAATTTTGCAACTGTAAGAGTCTCCTATTTTTGAATTGAAATTAACCTTTTTTAGCTTGAGATTTAACTAATTGATTGAAAATATATAATTTTTTTTTTAAATCCGCCATTTTGCTCGCAAATTATTTGTCAGTGCTTAATCGATTAAATTTCTGCTGGATTTTCCGCTCAGTGGTAATATTTTGAAGTTTGTTTTTTAATAAGAAATTTTACTCACAATACTTTGCCCCCCCCCCCCGCCCTCAATGAAATCAGTAAAATTTTACGAACTCCCCCACTTTAAAAAACGCCTTAATTCATTTTTCGATGATCTCGAATTGCAAAGCATTTTATAACATAGTATCAAACGTTTCTAATTACTATACTAATATAATTTTCTGTCAACTTTAAGGGTTTTCAGAATGCGCTGAAAAAACTGCGACACCGACTGATCCCACAGAATTAGATCTAGCAAAACGTTTTGGTGTAACGGCCGCCCAGTTGGAAAAATCATGTACTAAATCTGGCGACAAAACAACAAGATTGGCCAATGCTAAAACTGCTATTACACATCTTGATAGTCTTCAAACTACAGCGACAGCGGCTGATTTCAAAAAAGCTGTAGGGGCTGTCTACAAAGCAGCAGAGCCGTGCCTGGCTGATGCTGAAATAAACACGAAAGTCGAGACCTTTGTAAACTCGTAAGTTCGCTTAATTTTTTATATAAAATTTAAAACTATTTTTCAGATAATTTTCTTCCCTACCAGGCTTTTATCCCATATCTCACTTGCCCTTTTCTGTTCAAATTTTCCTAACCTTTACTACTTTATTGATCCTTCACCAATACTCACAATACGCCTTTCATACTCTCTTAACCTTCATTTACTTCGCACACTTCTCCCCTACTTTCTCGCATATCCTTTACACCGTATCCCTATTTAATACTTCCCTTCCATAACTCTCCTTCACCCAACTTTTTTGTCCTTTCCTCTCCTAACTGTCTTTTCAATACTAATCGAATAATCGTCCCTACTTTCTCGCTCCGAAATGCCTCCTATAACCCAACCTTCTTACACTCCCCAACCACTACAATCTTTTCACATAGTTTCCAACTTTCCATTACTTCCCCTCCGTGCCCAAACGCAT